>NC_061509.1:70360907-70481379 GCF_022539505.1 Lolium rigidum
GTTGAGTCAGTTTACCTATCTCTCTCCACCTTAAGAAGCAAACACTTGTGTGAACTGTGCATTGATTCCTACATACTTGCATATTGCATTTGTTATATTGCTCTACATTGACACTATCCATGGGATATACATGTTATAAGTTGAAAGCAACCGCTGAAACTTAATCTTCCTTTGTGTTGCTTCAATGCCTTTACTTTGAATTTATTGCTTTATGAGTTAACTCTTGTGCAAGACTTATTGATGCTTGTCTTGAAGTACTATTCATGAAAAGTCTTTGCTTTATGATTCAGTTGTTTACTCATGTCATTACCATTGTTTTGATCGCTGCATTCATTACATATGTTTACAAATAGTATGATCAAGGTTATGATGGCATGTCACTCAGTAAATTATCTTTGTTATCGCTTTACCTGTTCGGGACTTAAGCGTAACCAAGCTTGGGGATGCCGACACGCCTCCGACGTATCGACAACTCTCTATGTTCCATGCCACATTATTGATGATATCTACATGTTTTATGCACACTTATATGTCGTATTACGCATTTTCCGGAACTAACCTATTAACAAGATGCCGAAGAGCCGCTGCTGTTTTCTCGCTGTTTTTGGTTTCAGAAATCCTAGTAAAGAAATATTCTCTAATTGACGAAATCAACGCCCAGGGTCCTATTTTGCCACGAAGCTTCCAGAAGACCGAAGGGGAGTCGAGCGGGGCTACGAGGTGGCTACGCCACCAGGCGGCGCGGCCCGTGCCCCGGCCGCGCCGACCTATGGTGTGGGCCCGTCGCGGCCGCCTGATCCCACTCCTTCCGCCTACAAACAGCCTCCGTCGCGAAAACCCTATTACGGAGGACGAAACCCGGCTGCAAACCTTCCGCAGCCGCCGCCATCGCAGTGCCAAGATCCGGGGGACAAGGAGTCTGCTCCCGCGCACTCCTCGCCGGGACGTGGGAAGTGCCCCTGGAAGGCTTCTCCATCGACACCGCTGCCATCTCCACCGCCATCTTCATCACCGCTGTTACCAGGTATAGGTCAGGGTGGCACGCCCTGCACTTCGCAACGCCGCGTGTGACCAGAAGAGCATTGCGGGCCGTCGCTCGGAGGGGTCTCAGCCAGCCGCAGCTCTAGGCTCCCCCCGGCTCTACAGTGTTGACAAGGCCGCTGCCCGCCGGTGGGTTTTGGCAGTCAACACATCTCCACCGCCATCTTCATCACCGCTGCTGCTCCCATGAGGAGGGAGTAGTTCTCCATCGAGGCTCGGGGCTGTACCGGTAGCTATGTGGTTCATCTCTCTCCTATGTACTTCAATACAATAATCTCATGAGCTGCCTTACATGATTGAGATTCATATGATGATGCTTGTAATCTAGATGTCATTATGCTAGTCAAGTGAGTTTTACTTATGTGATCTCCGGAGACTCCTTGTCCCACGTGTGTAAAGGTGACAAGTGTGTGCACCGTGTGGGTCTCTTAGGCTAGATTTCACGAATACTTATTCACCGTTGAATGGCATAGTGAGGTGCTTATTTATATCTCTTTATGATTGCAATATGTTTTGTATCACAATTTATCTATGTGCTACTCTAGTGATTTGTTATTAAAGTAGTTTTATTCCTCCCGCACGTGTGCAAAGGTGACAGGTGTGCACCGTGTTAGTACTTGGTTTATGCTATGATCATGATCTCTTGTAGATTGCGAAGTTAACTATTGCTATGATAATATTGATGTGATCTATTCCTCCTACATATGCATGAAGGTGACAAGTGTGCATGCTATGCTAGTACTTGGTTTAGTCTTTCGATCTATCTTACACTAAAGGTTACTAAAATATGAGCATTATTGTGGAGCTTGTTAACTCCGGCATTGAGGGTTCGTGTAATCCTACGCAATGTGTTCATCATCCAACAAGAGTGTAGAGTATGCATTTATCTATTCTGTTATGTGATCAATGTTGAGAGTGTCCACTAGTGAAAGTGTAATCCCTAGGCCTTGTTCCTAAATATCGCTATCGCTGCTTGTTTACTCGTTTTATCAAGCATTACATCGTTGCGTTACTACTCGCTGCGTTACTACCGCTTGTTTACTGTCCCGGGCAAAGCAACTGTTCCGGTGCCGTTGCTACTATTTATTCATACCACCTGTATTTCACTATCTCTTCGCCGAACTAGTGCACCTATTAGGTGTGTTGGGGACACAAGAGACTTCTTGCTTTGTGGTTGCAGGGTTGCATGAGAGGGATATCTTTGACCTCTTCCTCCCTGAGTTCGATAAACCTTGGGTGATCCACTTAAGGGAAACTTGCTGCCGTTCTACAAACCTCTGCTCTTGGAGGCCCAACACTGTCTACAAGAATAGAAGCTCCCGTAGACATCAGGTTTCCAACGGACGTGCGCATCACGTGCCATCATTGGGCCGCGCTGCGGAAAACTGCCCAGCCCGGCAGAGAGGCCGGTCAGGCCGGGCCTCATTCCAAGCAGGCCGGCGGGCACCGGGGGCTGGGCCGGAACCCCCTCTGTAGGTGGCCCGGCTGGCACCAGTGCCAGACCCAGCACAGACCGGGTGGGCCGGCGGCTGGGCCGGTGTCCGGCCACTTCCTCCCCCCTTTTTTTCTTTTTAGTCTTTTCCCTTTTTCTTTAATAACAAATGCTCCCGAACTCCGAATTGAATGAAACCAATTTTTTTGAGAGATAAGAACAAATGCTATCCTATGGAAAGTGAAAACACAAGAATCTGTAGGAGGAGATTTTATCATGAATATAAAAGGTAGAACCTTATATCATGAATAATCGGTAAAATCACACCCAACCTTGAAAATGTCATAGAAGAGTCATAGGAACTCCATTTTCGATGAACTTGGGCTTGTTGTAAAGCTAGCAACAAGCTCAAGAACCTCACACAGAGAAACACCAAGAAGCAATAGGGATATGCAAAGTATGCAAATGATTGAGCTCCCTAAGATGATGTGATCAAGTTACCCAACCGAAAGCCCCTCTTAATAGTGCGGCTATCTATCCTATAATCCGGTCTCCCATCAACCACCTTGAGACCGGTAAGATAAAAACCTATCAAGGCCATACCTTTGCCTTGCGCATCCCGCTTGATCTTGATGATAACTCTTCAAGCTCCACTCAAGCCGGAATGCCTCACTTGATCATTGTTGCTTCGTGAAGACTCACAAATGCTCCCCCATACACTATGATGGGAAAACTCCATTGATGCACATCTTCACATGTCCATTATCACCAAATGGACGGGAAGCTTCAAGCATGTGATCCAATTGAGATGCTCATCTTGAACTTGCCCAACTCAACCTTGTATCTTCTCATACTCTATCATAATATCTTGAGGTGTATAAAGAATTCTTCACTTGGAATCAAGCTCTCAAGATCTTGATCATTCATTGCTTATCACATAAGATAGAGCATGGCTAATATTGAGTTCCACATAAGAACTCCATCTTCATTTCTTCTTCTTGATCATATCACATATATATCTTCAAATCGATGATCTTGATGCCAATACACAAGGTGTATCTTTATCTACATGGCATCCATACTTGAATCCAACACATGGAATACAAGTAGTACCTATGGAATATTCCTTCATATAAACTCAATGAAAACATTAGTCCATAGGGGTTGTCATTAATTACCAAAACCACACATAGGGGCAATATACCCTTACAACCACGAAGTATCATTATCGCTTGAACCTCAGTGTCGAGTCTTATTCCCTTTGTCTGACGATACCTAGTTTGTCCGAGACTTGATCTTCCGTATCCTTTATACCTAGTTCGATATCTTTACCTACAAACACATTCAAATTGTTTATGTGATATCACATCCCCTGACCCAGTCACATGTTTGCAAGATTTATAGATGTAATGTCACCGAGTGGGCCCAGATTATATATCTGTCACGCGGATGGATAAATACCGTTCTTGACACGTACGCCTTAACCCATCCCTTTGGAATACCCGAGCAACACTTTTATGACCACCTTGTTACGGTGTGATGGTTGATAATGTCAAAGTAACCTCCGGTGATAGTGATTAGATATGGCTTTACGATTTAAGGATTAGGTTACAACATTTCCTAGTATCGCATTGCTGAACATTTTGACTGGATCACATTGCAATACTTTAATTGGGTTTGAGTTCATTACATCATTCATCCAATGACATGACTTTATTATCAACCTTGACCAACTATTAATCAATGGTCGATTTTACTAGGGACATGGTTTTATTTACATACCACATGTGTACTATGTTTCCCGCTTAATACAATTATAGCATGGCATAAAACTTATTGTAAACATTACATATATGCTAATAAAACATCTTTATTTATTTGCTCCTAGGACACATATCTAACACAAGCCATAAAGGAGAAGTTTCAAAGCAGAGTAGGAAATTAAAAACTAAAATACACAAGACATGTGGCTCTTATTAAAGTAAGTTGGTTACAACAACAATAAAATATGGCAATAGAAGTAAAAGATAGTCATCATCAAGTCAGTTGCAACCATCACAGTCTTATAGACGAACATAAAGTGCAGAAGATTAATTAGAGAGGACTGTATGAATTTGTAGTAACTACAGTCATCCGAATTTTCGGGTCTAGCTGGATCGCATTATGCTCTTGAAGCCACATCAATCTCGTAGATAGCTTTCATGCATGATGGGCGCCGGTAGTCTTTGTTGCATATATCTAAACTTAGTTGCGTGAGCTATAGTTTGGTCGTGTAATTTATACAGACACTTAAATTAGATACTGCTTAAATAATAGTCTGCATTCGCTAATACATAATACAATATGTGTAAGCTTACCATAATGTGTATTTACATATGCAGAGCTCCATGAGACTCATATAGGCAAAACTGCATCTAGAATAATACTCCCTCCAAACATGTTGAAGGTTTATCAAAATTTGAATGTATTTAGACACTAAATAGTAATAGATACATCCGAATTTTGATAAATCTTTAACATGCATCATTGGACAGAATGTCAGATAATGTTGTACATTAGTCCACGTGTTTCATGTAAATAGGATTAGTAGGATTGATATATACTCAGATTTGTTTACATAGCCCTTGATATTTTTTTTACATACATAGCATACATGATTTCTTTGTCATCTCGCGCGAGGAGGTCGGGCGTGGGTTGTCTTCCTCGGGCCAGAGCGCGGCCCTTTCGTCGGGGACCTCGATGGAGGCGCTTGGCCTTGGCTCGGTGACGCCATGACGGACGACGAGGTGGTGGAGTGCCCTGCCGGCGGCGGAGGGAGGGGTGGGGCGGGCTGCAAGGGGAAACCCTAGGTCCTTCTCCTCGCCTCTCGGCGGCCGGCGGTGGAGGGCTGACTTTCGGCTGCGGCGGTGCCCAGGCGTGTGCGATGTCTTCGGACTACACGATCTGCTTGGTGTCTTCGGCGGCAACCATGGCCAGCCTGGGATGGTCGCCGGCGTGGGGGACGGACCTGAATAAAGGCGGCGGTCCTAGGGTCTCTCTTGGGCGAAGATGAAGACCTGCCGGAGGCCTTCCCTTCATGATCTGGCCGGGGTGTTGAGTTCCGGAAGGCGCCGCCGGCGAATGTAACAGTGCTTCTATTGCCTGGAGTTTGCTGGATCGGTGGTATTCGGTCGTGTGCGCCAATGCTTTTATTCCGACCGTTTGGTTTTGGAGGGTGCTGCGCGAAGCTCTTTTCTGTATTGACACCAAGTGACAGCTGATCCATGGTGAAGTCAGAAGAAGAGAATATCATGAAGGTCGGTTTTGGAGGACTAGCTAATGGAGGTTCAAGTCTTTGCGCTGTTGAGGGGCTTGCTTGATGTTCCAGACTTTGTAACAGTGGTATGGAAGTGGGGGCGTCAACACATGTGAAGTCTGGAGTCTTACCTTTCAGGGTAAAAACCCAAAGTCTGACCTCAACTGGTTGTGTCTGGCAATGTCCTTGTTGAACGCATTATTTTGAGAGCGGAGACTATCTTCAAGGTGAAAACCTAAGATCTTTGATCGGGCGACGACGGAGATGGTGCACGGTTTCCTTCTTAGAAGCGTTGCTTTTGAAGAGTCTGAATTTCAGGTGTTGTCTTGGTGGTGGTTGTATTACTGTTGCTAGGGCTGGGATACTGTAGCGAGACTTTTATTTCTTAGTTTTCTTTTTCTCTTTTTTAGTTGTGTGCATCCGTAATGTTATTAAGACATTGCGTTGTTCAAAGGCTGGGTGTAATTGGTATCTTCTGATATTAATATATTCCTTTTATCAAAAAAAAAACATAGCATACATGAGACAACAAGTTTTCTTTGAAGAGATGAAACAAATTAGAGCTAATTTGGTTGTGTTTGCTAGACAATAAATCATCAGGTGGTACAGCAGACAACAACACACACAAAAAGCTACAACGGAAGCCACTAAATTAGGAATAACAACCTGACCACGTGTTCAGCAACTAAAAGAACACTCCACCAAGACATAGACCAAAATTTCAAAACCATTCCATGCATACTAGGTGGAAAATACATATCCACACAAGATCACGTCAGCAAAGGAGGAAGCCTACGAATTAGTGTGTCGGCGACAATGAACATATTTTTTTGACCATATAAACCGTAAGGTAAACCCCACAGTATAATCCTTATATCTTTACTATTAAATTGCAGTTGGGGATGGTGTCCACTTTGACATCAAACATTCGACAAATCTCAGCCGTCAATCACAAATACAGAGCACATACAGAAGGAACCGCACAGAAGGAAATACAATTAAAGACACCGGTCGCAAACACGGAAGGAAATTGGTATACTGGGTCAATCAAGGAAATACACTTACCGATCGCATCACATCCAGCGCAAACACGGAAGAGAATTGATATACTGCCTCAATCAAGGAAATACACTTAAACGATATACTGCCTCAATGCGATCCACCCTCCTCAAAATCTCTTAAGCATGGATCACTTTCCAAAGAGAACGCCAGGATGAGTAAAACTATCCTACCAAAGCAGGAAGTAAATAGGAAATATTAAATGCGGGATGACCACAATCTCGGGATGACCACAATCATGGGATGACCAGAATCAAGTAATCGCTACAGTCAATTAGGAGATTGAGTTTGCTCAGGCACTAGCTCCTTTCCTAATTTCTCTCACGCATGGCTCCTACTACCAAAATTGCGATGGAGGCGGGCGACCACCATTGGTCCCCGCACACTTCCGCGCCTCCACGGGCGATCCCGCTCCTCTGCAAGAGAGCACGCGATGGCCGGAGGGCAGCCGCTGCCATAGGTCGGCGGCGGGCGGTGGCTGAACCATGGCGCCTCCCCTCTCCTTCCATCTGCTATCTGCCATTGATCTATCTCTATCTGATTTCATGGCTATACGATCTAGGTGCTACCACGGATTGACTGCAGGTGGATTAGCGTAGAGCGGGAGGCGTGGATGGAATTCGTTCAGAACCACCTCAGTCATCAGGACTCAGCCACGAGGCTGTTACCGCGGGCCTCCTCCTCCAAGACTACAATGAACTTTCTATCTATTGTGTTGCTCCAGGACCAACGTGAGGATCAATTCCATGTTCTTATCTTTTTCTTTTTTGATTAATCGGAGATATTTGCATGGCCATGGCCAGTCCGCAACCCTTGCGTGTTCCAAGAGACACCCCTGGCAGCAATAGATTCATGTACACGGTATAAACTGAACGGGTGGTTCAGGTTAATGAATCAGAGATGATTGCTTTAATTTGTATATGGAAGTGGCTTCCAATGAAGTTTCCTGCCAATTTATTTTTAGTTTGGTTTCTTGACAATTTTGACACACTTTCTTGACAGCTTCAACTTGCTTGTGCAGACGAAAATAAGGACAGATAGTATAACGTTTTAGAGATCATATCAACCATATACTTGAAGAAAAGAACTACTGGAGGCTCTATGATTCATCTCGCTTAAATAAGGAACAAGCAGTTTCGTTGTTTATCTTACTGCATGGATGTAAAGCCAGGCCAGCCGACCGGGTTTCATTTGGTTTTTTCATTTTCCAGATTGGTAAGTAAATTGTAAATATAGGAAAGAGAAAGAGCTTGTTTGGTTTTGAGGGCAATTGAATGCCTTTGTGGCAGCACGCGTTATTTACTTTGCAACTGCAGAATAGTTGTACGATATTTACTTCAATTCCATATTGCCATCAATAAACAATGACAAAGAAATGAAGATTTTAGGCATATCAATTTATTATTCATGTGATAACTCAACGGACATGAGGTAAAAGGAATTTTGTCAATAGAATTTCTTTGTTAAGATAAGCCAAATCAATTTTACATGATGTCTGCAATATCTGAGGACAATCCAAATGTAAGGAAATGGTAAATTGTCTTTTTTTGGTTCTTTTAATCTTTTGATCTAAATGTAAAAAAATCCTTAAATATTCTTTTTGGATCCTTCACACTTCGGTGTTATAGAATTGCCAGACCATCTTATTATTATTTTATATTTGAATTACAACATTATAAATTCTTTACAATATGTTTTGTTTTCGGCAAATAACTTTAATTTTCTATATCGATGCATGTATTTTTGACTTTAGTGAATGACATTCAGGGACAATGAATATTAGCAAAATAAGTAATAAAAAGAAGACCTATGTCCCATTTTCATTTTACTGGGCTTAGCCTGTGGAATATTTGTAACTTGCAAAACATCACAGTTGCACAACGCCTTACACATTCCTCGTGACTCTGTGCTAAACATTTATCTCATTGGCAACGTAAATGCCCATTAATATTCTGTATTGGACTATCCCATGTAGGTTTCAGTTCCTTAGTGTTGAATTTCTGTTAGCATGTTATAGGATATATGAGTATGGTTTCATGTATGGACAGTGTAATGATATGCAGATTTAATTTGTTTTTTTGTTGTCCCGATCATGATTCGCCAAGCCACATAATTTAGATGTTCTTTTCCTGAGGATATGCACTTGATATTTTTTCTAGGAGGCTTGCTATTTTCAAGGTAATTTACGTGAAACCCATATATATTTTTTTGCCCTACTTCCAGGACTATCACTTTGGAGTGGAGAAGTTATTTTGGTCTATAGGATTGTTCCATCCTCGGATTATACTGAGGACAATGAGAGTTCATACTATTGAAAAAAAATTAGTAGGTATCACATGCACGATTAAGTGAAGGGTTTACCATTTTTCTGTTTGCTATATATCTGGAAGCTGCAAGATCAGTATTATGTTTGGCTACGGATTTTAAATGTATATTGAAAGAATAGAGCGATCTATCTTTCGTGAAATTAACCTGTTATTTAATGATTTACCACTTTTGTATGATGTTGAATCAAGATATACACGTAGTTTAATTGTGAGATATGTTCCTCTCGAAACTCAAATGGTACACATCATAGCGAGCATTGCACGTGTGTGGGTATTTCTCTCTATGAAAATGATCTTGAATTATCGATGTTTGTTGAATTGCATTTCAGGTAAAGTATAATCTTAATATTTTAAAATATTACATGGCTCTTTTTTATACATGGAAATTTTATCTCTATTATATCTACATTTATGACATTCAAACAATTAAAGAGGCCGTGGCAACGCACGGGCATTCAACTAGTCCTTATAAATTAAAAGAAGACAACAAAATTTGGCAGGCCATATTTACAATGGACATCTTAAACATGCAGATTGAACCTTCCTTTAACGGTTCTCTGAATTGATCTACCTGATTGGCCGATATACATCATTCCAGTGTGTCCCAAAAATGTAAACAAAACCTTGGTATTTAGTCTGGACAAATTGCTAGGAAAAAGTTGTATAGTAGGAGCAGGATTTTTATATTTTAATAATAATTTGGTGCTGGTCATTTTACACATGTAAATATCATAAAACATAAAAAATCTTGCCTATATTTGTTAATGGAAGATCTAAATGGTGTGCATTGTAGGAATCCAAAAGCTGTGCTAAGCCAATATCCTGGATTATCTTTAGGCGTGGGGACATCGTTTACTTTTTTATGACAGTGTTATCAAACCTATTAATTGTATATACTACACAAAAAAGAGGATAGCGTTGACCAGGCTATACTGCAGCAAGTCCAGATTACAGCACACATTGTTTTTTTTATAATTTAAGCAATTTATGTAGGGAGTAAAGCTAACAAGTGAAGGCGTCGTTATTTACACAATGGTAAATGATACTCCCGGTATCTCAGTTTACTAGGCATGCACGTGTAACTAGGTTGTCAATTTGATCTATGTAATATAATTTATATAGCATAAAAATTATACCATTAGAAAATATAAAACCTAAAGTTTCTAATGGTATATTTTTTTGTAATGTATATCTTATGTTAAGTTGATCAAATTGACGAACTAAGAATACGCTTAGGACTAGTAAACTGAGATAGAGGGAGTACTCCCTCTGGTTTAAATAAGGGTCGCAATTTTTTTATACGAATATATTTATACACTATAATGCGTCTAAAGTTGGACGCTATTTTAGAACAGAGGGAGTAGAAACTAAATGAAATGTTTAAATTTGTGAGGAATACCTGACGGTACACAACAGTGAAGTCAAACTCGCCCATGCACAGACCATAAAATCTTCTCCAATTAGGCCCCAAGTGTCCTGCTCCATTTTTTTAAAGTTCCAATAGACCTAGTGGAATGTTATTCTTTTTACTATGTAATTTGTGATACGTGAGGCACTGGCCAAAAACTGTTACTCATTCTTGACCGTCGTCTCATTCCCAGCTTCAGAAGGCCGATCTGGGGGCGTAGTTACCTGCCCTGGCTATCGATGACTGACAGAGCTGGGAGTCTCGCTTCTCGAAGCGCCCTGCAATGCTAGCTCATTCATTCTTGACCGCCGTATCTTTCACAGCTTCCTCTCTGCTTCTCCTGTTGACGTCCACGCTCGATTGTAAATTCTCTGCCTTGCAACCGGGGCATTTGACAATTCCGGAGTACGAAACACGCCACTGACCTTCTGACCAGCTGACTGACTAGGTTGTGAAGCGCCTGCGAGCCAATCGCCGTGGAACTTTCCAATAACTTAACGGTTTGGTTGACTCGGCAAGCTAGCCACAGAGGGTGATGGCTGTCACTTGTCAGGATCGTTATGCGTTAAACATCGTTTTGCGAATGCGTTAAACATCTTTAAGCTAAGTCTCGCACTTCTAATTTATGTACACTCCAGCAGGTGCCTGACTGAAGTTTCTTTCTTGTATCGTTTGACATCCACTACTAATTCCATACAGTACTTGTTATTGCCGCGATATTAACCATCTGGTCAACACAAGGATGGAATGCTATTTTGAAGTAGATAAAAATTACCAATCCTGTAAGTCAAATGCACGTGATGTAAAACGTGAATCAAGCAACACGTGTAACTAATCTAATTCGTCATGACGAAAAGCACTGAATATGGATATGGAGTATAAATTTACATCGTTATCATGCCTAACTGTCAAATCTATATTTGGTACACTAAATATTTTCGGGAAGTAATACGTGTTACATTCATTTTTGCTAATCACAAGGTGTGTGGAATTTTTCTTATTATGTCCAAATGATTGATTCCTAAGGAGAGCAACTTCAGTATTTTTTTTAATTGATGGTTCTCAATTCCTTAATCCAGTCTCTGGTTATAAGACCATGGACTGTTATACTACTTGCATTATAGCAGATCTTTCATGGAGAGACGGAATAATATACACAAAAGTTACTGTAATTAACAGCTAAAGAAGCAACCTCTTGCATTCCTGTAGTTCTCCACCCACTGAATAAAGCATATGGATATATAAATTCACCTCGTTATCATGCATAACTGTCAAATCTATATTTGGCACGTACACAATATATTTTCGGGAAGTTATGCGTGTTACATTCATTTTTGCTAATCCCGAGTTGTATGTGATCTTTCTTATGTCCAAATAATATTGATTCATAAGGAGAGCAACTTCAGTATAGATTTTTTAAAGGAAAATGATTGTTCTCCCCCGGGGGATTTCACGCTCTGCAACCTCCTGGTGCTTAGCCGTCGGATGAGAGGCATCGGGCGGACGCGGACGAGTGAACGACGCATGAAACAGCTCCACGTGGGTGGGCCCCATAACTTCTCCTTTCTTCCTTATCCTCCCGGCGCACCAACTTTTTCCCGTGAGATTTGTCGCCGGCCGCTTTCCGGCAGCTCCGGCGCGGATGCCCTCGACCTCGCCGTTCGCCGGCCGTTTCCCCGCAGCTACCGCGACCACGCAGCCGGATCCCGCTCTCCAGTAGCTTGGTGCCATGGCCCTTGGCCGCAAATCTCGCCGGCCAGCGCGCCATGAATCCCCGCCGCCGCGCGGCATGTCTCCCCGCCGCGCGGCATGGCTCCCCGCCGCCACGCGCCCGACCTCGTCGTCCTCCGGGCAACCTATCCTCTGACCGCCGCCATATTCCTCCCTCAACTTCCTCCGTCGAGTCGTCATCCTCAACCTTCTTGTTGGCCATAGGTGGGCAGAGGTGCTACCAAGGTAGGGGTTGTTGGTGCTACAAACACCTACATGCGCCAGCCCCACACACCTACGAGAATTGCTTGCGGCGGTTCAATTGCTACATTGGACGCATGCCGTTGCTAGCAGCGCAGGACGGCTTTGCTACCTTGGGAGGCTGGCATTGCTACCGGCGGAGGCCGACATTGCTACCTTTTAGTGTCTGGTGTTGCTACCGGTGAAGAGTGGATTTTGCTACCTTAAATGTTCGATTTTGCTACCAGAGGTTCGAGGCGGTGCTACCTAGTGCTACCGTAGGTGGGTGGAGTTGCTACACTCTTGGGCGGCGCTGCCGCCGGCGAGTTCTTATCTCCGGTGAGGTCCGTGTCATGAGGATTTGCAACATATGAATAAAAAATTTTGCTGCAATTTATTTGCGATTTTGCTACATCTGCGTAAGATGTTTGCTACGGGGTCTCCGACGAGGTCTCCGGCGAGACTCCGGCGAGCTTAGACTTTTTCTTTTGATTCATGGTCGAACCGTTTTTTGCTTCAGTCATTTGCTGCCGGGGGTGGTTTTTTGCTGCCGGAGGGCGTTTTTTTGCTACATGCAAATCTAACCGTCGAAATGGTTGATCTGACGGCTGGGGACCCGGGGGCTGGGGAATCAGATCCCCCGGGGGACGCCCAGCAGTTTCCTTTTTTAAATTGGTTGTTTGGTTGTCAATTCCTTAATCAGTCTCTGGTTTTTTTTTTTGCAGGTAATCAGTCTCTGGTTTTAAGACCGCGGACTGTTATAATTGCACTATAGCAGATCTTTCATGGACAGACAGGTCAATATACACAAAGAAGTTACTGTAATTAACAGCTAAAGAAGCAACCTTTTGCATTCATGCAGTTTTGCACCCACTGAATCATACTACGTACTGGGAGATATTTACAACCTCTCTTTCCCAGAATTCAGGTTCTTTTCTCTTCTGAATCTACTGAAGGTCTAAAGCCAATTCAATATCTAGGCTTAAGCCTAAAAAAATTGATCGAAAAAGGAACAAATAAATCAACCGGAATGCTTCATTAAGCAATCTCCTGAATGACACTCAGAACCCGCTTCAGCTTCAACCGCGACCGCGCGGCGAGCTTCTGCTTCTCGTCGCTCTTCTTGGCCGGACTCGTCGCCACTGCGAACTCCCCGAGCGTCCGCTCGTTAAGCTTCTCGTTGAACAGGACGTCCTCGCGGTTTTCTAGCTCCTCTTGTACCGGCACGACGCGCATCTTCTTGTTCTTGCCGACACGCCGGTGTGGCCTGGCTGCGAGCGCCGAGCTCGCGCGCACGGCGAGCGAGGCCATGTCGGCGCTCGACAGCGGCCGCGTGAACGCCGCCGCCGGGAGCACAAAGTATATCTGCCCTGGCTGGAGCAGCTCGCCAGCGGCCAGGGACGGTGGGGGCTCGTTGAAGTAGAGCTCGTCGGAGTTGCACACGAAGAAGGAGGCAGCTTCTCCGCCGATAACGTCGGAGACGGTGACGCGGGGGCTGGCCAGGAACTCCTTCAGCGAGCCGTCGGCAGCGATGACCCTGACTGGCGCCGGCTGGTGCGCCTGCTGCGAGAGCGAGAGGCTGCCTCGCTGGTTGAAACAGCTGGAAAGCTTGGCTCCCATGGAATCTTTGCTTCTGTGCAGTGTGTGTGGAAGTATTGAGATCTTTTTTGTTCGCAGTTCGTTGGAACTTGGATGTGGAGATCAAATGGACAATGGTGTGTATATATATAGAGGTAGGTGGTGAGGAACCGAGGATCAGAAACGTGACAACGAAACGGAGACATGTCTTATCACTTCAATCCCTTGCTTATTGTCCAATTGTGTAAACGCACATGCAATGCAATGATTGCAACGTTTCAAATTCCATTATTGAAGAATACATGTAGGGACCAGTAACAATAACACCTAGAATGACGAGAGTGGCGTTTTGGAGGCCGAGCTACATATAATTCTTTATTTTTAAACATTGAAAATTTACATTTTGAAGTTTTAGAAAAAATTTAAAAAAATTGCAGGTAGCTAATGATGTATGCTACAATGGTGTAAATTTTCAATGCAAATTAATTTGTATTGTAGATTATACGAAATTGAAAAAATCTGATAAATTTTATAGTCTTGAAATGTGTACTATTCACTATAAAATTTGTCAGAATTTATTATTTTTGAGTAGCCTAGAATATAAAGTAGTTTGTATTGAGATTTTATACCATTATAGTATAGATCATTAGCTATCTGTATAATTTTGAATCGGATTTTTTAAATCTATGAAACACAAATTTTGAGTGTTTGAAAATAAAGAGCTACATATAGATTGGCCTTCGTTGGAAGTTCCCGTAACGATAACACCTTGAATGAGGTAATAGCTAGGTACAAATAGTATATGGGAGGAATGCATACGGATAATATGTGGATAATATGTCATCCGTAACTAGGAAATAATGATGGTGATGTATAGTTGTATACACATCCAATGGCGGAGGCAGGAAAATAATACATGTAGGGGGGCAACGAAACAAAACAGAGCACCACATTTGTTAGAGAGAGCCGGACTAGTAAAAAATGGCTACTTTTGTGTCGGACTAGTGAAATTTTCCAAGTTCGGGGGGGGGGGGGCTGGTCCCCCTGTCTCCGCCACGTACACATCACACCAGGAAGAAGGGAAAATATCACATGATCACATACCATGTCACCAAATCTCAAAATTTAAAATTTCAAGTCTATGAAAGTAAAAAAAAATACGAGTGCTCGCAAAATATGTGTCTATAATTCCTATAATTTTCAAAACCAAATTCAAAATACACACATAGAAAAGAAAGAAGGGGAAATCGACATGTACATAGTGGCATTTGTGCTTTTGTCTTTTTCGACGCTATTTATGTTGGATTTTCATATTTTTTTGTTTCTCCGAATGTATTTCAGATTAATTTTGAAAATTATAAGGATTGTGGACACATATGTTGTGAACGCTAACATGCTAACATATTGTTCTCGAAATTTTTAGAGACTTGTAAAGTCGAATTTTGAGGATGATAACACTGTATCATGTGAAGTGTGGTATCATGTGATGCTTCCCCAAGAAGGGAAGAATCCGATTTCTTGAATTCGGCACTCATTTTGAAGCCATCAGCAACACATGTTGAAGGAGCACCCAAGACTCGAGAACACCTCTCTAGGAAAAAATGTACTCCTACAAAGATCGGTTGCATAAGACTTACGGTAGCAATAGAATAGCGGAAATTACAAAGAAAAAATAACTCTTTCTCAAGTTTTTTTGAATGGTAGCATTAGTTCGTGTAGTACATAACTTTAGCTACCTACCCTAGCTCAGTGAGTTCTTTCTTCTGTGATGAACTGCCGGCACTAGTGGACCAAGGAGAATAGGGGCTTGCGACAATCAGTATCACGCAAACTCAAATAAAGATATAGCTTGACCTTTGGATGTCATGTACTCCCTTTGATCCATACAAAGTATCGAGGTTTTAGTATAAATTATGCTAATATTATACTCAACACTTATTTTGGGGATGGATGGAGTAGTACAATTATGAAAATAAAAGGAGAAATCCTGCAATTTGCAAACGAGAAGCATGCACCATGTCAAAACAATGTGGTTGTCATACCCTGCTCCTTTATAGTAGTAGGTTGGATCAGATGATCTCACATTTCAAAAAACAGCGTGTATGCACATAGACCACGCATCCGTACGAAGAAAATGATCGTGCGCACTCGAGGGCGGATGCCAAAGTAACATACTAGCTTGGTTAGCTAATCTTGTTGGTTCATCGCAAAATATTGGTCGTGAAACTAATGCGAAACTCCATTCCCACAGGGCTCTGAACGAAAAATTGACAACAAGCCATAGAGGGGAAAGCTGCCGTGAGCGGTGACGCACGCTCTTGCCGAATTCTGCGGTCTGAATCCAGATATCTACTCCACCATATGGAAACCAGATAGCGACGACTATTCCTCTTCTAGTAGTGGCCAGTGAGAGTGACTCGAGAGTCAACATTCTGGAGATGCACACCCGTGGGACCAGCCTGTCAGCCAGACGCCCGAAACAATCGCCACGCGTGTCCCCATCATCATTACTCCCAATCAGCGCGTACGTGCGCCCCAAACAATCGCCACGGACTTTTCTGC
The DNA here is from genome assembly GCF_022539505.1 of Lolium rigidum. Taxonomy (NCBI): domain Eukaryota; kingdom Viridiplantae; phylum Streptophyta; class Magnoliopsida; order Poales; family Poaceae; genus Lolium; species Lolium rigidum. Next base: position 70,377,560 of record NC_061509.1, read on the forward strand.
GTCAAGCGCAGCTTCGCCGGTGTCCGCAATCGGAGAATGTTCCGGACGTGAAAGCGGCGGAGGAGAAAACAGTGAATATTCAGCAACAGATTGAACTTGAAGCTCAAGGATGCGGACTCGAAGGCTGCTCATAGTGGGGAGTAAGGGCATCGCCAACCGTGCGATCCAAACCGCGCCCGCGCGTCCGTTTGGGTCGAGCCGGACAAAAACGCGGCCCAGCGCGGGGACGCACCGCAAAAGCTGACGGCCGCGGCGTCCGGAACGACGCAAACCCGGCCCAAATCTGGGCTAGGTTTGCGTGGCCGCGGATGGCACGCGCCGTCCGCTCGCATCCGCGCGCTGGTCGCCTCGTCTCCCTTGGACCCACCTGTCGGTGACCAGGGAGACTATTAAATGGGGACTGGAGGGGATGCGGCCCTCCACTCCAGTCCACTCCACTCCCCGCAGCGAAACCGCCGCCATGGCCAAGCGACGGTTCGCCAACGACGATGAGGCGAGCAGCAGCCGCCGTTGCCCGCCGGCGTTACGGGAAGAAACCCAGGCGGCCTCCACATCGGAGAGGCCGCCCGCGGCGGTGCGGCATTGCCGCAACCGCCGCCTCTCCTCCTCGAGCCGAAGCCCGAGTCCTCGGAGGAGGACCCGGACCTCCGCGCCGCGCTGATGATCTCGGCGGGAGGAGGCGCAATGGCCGCACCTCCATGCGGCCATTCGCACCTCCGAGATGGAGGAGGCGGCCCGGCGGGAGGTCGAGGAGGCGGAGGGCTGGGAGCTCTACGCCCAGGCCCGCCAGGCGCTACGGGAGCAGGAGGAGGCGGCGCGGCGGGAGGAGGTCGAGCACCGCGCCGGACGAGGAGCGCCGCCGGGGAGCGGCGGCGACGGGAGGACAGGCGCCGCGCGGAGCAGCGGCGGCGCCCGAGAGGCCGGGCGCCGCGCCGGCGGGAGAGGGAGCAGCGCCTCGGGGAGGGCGGCGCTCCGTGCGCCGCCGCAGCCTCGGGTGGCTCCGGACCCCCACTCGGCCTGGGAGGAGGCCCTGTGGTCTCCGTGGCCGGAGTCCCCGGCGCGGTCCAGCCACAACAGCGCGTCGCCGCCTGGGGATGTCGTCCACGACGACGACGTCGACGACGACGCCCACAGGGGCTAGGCGGCGCACCGGCGGTCACCGCGCCGCCGACCAAACCCTAATAGAGGGTTTTTTATATTAGTTTAAATTTAAAAGCCCATATAGGGGCTTCTTTTGTTAGTTATTTGCCCAAAATAGGGCTATGTATAAATTTGCCCAAAATAGGGCATATGTTTTAATCAAATTTCGTTTATATTTGCTTTTTTTCTTTTGTTTTCGTGTTTTTCGGATTATGCGATGCGTTCGCGCGTTGGGCGCAACGCGCGACCCAAACGGATACGCGGACGCGGGGCGCTGTCCGCGTGTCCGGGCGGCGACCCAAACGGCCCAAAACGTACGGCCCAGCGCATCCGTTTTGGTCGCGCGGTTGGAGATGCCCTAACATAAGGTGGTGTCATGCATAAGTTACTAGTCCATGTTACTACCTTCATAGTGGAAAGTAACTTAGAGATTGTATCATGCAAAGTCTCATTTATTAGTTTGTAGACTCATTTTATCTTGGGGTGTGTGATGTTATGGTAACATAGCTAGTTACCACCTCCCTCTTTTTTATTTATTTATTGCTATGCCATGTCACCAAAACACCTTGAAATATGTGATGTTACTACCTAAGTTACTTCTAAGGCTAGCCATAGTGCTAGTATCATAGCTAGTATCATACATCCTAGCCCCACCAAAAATGCTGATGTGGCAGGTAATTATGGATGAGTGAGGAGATTAGAGTATCATAGGTAGATCTTTGTATCATAGCGCACATCACGAGAAAAGTTAGTATCAAATAAATCTTGTACACAAATTTGTATTGAGATTCTACAAATCAATTAATATAGCAATACTATGATATTAGTCTATGATACTATGCATTATGGATCTAGTATCATAAAAAAGTATCATATACATGATACTACTATACTACCTCCGTCCCAAGGAATAAGGCGCACACGTATTCCAAGACGAACTTTGACCATAAAAATTGAGCAACAAAATCTTGGTTATATTATATGTAACTAGTATCGTTGATTCGTATTGAAAAGCACTTTCTAATGATGTTAATTTTATACAAATAATCTTTATATATTTAAAGTAATACTTAGTCAAACGAAAAACACGTAAAACGAGGATGCCTTATTCCTTGAATCGGAGGTAGTATGATACTACCCACTATGGCCAGCCTAAGATTTCTCGCCGGAGAAAAGATTCATGGTCGCTTCGTTGCCTTCTCGATTGGTCAGCAGAATGAAGTTATCTGTCAGGCACGTTGGGTCGCTTGGACCGGATCGCAGAAGGTAGCGGGGAAACCGATAAACTACTTACGGCTGACCGGAGTACGTGTTACTGCCTCCGTTTCAAAAGAAATAGAGGCACTAGTCATTGAAACGGATGGAGAATGTTCAGGTTTAAGTATACCCCTCCTCCAAAGCTAAACACATCAAGACGTTAGCCCTCCCATGGATTCATCCGGGCTGTTTAAAAGGTTAACCTATTTACAATTCTCCAAATCTGTGCTTATTTACAATTTCCCGAAGCATTTCGTCGGAGATCGCTCGCACCCTTTTTCGTAGTTAAGCTTGTGAAGACGTACCGAGCAACCTCAGTCCTTGATGTGTTTTAGTCCGGGGAGGGGTGTACTAAAGCATGTGCCAATTAAATTTCTTTTTTCTTTTTGAAAGGAATACGGTAGAGGAAGTCCCTACTGTGATTTTTTTTTTGAAATAACAAGAACCTAAATTCGCGTCCATCGGGACTTGAACCGGGATGGCTGGGTTGTACATCCACATCCCTAACCAAGTGAACTAAGCTCACTTCTTAATTTCTTTATTTATCGGCTAGCCGCCTATTTGTAAGTAGACCTTTTTATTTCCTATATACTCCCTATTTTTAAAATAATTAAAGTTCTTTCGTTCTAAGTCAAATTCTCCTAAGTTTGACTAAATTTATTTTAAAAAATTGTCTCAATATCTACAACGTCACATCTATATAGTATGAAACTATATTGTGTGATGAATTCAGTAAAACTAAATTGGTGCCATAGATGTTGACATATTTTCTACAAACACGGTCAAACTTAGATTAATTTAACTTAGGTCAAACATAGAGTAGTTTAACTCAGGACAAACTTAGGAACTTCAATTATTTTAAAACCGAGAGAGCAGATGAAATGTATTGGTCAAAATAGGTTGAAGAGGATTGGTTGTGAAATAGAGTACTATTTTCTGGTCAAAATTTCTTATCATTGCAGGTTCAGGTTCTCCTCTTATGATTGGTGATGAAGTGATAGGCTAGGATCAGAGAAAATCTTATTTTTAACGTACTAAAGATGCAATTATGCAACCGTACATTTTTTTTGCGTTTTTGTTGTTTTTTTGGTAAAAAATTGAGTTTATGTTTTAACAAAGGGCGAATGCATTTGCAGTGTAAGTTTGCTCATATATTATGTTAACCGGAGGAGGTGAAAAGATTTCTTTTCATAGTTTTTGGGTTGTATGAACTAGCCGTTGTCATATCCAAATCCTAGGCCAGCTATTAAGTGTTGTTTTTATTAACTCCATGATTGAGTTCTTTCTATGTTTCTGCAAATGTGCACCCTTGTATAATTGCATTGTTATGTTCCAGCTATATGCAACAAACAATGAGATTCTCACCTCCAATAGTAGATTTACCATCGCAAAAGTTCTTCTTTATAGAGATATGATAAAATACACAAAAGATTTACAGCTCAAGAAACAGTTTTCTGCATTACTGTTGTTTTGTATCTACTCAACCTCGGATGTATTTACAGCCTATTTTCCAGAATAATTCATTTTTTCTCTCCTAAATCTACTGAAACCAATTAAGTATGTAGGCATAACAAGCCTAACAAAAAATTGTTCAGAAAAGGACAAAAAATCAACGCCGCTATCTATCGCTTGCAGGGATGGTTCACTCAGCCATCTCCTGAATGATGCTCAGAGCCCGCTTCAGCCGCGAGGCCCGCGACCTAGCGGCGAGCTTCTCGTCGCTCTTCTTCGCCGGACTTATCGGCAGCCCGAACTCCCCGAGAGTCCGCTCGTTAAGCTTCTGGTTGAACAAAAAGTCCTCCCCGTCTTCTAGCTCCTCTTGCACCGGTACGACGCGGACCTTCTTACTCTTGCCGCCACGCCGCTGTGGCCTCTTGGCCGCGAGCGCCGTGCTCGCGCGCACGGCGAGCGCCGCCATGTCGGCGCTCGACAGCGGCCGCCCGAGCACTGTCGCCGGGAGCAGGAAGTATATCTGCCCCGGCAGGAGCAGCTCGCTGGCGGCCAGCGCCGGTGGGGGCTCGTTGAAGTAGAGCTCGTCGGAGTTGCAGACGAAGAAGGAGGCAGCTTCACCGCCGAGAATGTCGGAGACGGTGACGCGGGGGCTGGCCGGGAGCTCCTTCAGCGAGCCGTCGGCAGATATGACCCTGACCGGTGCCTGCTGCGAGAGGCTGCCTCGCTGGTTGAAACAGCTGGAAAGCTTGGCTCCCATGAAATCTGTGCGTTCTTGCGGTGTGCGCGCGTGTGGAAGTGTTGAGATTCTTCTTTTGGTTCGTTGGAACTTGGATGTAGAGGTTCAGAGGATAGTTGCGCATATATATACAGGTGGGTGGTGAGGATCAAAGGTGATAAAGAAATGGATAAATGACTTATCACTTCAACCCCTTGCTTATTGTCTTATTGTGTAAACACACATGCTATGATTGCAAATTTCTTACATGCTTAAAACAGTAGTAACATCAGTTGCATAAGACCCATGGTAGCAATAGGACTCGGAAAGTATATGAAAAATAAATTCTTTTCTATATTTTTTATAATGGCATTAGTTTAGTAGTACAATTGTGTTAGTTCTGCGGCGAACTGTGGTCACTAGTTTGACTTTTTTTTTCTCTACCGAACGAGGAGAAATGAGGCTTGGTAATGGTAGTCAATGTCATACCAACATAAGTGAAGAAAATGCCAAGCAAATGTTGCTCAATGTTCTTTGTGTGTAGGTGATAGGTTAACCTTAGATATGTTAATTCCTTGGTACAAAGCATGTACATTGTCAAACACTATGGTTGTGACACTGCATTTCCTTATAAACCTCACATTTCAAAAAGTTGGGTGCATGTAGATCATGCATCCTTACAACAACAACAACAATAACAACATGTTCGTGCACACTCGAGGGCAGATGCCAAAATAACATAGCTTATTAAACTAATCTTGTTGATTCATCGCAAGACAATACATACGCGGCGTGTGCTCCGGTACAACCCCCCCCCCCAAACTCCCTCAAACTCAATTTGGGCTTAAGCGGGCTCAAACACAAGAACGGCTAAGATCGCTCGATACCCCTTCGTTATTAGTATAAAATACCGATACGTGGCACCGTACAAAATTCGTATAGCCCAATTCAATCGAGTCAATTATACGAGATACAAGTACGGCATAGTTGTGGGCCCACGGCGAGTTTGGCGAGATCATCGTGGGCTGTGCACCATCGTGGTGGGCGCCGGCCGGCCATGGCAGATCGGAGACACCGGACAGTCCGGTCGGGACCTAGCCGGACAGATCCGGATGCGGCGGACATCCGGTTCATAGGGGACGGATTGTCCGGGGCGCGGTTTACGTGATCGACCGGTCGAGACTGTCCGGCATATACACCGGACAGACCGGTAATGTTGTTCCGGAGGAACATCAAATTTCCAGAGGCATTTGCCAATTCTATCGGCCTGTCTGGCCAGACGGGCCAGCCTGTCCGGCCAAGGAATTTTTGTACGCAGCTTTTGTCGGCCTGACCGGCGTAGAGAACCAGCCAGGCCGGAAAATAATTAACGAATATACGAAGGCTTTTGGCACTGCATTCCGGTCCGGCCGGCCACGACCACCGAGCATGTCCGGGAGAAGACTTACGAGCGGCGAGCCTCCGTCGGCCTGACCGGGATCCTTAGGCTGGTTGTCCGAGCAATGAATTAACACCACCAAGAAAAATGCGGATGACAAGTACCAAACTTTTATCCATTGCGCCAAATGTTGAAACGCTTTTTGTGAACTCACTTTATGAGGCTAGTGTTATCCCTTTTGTACCGGTTCAGTAATTTGTTGACCTAAGCTATTAATAAGTCCTAATCTTTGGGTATTATTTTTCGGAAAGTCAATACACAATTGGTTTTGGGTAAATTCCTGCACCTGAAGTATTTGGAGATAAAGCTTTTCATACCAAGTTATTATCATCCGCAAAGGTGTTAACAGATTGTTTGCAAAAGTTTGACAACAAATTCTGCGCAATAAAGATTATAGTGATGTCCACGGACAATAGTGAGACTATCCGACACTTGATGATTGCATACATATTCCACAAAGTATGGTATTCCATATGACGCAAATAGGTATTGTAAAGTATAGTTTCCAAGTCATTACACGACTAACTGAAAATAGAATATAAAATGAACAAAGTCTTGAACACCGCCGGGAAACCTTCTACGGGACGAAAACCCGACCATATCCACTAGACCTTGGACCTAAGCATCATCTTCCTTGCCATTGGGGTTGAGTAGTTTATATTTGACCCTATCCAGCTCGTTACTAGGTGAAAAAATTATTTCACCGACCATAACTTCTCTGGTAGAGTCAACGAGTGTCTGCAAAAATAAATTAAGAGAACATGTTATGATATGTGCTGCTAGTTCATCATGTAAGTAGAATTTTGTTTTACCTACCTGTGTAATAGTGGTTCTAAATTCATCTCCATCCCATTCTTCCATACATTTTAGGACCCAAATTCCACATGAGTTTCTGTCATAATACAAGACAAGCAAAAAACGAGTAAGTACATTGCATTGTATATTAATAATATAGATGAAAATTAGTTGCACCATGTACTCACCCATCCTTTTGTCTTGGCATTTTGTATTGTTTTATAGGCCGGTTTGAAGGATCGGGAAAACCATGATCTGCTTTTGCTATGTCATAAGCAAGTTCGGTTCTGCGAAGTAAAACGAGTAGTTAAAATTAAGTAAGTAATGATTAATATTTTAACAAAATACTTATGACAGAGTAAAGTAGTATGAAAACATACCAATGCTTCAATGATATGTATGTAACTGCGAAGAACATAGAGGGAATCTAATACTTGAAATTCCTTCTTGGGTACATGTGATGTCTACGTTCCCCCTCCTTTCCTGTAGACAGTGTTGGGCCCCCAAGAGCACAGGTTTGTAGAACAGCAGCAAGTTTTCCCTTAAGTGGATCACCCAAGGTTTATCGAACTCAGGGAGGAAGAGGTCAAAGATATCCCTCTCATGCAACCCTGCAACCACAAAGCAAGAAGTCTCTTGTGTCCCCAACACACCTAATAGGTGCACTAGTTTGGCGAAGAGATAGTGAAATACAAGTGGTATGAATAAATATGAGCAGTAGTAACGGCGTGTAGTTGATGGTGGTAATATGGTAGCAGTAGTAACTGCAGCGAGTAGTAACGCGATAAAACGAGTAAACAAGCGGTAGTAGCGAGTATTTAGGAACAAGGCCTAGGGATTACACTTTCACTAGTGGACACTCTCAACATTGATCACATAACAGAATAGATAAATGCATACTCTACACTTTTGTTGGATGATGAACACATTGCGTAGGATTACACGAACCCTCAATGCCGGAGTTAACAAGCTCCACAATAATGCTCATATTTTAGTAACCTTTAGTGTAAGATAGATCAAAAGACTAAACCAAGTACTAGCATAGCATGCACACTTGTCACCTTCATGCATATGTAGGAGGAATAGATCACATCAATATTATCATAGCAATAGTTAACTTCGCAATCTACAAGAGATCATGATCATAGCATAAACCAAGTACTAACACGGTGCACACACTCGTCGCCTTTACACACGTGCGGGAGGAATAGAACTACTTTAATAACTTTGCTAGAGTAGCACATAGATAGTAGTGATACAAACTCATATGAATCTCAATCATGTAAAGCAGCTCATGAGATTATTGTATTGAGGTACATGGGAGAGAGATGAACCACATAGCTACCGGTACAGCCCCGAGCCTCGATGGAGAACTACTCCCTCCTCATGGGAGAAGCAACGGTGATGAAGATGGCGGTGGAGATGGCAGCGGTGTCGATGGAGAAGCCTTCCGGGGGCACTTCCCCACTCCGGCAGGGTGCCGGAACAGAGACTCCTGTCCCCCAGATCTTGGCTTCGCGATGGCGGCGGCTGCGGAAGGTTTTCCGTATCGTGGTTCTTCGCATCGGGGTTTTTGATCCGGGGGCTTTATATAGGCGAAGAGGCGGCGCAGGAGGGTCGAAGGGGTGGCCACACCATAGGGCGGCGCGGCCGGGGCCGGGCCGCGCCGGCCTATGGTGCAGGTGGCTCGTGGCCCCCTCCGGTCCTTCTCGGGTGTTCGGATGCTTCCGGTGAAAATAGGAACACTGGGTCTTGATTTCGTCCGATTCCGAGAATATTTCGTTACTAGGATTTACGAAACCAAAAACAGCAGAAAACGACAAGCGGCACTTCGGCATCTTGTTAATAGGTTAGTTCCGGAAAATGCACGAATATGACATAAAGTGTGCATAAAACATGTAGGTATCATCAATAATGTGGCATGGAACACAAGAAATTATCGATACGTCGGAGACGTATCAAGCATCCCCAAGCTTAGTTTCTGCTCGTCCCGAGCAGGTAAAACGATAACAAAGATAATTTCTGAAGTGACATGCCATCATAACCTTGATCATATTGTAAACATATGTAATGAATGCAGCGATCAAAACAATGGTAATGACATGAGTAAACAAGTGAATCATAAAGCAAAGACTTTTCATGAATAGTACTTTCAAGACAAGCATCAATAAGTCTTGCATAAGAGTTAACTCATAAAGCAATAATTCAAAGTAAAGGCATTGAAGCAACACATAGGAAGATTAAGTTTCAGCGGTTGCTTTCAACTTATAACATGTGTATCTCATGGATAATTGTCAATGCAAAGCAATATAACAAGTGCAATAAGCAAGTATGTAAGAATCAATGCATAGTTCACACAAGTGTTTGCTTCTTGAGGTGGAGAGAGATAGGTGGACTGACTCAACATAAAAAGTAAAAGAAAGGTCCTTCAAAGAGGAAAAGCATCGATTGCTATATTTGTGCTAGAGCTTTGGTTTTTGAAAACATAAAGAGAGCATAAAAGTAAAGTTTTGAGAGGTGTTTGTTGTTGTCAACGAATGGTAGTGGGCACTCTAACTACCTCATCAACCGGACTTTCAAGAGCGGCTCCCATGAAGGACGTTATCTCTACCGGCAAGGTAGATCATCCCTCTTCTCTTTTGTTTACACATGTACTTTAGTTTAGTTTTTCTTTATTTATGGATGACACTCCTCCCAACCTTTTGCTTACACAAGCCATGGCTAACCGAATCCTCGGGTGCCTTCCAACAATCACATACCATGAAGGAGTGTCTATTTGCAAAATTAAGTTGCTTATCGATGAATCAGAGCAAAACATGTGAAGAGAATTATTAATGCAAGTTAATTAATCGGGCTGGGAACCCCATTGCCAGCTCTTTTTGCAAAATTATTGGATAAGCGGATGTGCCACTAGTCCATTGTGAAAGTACTGTCGAAGTAAATGACAAGATCGAAAGATAAAACACCACATACTTCCTCATGAGCTATAAAACATTGACACAAATCAGAGGTGATAAATTTTGAATTATTTAAAGGTAGCACTCAAGCAATTTACTTTGGAATGGCGGAGAAATACCATGTAGTAGGTAGGTATGGTGGACACAAATGGCATAGTAGTTGGCTCAAGGATTTTGGATGCATGAGAAGTATTCCCTCTCGATACAAGGCTTAGGCTAGCAAGGTTATTTGAAACAAATACAAGGATGAACCGGTGCAGGAAAACTCACATAAAAGACATATTGTAAACATTATAAGACTCTACGCCGTCTTCCTTGTTGTTCAAAACTCAATACTAGAAATTATCTAGACTTTAGAGAGACCAATTATGCAAACCAAATTTTAGCAAGCTCTATGTATTTTTTCATTAATAGGTGCAAAGCATATGATGCAAGAGCTTAAACATGAGCACACCAATTGCCAAGTATCACATTATCCAAGACATTATAGCAATTTACTACATGTATCATTTTCCAATTCCAACCATATAACAATTTAACGAAGAGGAAACTTCGCCATGAATATTATGAGCTAAGAACACATGTGTTCATATGAACCAGCGGAGCGTGTCTCTCTCCCACACAAGCATTTATTCAAACAAAAACAAAAACAAAAGCACACGGACGCTCCAAGTAAAGTACATAAGATGTGGCCGAATAAAAATATAGTTTCAAGAGAAGGAACCCGATAATTTGTCGATGAAGAAGGGGATGCCTTGGGCATCCCCAAGCTTAGACGCTTGAGTCTTCTTGAAATATGCAGGGGTGAACCACCGGGGCATCCCCAAGCTTAGAGCTTTCACTCTCCTTGATCATAGTATATCATCCTCCTCTCTTGACCCTTGAAAACTTCTTCCACACCAAACTTTAAGAAAACTCATTAGAGGGTTAGTGCATAATCAAAAACTCACATGTTCAGAGGTGACACAATCATTCTTAACACTTCTGGACATTGCTCAAAGCTACTGGAAGGTAATGGAACAAAGAAATCCACCCAACACAGCGAAAGAAGCAATGCGAAATAAAAGGCAGAATCTGTCAAAAACAGAACAGTCCGTAAAGACGAATTTTAAAATGGCACCAGACTTGCTCAAATGGAAAAACTCAAAACTAATGAAAGTTGCGTACATATCTGAGGATCACTCACGTAAATTGGCATAATTTTCTGAGTTACCTATAGAGAATTAGACCCAGATTCGTGACAGACATCAATGCTGTTTCTGCGCAGCAATCCAAATCTAGCATCAACTTTACCATAGAGACTTTACTTGGCACAACAAAACACAAAACTAAGATAAGGAGAGGTTGCTACAGTAGTAAACAACTTCCAAGACACAAATATAAAACAAAGTACGGTAGCAAAATAACACATGGGTTATCTCCCAAGAAGTTCTTTCTTTATAGCCGTTAAGATGGGCTCAAGCAGTTTTAATGATGCACTCGCAAGAAATAGTATTTGAAGCAAAAGAGAGCATCAAGAGGCAAATTCAAAACAAATTTAAGTCTAACATGCTTCCTATGCATAGGAATCTTGTAAATAAACAAGTTCATGAAGAGCAAAGTAACAAGCATAGGAGGATAAAATAAGTGTAGCTTCAAAAATTTCAGCACATAGAGAGGTGTTTTAGTAACATGAAAATTTCTACAACCATATTTTCCTCTCTCATAATAACTTTCAGTAGCATCATGAGCAAACTCAACAATATAACTATCACATAAAGCATTCTTATCATGAGTTTCATGCATAAAATTATTACTCTCCACATAAGCATAGTTATTCTTATTAATTGTAGTAGGAGCAAATTCAACAAAGTAGCTATCATTATTATTTTCATCAAGTGTAGGAGGCATATTGTAATCATAATCAAATTTATCCTCCATAACAGGTGATACCAAAAGACTACTATCATTATCATCACAAATAGGAGGCAAAGTATCATCAAAGAAAATTTTCTCCTCAATGCTTGGGGGACTAAAAATATCATGAAAACCAGCTTCCCCAAGCTTAGAACTTTCTATATTATTATCAACAATGGTGTTCAAAGCGTTCATACTAATATTACTACCAGCATGCAAATAAGGTTCCATAGGTTTTTTAATTTTCGCATCAAACAATCCATGTTTTAAATCAGGAAATAGAATAAGAAGCTCACTCTTGTACATTATGCCAAACTAGTGTAAACAAGAAACAAAAAGATGCAATTGCAGGATCTAAAGGAAATAGCTTCGAGCACACACACGACGGCGCCAGAAAAGTGCTTGATGTCTACGTTCCCCCTCCTTTCCTGTAGACAGTGTTGGGCCCCCAAGAGCAGAGGTTTGTAGAACAGCAGCAAGTTTTCCCTTAAGTGGATCACCCAAGGTTTATCGAACTCAGGGAGGAAGAGGTCAAAGATATCCCTCTCATGCAACCCTGCAACCACAAAGCAAGAAGTCTCTTGTGTCCCCAACACACCTAATAGGTGCACTAGTTTGGCGAAGAGATAGTGAAATACAAGTGGTATGAATAAATATGAGCAGTAGTAACGGCGTGTAGTTGATGGTGGTAATATGGTAGCGATAGTAACGCGATAAAACAGATAAACAAGCGATAGTAGCGGTATTTAGGAACAAGGCCTAGGGATTACACTTTCACTAGTGGACACTCTCAACATTGATCACATAACAGAATAGATAAATGCATACTCTACACTTTTGTTGGATGATGAACACATTGCGTAGGATTACACGAACCCTCAATGCCGGAGTTAACAAGCTCCACAATAATGCTCATATTTTAGTAACCTTTAGTGTAAGATAGATCAAAAGACTAAACCAAGTACTAGCATAGCATGCACACTGTCACCTTCATGCATATGTAGGAGGAATAGATCACATCAATATTATCATAGCAATAGTTAACTTCGCAATCTACAAGAGATCATGATCATAGCATAAACCAAGTACTAACACGGTGCACACATTGTCGCCTTTACACACGTGCGAGAGGAATAGAACTACTTTAATAACTTTGCTAGAGTAGCACATAGATAGTAGTGATACAAACTCATATGAATCTCAATCATGTAAAGCAGCTCATGAGATTATTGTATTGAGGTACATGGGAGAGAGATGAACCACATAGCTACCGGTACAGCCCCGAGCCTCGATGGAGAACTACTCCTCCTCATGGGAGCAGCAGCGGTGATGAAGATGGCGGTGGAGATGGCAGCGGTGTCGATGGAGAAGCCTTCCGGGGCACTTCCCCACTCCGGCAGGGTGCCGGAACGAGGACTCCTGTCCCCCGGATCTTGGCTTCGCGATGGCGGCGGCTCCGGAAGGTTTTCCGTATCGTGGTTCTTCGCATCGGGGTTTTTGATCCGGGGGCTTTATATAGGCGAAGAGGCGGCGCGGGAGGGTCGAAGGGGTGGCCACACCATGAGGCGGCGCGGCCGGGGCCTGGGCCGCGCCGGCCTATGGTCCGGGTGGCCTGTGGCCCCCTCCGGTCCTTCTCGGGTGTTCGGATGCTTCCGGTGAAAATAGGAACACTGGGTCTTGATTTCGTCCGATTCCGAGAATATTTCGTTACTAGGATTTCTGAAACCAAAAACAGCGAAAACAGCAATCGGCACTTCGGCATCTTGTTAATAGGTTAGTTCCAGAAAATGCACGAATATGACATAAAGTGTGCATAAAACATGTAGGTATCATCAATAATGTGGCATGGAACACAAGAAATTATCGATACGTCGGAGACGTATCAACATGCATCACGACGGTGACCCAATGATTGCCATTAACGTTTACAGCGAGATAGTACTGCAATAAAAATATGTAAGTATGTTTCAATATACACTGAATGAATTGTGTACACCATTGCATTGCATGTGCTCGTACCTTCGGTTTATGGAAATACTCGTCCATGCATATGTGAATGGCTCGATTCTTCTCTATTTCGATCTGGTGGTGGCCGGGTGGAAAAACATCTCTACCCCTCGTCCTCCCTTCTATGAGATGCGTCGACCTCCATGTGGTGGACAGGACACGATCATCTGGAACACGACGAGACAAGTGTCGCACATAAGCATTGATGACCTGCAAAATTTATTGGTACACACAACTAATTAGCCCTTCAATCAAGAAAGTTATTGTGTAATACAACAGGGATAAAAAAATTGTTTTTACATCGCCCATCAACCAGTCATGGGTTATAATAGGTGCAACATGGTGGGCAGTCAGCACGAGTCCTTCGAACTGTAAACTTTTTTGTTGCGGCGTCGGGAGCACTTTGATAGTTCTTTTACAAGTGACACGGCAGCTTCGACGTGATCTTCTGTCAAATCATTTACCTGAAGTAGTGCATCTAGTGAATGGAAGTTACCTGCAACGAACAAGTAACGGGTGAACTGCGGTTAGTGAAATGCAAAGGTCGTTAAGAAATTTGCATGTGACACGAACAAACTTACCCTCAGAATTTTTGTCATCTCGGATTTGACGCTTGTTTGCCATTTTTTCAGACAAGTAAGGGGACCGGACCTTTGCGGATGGTATGCGCTTCCGCTTCTGAGGTTCATTTGGCTTTGCAGATACAAATGCTGAAGATGATGAGCGGGAACATCATTTGTAATTTCGATAGGATCTTTTTTGTCACCCTTGCTGCAATTAAAGAGTACAGATGGTTGAGGATCATCGATCATTAATTTGCGTGCAACAGGTGGTGCAGGTGTGCTGCCATTTGCATTGTCTAGCTCGTCCTCGTCAACATCCTCGTCGTCGGCATCCTCGTCCTTCCGAACCGATGTGAAGTACTTTGATGGATAAACTCCCTTCTGGCTGCTCTCGCTTTCCTTGTCCCCTTCAGACGTGCCTTTGTTCTCACGTCTATAAATGATCCCCTCCTAATTTAACTTTGCAATAACTCTCTGCAATGGGAAAAAAATGTGTCATGGCAGGTCCAAAATGAATGATGCGTGCATAATTAAACTCGTCATGTTTTTACCTCTGCGCATGAATCTGCTATAGTTGCAATCTGCTTACGGACAAGAGTAAGCTCCCCAGCCATGCGATTAACCCTTTCCAAAAGATGCTCCATGTAAGGGGGGTTTTTCGCAGGAGTTTTTGTGGCCTTCCTTGAAACGGATGTTTTTCTCCCAACACTATTTCCTGTGTTCATTTTTGAGAGTCTATGCTCCGCAGTAATATCGTTGTCAATCTGCATGTTACAAAATCAAATTAGTTATTGTTGTTAAACATGAGCTGCTGAAACAAATATGAACAAGAAAAAATTGTTTACATTTCCCTTCCCACGGCCATATTGCGCGTCGGAGGCGTCTCTCTTCTTCCCTTCTACTTTGGTCCAGTTCTTCATCAATGGGTACATACATACCAATGGGTTAAAGGCTGGTGCACCGAGGAGGTTGCACCTTCTCCCAATACATGTACTGCAGAAGAAAAGATATTAAGAATGATTAAGAAATAGTTGTGACCAAAAAACTGCAGTTAAATATTACCTGAGTAAGAAATATTACGGTTTACCTGTAATGCCGCCATGTTTCCTTTTGGCCACTGCCTCATTACTCGTCCACCTTTACACTGCCTTATGCCCTCCAAGGTGTACTCCAGAGTGAATGAGTTCCAGTTTATCTTCCTAGCTCGATCGAGGTCTTCTACCAATGCATAGATCGGCTTCGAAATTACCGTACTAGAGTACGGTGCAATTACTGTGGCGAGAAGCACCATCATGGCCTTGCGTACAAAATCGTCATCCGAGGCACCACTAAGCTCAACATCCAATATTAAATCATCAATTAAGAGATTCTCTGTTGACGGATCGAGCCACTCAGGTGGTATCCGTCCCTGCGCTTCTTTGCCTTCTTGAGCAATTATGGCCACAGCGTTCAAACCTTTGTCCTCTAAACCAAATAATGCGTAGATTTCTTTGCCTCCTAGGGAAATATGGTCCTTTCCCTCATTGAACCCAAATGTACTTGTTTTAAGATCAAAAGCTTGCACTAGAAACTTCAGCACAGACTGCCGCATCTTTATCCTTGGCATTTCGAGCATACAATGTACACCGGAGCCAAAAAGTGCACCTCGTTGTTCGTTTGACATGTTGTCAACAAAGCTGCACCATTTTTCAACCGAGCAAGGAACTTCGTCAACTTCTTCCATCCTGTAGATAACATACATGATTATAGCAATTAAAAATTAGCAATTGTGTTTAAGGTGTCGATTTAACTAAAAGTTTTGTACTTTTTGGTGGTGATACTACGGGTATAACAGTAAAAAAAAATATGGGACTAGAACAAGGTGATGCGAGAGCGGTGTATAATTAAATATAAGCATCCCTACTGATTCATGAATTTTAAGTACTGAATACATGGAAATATAAGTAATACTGTCTCAAATAGAATACTTATTAACTAAGGCAGGATTGGTAATACAACGCCATTACCGGACATGCCGGAAAAAGCCCCGGACAGGCCGGCCAAAATCCCCGGACAGGCCGAAACAGCAACGGACTAGCCGGACTAGAAATCCCGGACTGTCCGGCATGCGCGCCGGACTTGCCGGAGACATTGACGGACTGGCCGGCGTGTAGGGGAACGGACTGGCCGGCGTCGGGAGCTCAACGGACTGGCCGTCATGGTGAGCAACGATCAGGCATGTGAAACTTGTTTATCCATTACCTATGTGTAAGACTATGTTTCATCGATTTCATGTGTAAGACTATGTGTGTTGGATTCCATGTGTATGATTTTATATGTTGTATTCCGTTAGCTATTGTTTTGTAATGGAATGCTTGTGATACTTCCTGTATTTTCATATGTGAATTTCGTTGACAATAAGTTTGCTTGTTTACACTGACTCTGTCATGTGTAAACCTTCAGCCGGACAGGCCGGGAAGTACAGCCGGACAGTCCGACAAAAGAAATATGCTTGTTCTTACTCAAGCCGGACAGGCCGGACA
Source organism: Lolium rigidum (assembly GCF_022539505.1). NCBI lineage: Eukaryota > Viridiplantae > Streptophyta > Magnoliopsida > Poales > Poaceae > Lolium > Lolium rigidum. Next base: position 70,394,302 of record NC_061509.1, read on the forward strand.
CGTGGGACGGACAGGCCGGCAAAGCAACGCATGGCCATGCCGGCCAAACAAGGTCGCTGCACGGCCTGTCCGGTGACTTGTCCGGGCAGTTCATGTAGCCCCTGGAACTTAACACCATCTCCGCCGGTCTGGCCGGCCGAATGTCACGGCCTGTCCGGCGCCCTGGACGGACACATAGTACAGTATGCCGGCCTGGCCGGTCACTTGTCCGGGCAGTTCTTGTAGCCCCTGTAACTTAACAGCACCTCCGCCGGTCTGGCCGGCCCAATCTGGCGGCCTGTCCGAACCCCTGGACGGACACACAGTACATTTTGCCGGCCTGGCCGGTCACTTGTCCGGGCAGTTCCTGTAGCCCCTGGAACTTAACACCACGCTACCCGGCCTGTCCGGCGCTTTTACCAGCCTGTCCGCATCCTGTTAGTCCGGCCAGGCCGGTGACATGTCTGGGCAGTCCGTGGTGGTATTTTGTTTGACGTTTCTTAGTTGTGGAAACACATTGAAACTGAAATTTATATAATAAATCACAATGAATGGAAGTACATGAAAATAAAAAATGGTATAGAATCACAAATGGTTTCGGTCAATTACAATTAAGGCGAAGTAAATACATAATCTTCAACGTAAAGCGATAATTTTGTAATTTCGGTAGTGAAGATGCACTTCTACTTGTTTTCTTTTTCCATATATCTGCATTACAAAACGAAATTATTTAGTACTCGTTTAACATAGATTTAATTAATCGGTCTAGCTAAGAAAAATCTGTAAGCACACTTACTCTGGATGTTTTTTACACAACTTTTTGTTCCGTTTGTTATGACCGATGACACCACAGGCGGTGCACCCCTGATTCCGGGTCTTACGCTCGTCGAACGCTAGTGGTCTACCATTTTTCGTCACGGGGTGATTTACCTCTTGTGCAGTTTTTGTGTTTTGCTTAGGTGCTCCTCTCGTGGTAACCTTATCGGGATCACCAATCGGAACTGCATTGCCTTGAAAATCATATGGGTCTTCTTCAGCGAAGGCTGTGTGACCATCATGTCCATTCTTTTTCGCATATTTTCTTGCTACTAAGCCCTTCATATATGCCATGAACTCATTATACATTGCTGGATCATCTACTACCGCATCCATAGCTTCCGCCGATACAGTTTCCATGTTGTTGTATCTTTTTCGCTTCCCCGGCCCTGAGTAACCGTACGCGAAAAGATCGCTTCTGCGCCTTGCTGGCAATCCATTTCTTGCCAGTTTGGAGAATCACCGAAGAACACAACAGTCCGGTATTTCGGACAATTTCAGGTGCTTCAATACATATAGGATATGCTTGCATGGAAGCCCCTTACGATTCATTCTTCGGCAGCTGCACTGTATTAACTCTTTCGGCTGATTAGGACTATACTCCACGATAAATGAGTATCTGCCGCTATTCCTCCATTTGACCATAAAATGTTTAGAGCCCCCTGTTCCCACATATTCCTCAAAAATCTCGAGGTCACCAAGCTTCTTCACATCCTGCTGCAAGATGTAGAAGTTGGCTGGACTGAAGGCATGGGCAAGAGCAACCTCTATCTCTTTGGATTCAATAACTGCCACCGGTAAACTCTGGGAACAGATGCAGTCATCTTCGGCCTTGATACGTCCAATTTGCATCACTATTTTATATCATAATTTGCTGTTATTCATTGATATATTTCATATTTGGAGATGATACTTATGTTATTTCATCTATTTTGCATGTTTCATGATTATTGGAGGATCGCGCACCGGAGCCGGGATTCTGCTGGAAAAAGCACCGTCGGAATGCAATATTTCGGAAGATCAACGGTTGACGGAAATTATATGAAAAATCCTATTTTTCCAGATGACGAAGGGAGCCAGAAGGGGGAGAAGAGGGGACCCGAGGTGGGCCCACCCCATAGGCCGGCGCGGCCCAAGGCCTGGCCGCGCCGCCCTGTGAGGAGGGGGCCCACAGCCCCCTCTCGCCTCTTTTTCTTCGCGTATGCCTTCGTCCCGAAAACCTAAGCTCCAGGGGGTACGTCGCGAAGAGCCACAGCCGCCTCTGCGGGGCGGAGAACACCAGAGAGAAAAGAGCTCTCCGGCAGGCTGAGATCTGCCGGGGAAATTCCCTCCCGGAGGGGGAAATCGATGCCATCGACACCGTCATCGAGCTGGACATCATCTCCATCACCATCATCATCATCTCATCATCATCACCGCCGTCTCCACCGCTGCACCTCATCACCGCTGTAACAATTTGGGTTCGATCTTGATTGTTTGATAGGGGAAACTCTCCCGGTGTTGATTTCTACTTGTTATTGATGCTATTGAGTGAAACCGTTGAACCAAGGTTTATGTTCAGATTGTTATTCATTATCATATCACCTCTGATCATGTTCCATATGATGTCTCGTGAGTAGTTCGTTTAGTTCTTGAGGACATGGGTGAAGTCTAAATGTTAGTAGTGAAGTATGGTTGAGTAATATTCAATGTTATGATATTTAAGTTGTGGTGTTATTCTTCTAGTGGTGTCGTGTGAACGTCGACTACACGACACTTCACCTTTATGGGCCTAGGGGAATGCATCTTGTACTCGTTTGCCAATTGCGGGGTTGCCGGAGTGACAGAAACATGAGCCCCCGTTGGTATATCGATGCGAGGAGGGATAGCGAGGATCTCGGAGTTTAAGGTCTGTGGTTAGATTTATCTTAATTACTTTCTTGTAGTTGCGGATGCTTGCAAGGGGTATAATCACAAGTATGTATTAGTCCTAGGAAGGGCGGTACATTAGCATAGGTTCACCCACACAACACTTATCAAAACAATGAAGATTAACTAGCCGTATGTAGCGAAAGCACTAGACTAAAATCCCGTGTGTCCTCGAGAACGTTTGGTCATTATAAGTAAACAAACCGGCTTGTCCTTTGTGCTAAAAAGGATTGGGCCACTCGCTGCAATTGTTACTCTCGCACTTTACTTACTCGTACTTTATTCATCTGTTACATCAAAACCCCCTGAATACTTGTATGTGAGCATTTACAGTGAATCCTTCATCGAAACTGCTTGTCAACACCTTCTGCTCCTCGTTGGGATCGAAATTCTTACTTATCGAAGATACTACGATACACCCCCTATACTTGTGGGTCATCAAGACTATTTTACGGCGCCGTTGCCGGGAGTGAAGCGCTATTGGTAAGTGGAATTGGTAAGGGAAATTTCTCTTGTTTGTGCTGATTTTATTTCGCTCTCTGCTTGTAACTCATTATGGAGAGATATTCTCTTGAGTGTTTATTTGGGAAATCTACTACTACTGCAAAGGTAGTGGATGAGGCGCCAGGTAAGGAAGAAATGCCATACAAAATACCTATGAAAATTATTGAACGTGTAGTGGGTAACCGTTATACGGGGATGGAGCTGTCCACCACCGGAGATCATTTCTTGTTCTTACATGAATTATGCGGTTTATTCAAGTGTGCAGGTATTGCTATGGATGAAGTGAGGAAGAAACTATTCTCTGTATCGCTGTACGGTAAAGCGGCACATTGGTATAAATTCTTGGATAGTGGGGATTCTCTTGAATGGAATGATATTGTGCCCCGGTTTTATTCTAAGTTCTATCCTCCAAGTGAGATTCACAAAGATCGGAATCGCATATATAATTTTTGGCCTCATGAAGGAGAAAGTATTGCCCAAGCGTGGGGAGATTGAAGTCTTTAATGCTCAAATGCCCCATTCATGAGCTTCTGGTAATATTATTATTGATAATTTCTATGCAAGACTTTCTTTTCAAGAAAAGACCTTGCTGGATACTTCTTGTTCGGATCATTTACACGCAACAAGGAAGAGTTTAAAAGGGACCTTCTTAATCGGATCCAAGAATATACTTGAAGGATGGGAGAACGACAAGGATAGAGAATCGGGTATAAATTATGATTATAAATGCATTGAAGCTTTTATGGATACTTGATAAATTTCGTAATATGAGTGCTACTTATGGTCTTGATTCTCAAGTTGCTTGCAAATCTTTATAAAGCTTTTGCTTCTCATTATGAATTGCCTAAGAAGAACTTTGATAAGTATCATGAACCGTATAAAGATAAAATTGATTCATCTATAAATAAATGTGTTGTTGTTGAAACTGTTGATCATGTTATTCCTGAAGCTTATATTGAAAAAACTCCTTTCCCTGCTAAAATGAAGGAGTATTCTGTTATAAATAGTGCGGTTCATAAAAGTGAAAAGAAACCTATAGAACCTGAAGAACAAATAAAAGTTGAACCTGCTGTTGCAATTGTTAAAGATCTTGCGACTGAAAATGTGGAGGATGGTCATATTATTTTCTGTGAAGATGCCTCTAATATTGTTTCGCATCCTAATAAGTCTAGGAAAGCTAGTGTTCCTATGCTATCTCGTTAGAATTGGTGATCATTGTTATTATGGTTTATGTGATATTGGTGCAAGTATTAGTGCTATTCCTTATGAGCTTTACACGGAGATTATGCACGAAATTGGTTCTTGTGAACATGAAGATATTGATGTGGTTATTCGGCTGGCTAATAGAGAAACTATCTCTCCAATTGGTATTATTCGAGATGTGGAAGTTCTATGTGGTAAGATTAAATATCCTGCTGACTTTTTGGTACTTGGTTCTGCTTGCTAGTAAATATTGTCCTATCATTTTTGGTAGACCTTTTCTAAATACTTGTGGAGCTATTATAGATTGCAAGAAAGAGAAAATTTTGACTAAATTTGCTGGTGAATCTTATGAGTTTAACTTCTCTAAATTTACCAAAACTCCTTATAAAATTGATTCGCCTAATAGTGATTTTAAAGTTGAACAGTGTGCATCTATTGCTCTTGCTCCTAGTAATCCTTTGCAGCAATATTTGGAGAATAGTGAGAGTGAAGTTTTTAGGGAAGAAAGAGATGAGCTTGATGAAATTTTCCTTCGTCAACCTATTCTTAAGCATGATTTACCGGTGCAAGATTTGGGTACAACACAACCACCAAAGGAAGATCCTGTCTTTGATTTAAAACCATTGCCTGATAATCTTAAATATGCTCATATTGATGATAAGAAAATATATCCTGTTATTATTAGTTCTAAGCTTTCAGAGTTTGAAGAAGAAAGGTTATTGGAAATATCGAAGAAACACCGAGGTGCTATTGGCTACACTCTTGATGACTTGAAGGGGATTTCTCCCTCTATTTGCCAACACGCCATTAATATGGAAGATGATGCGAAGCCTGTTGTTGAACCTCGGCGTCGTCTAATTCCTAAGATGAAGGATGTGGTAAGAAATGAGGTATTAAGACTCCTTGAAGCTGGTATTATATATCCTATTGCTGATAGTAGATGGGTTAGTCCTGTGCATTGTGTTCCTAAGAAAGGAGGAACAACTGTTGTGCCTAATGATAATGATGAGCTCATCCCTCAAAGAGTAGTTGTAGGGTATAGAATGTGCATTGATCATCGAAGAGTTAATAAGGTTACTAAGAAAGATCATTACCCTTTGCCTTTTATTGATCAAATGTTAGAAAGGTTATCTAAAAATACTCATTTTTGCTTTCTTGATGGTTATTCTGGATTTTCACAAATTGTTGTTAAAACTAAAGATCAAGAGAAAACCACTTTCACTTGTCCCTATGGAACATATGCTTATAGACGTATGCCTTTTGGTTTATGTAATGCTCCTGCTACTTTTCAAAGATGCATGTCTGCTAAAGTTGAAGCAATTGAGAAGATGCCCTATCCAAGGGATGTTAAAGGTATTCGTAGTATTCTTGGTCATGCTGGGTTTTATAGGAGGTTTATTAAAGACTTCTCTAAGATTTCAAAGCCTCTTACTAATCTTCTCCAAAAAGATGTACCTTTTGTTTTTGATGATGATTGCAAGGAAGCTTTTGAAACTCTAAAGAAAGCCTTAACAACTGCCCCTATAGTTGAACCTCCTGATTGGAACTTACCATTTGAAATTATGTGTGATGCTAGTGATTTTGCTGTAGGTGTTGTTCTTGGACAACGAGTAGATAAAAAATTGAATGTTATTCATTATGCTAGTAAAACTCTTGATGCTGCTCAAAGAAATTATGCTACTACTGAAAAAGAATTGTTAGTTGTAGTCTTTGCTTGTGATAAATTTAGATCTTATATTGTTGATTCAAAAGTTACAATTCATACTGGTCATGCTTGCAATTAGATACCTTATGACAAAGAAAGATGCTAAGCCGAGGCTTATTAGATGGGTACTTCTTTTGCAAGAATTTGATTTACATATTGTAGATAGGAAAGGTGCCGATAATCCTGTTCGTCGATAATTTATCTAGATTGGAAAATATTGCTTATGATCCTGTTCCCGTTAATGATAGTTTTCCAAATGAACAATTGGCTGTAATAAAGGTGAGCTCGCGAGAGCAGTCCTTGGTATGCTTGATTATGCTAACTTTATTGTTTCCAAGTACTTGCCTCCAACCTTTTCATCTCGACGAGAGGAGGAAATTCTTTTATGACTTGAGCCATTATTTTTGGGATGACCCACACTTATATAAAGAAGGAGTGGATGGTATTCTGCGAAGGTGTGTTCCCGAATATGAACAACAAGAGATATTGAGTAAATGTCATGGTAGTGCTTATGGAGGACATCACGCCGGAGATAGAACCGCGCAAAGGTTCTACAATCAGGTTTTTATTGGCCAACTCTCTTCAAAGATGCAAGAAAGTTTATTTTATCTTGTGATGAATGTCAAAGGGTTGGTAATATCTCCGGACGCAATGAAATTCCTATGAATTATACTCTTGTTATTGAACCGTTTGATTGTTGGGGATTTGACTTCATGGGACCTTTTCCCTCTTCGAAGGTAACACTCATATACTTGTTGCTTGTTGATTATGTTACTAAATGGGTGGAAGCCATACCTACAAAAAGTGCTGATGGTGAGACCTCTTTAAGAATGCTTTTAGACATTATTTTTCCTAGATTTGGAGTTCCTAGATATATTATGACGAGATGGAGGTTCTCATTTTATTCATGGTGGTTTTAGAAAAACTCTTGCTAAATATGGTATTAATCATAGAATTGCTTCCGCTTATCATCCTCAAACTAGTGGGCAAGTAGAACTATCAAATAGAGAGATTAAATCTATCTTGCAAAAGACTGTTAATAAAACTAGAAAGAATTGGGCTAGTAAATTTTTTGAGGGTAAAACAGTGGGGTTAACCCACTGCAATTTTTATTAATAATAAAATAGTACAAGAGAATAAATTACAAAGAGAGTGAGAAACTCTCAGAAAATAAAAGAACTAATCTAAGCTATGGTTTGAAGCCATTCTTTAAAAGAGGTAATGTGCTTTTTCTTCATTACGTGCACTAACATTTTTAGCTCTTGAGTGTAAATAGCTTTCCAGGACCTGAAAGTGGCATTCTGATTCTCAAAGAGCTTATTATTTCTCACAATCCAAATTCCCCAGGCTGCCAGAATTATCACATCCATTGCAAAAGGTAATTTTAGTAAAGTTCTCATCTCCTCGAATGCTTCCATAATGGATAATCTTCTATCTCTCTGTGGACATATAGAATTCCAACATTGTTCAGCTAGAGGACACCTCTAGAATAAATGGACTAGTGTTTCTTCCACGTGACACTCCATTGCAACACAATGATAGTTTTGAAGTTGGAAGTTTTTCCTTCTTAGCAGGTTCCTTGTATTTAATCGATCATGCAAGAGCAGCCAGAAGAAAAATTTATGTTTTGCTTGGCATGAGGTCTTCCAAATTCTGTTGAAAATTTTGGGGGTGGGGGTAAAACCAATCATAGCCTTATATGCTTTTTGTGATGAAAATTCACTATTTCCCCAAATATAAGTCCACTGGTCTCCATTCCCTTCTTGTACTCTTATGAGAGTATTTTGGCAGATCACTTCTAAGGTCTGATATTCTTCATAAGCTTTGTTGTGAGAGTGGCGGATGAAACAGGTCTTCCAGGTTTTCAGTATGAATTACCTTCTCCACATTCCAGTCTGTATGTTTAGCAAATGTAAATAAGTGAGGAAATTTTTGGTGTAAGCAGTTTTGTTCCCAAAGATCTGTCCAGAAGTTTACAGTCCTTCCATTACCCACAGAGCATTTAGCTAAACCCTTGTAAATATCAAGAAGCTTGAGATGTGATCTCCACCAGAAAGAGCCTTCCAAACTATTTGTGGGTAATTCTCCATTACTGTAATATGTATCTCTGATTAAATGTACCCAGGGTATGTCAAGGTTATTGAAGAATTTATGTAGATTTTTCAGCATAAGTGCCTTATTCTGTACCTCCAAGTTGAGAACTCCTAGTCCTCCTTGCTCTTTAGGTTTGCGATTTTTTTCCAGGCTACAAGAGCGAGAACCATTAGCTTGCACTTCGTTTGTTTTTTCCTCCATAAGCAATGTCTCATATATTTCACCACTTGTTCTTTTATAGAAACTGGGACATCAAAGCAGCACATGAAGAAGATTGGCATGGATGACAAGATCGTGATTTAACTAATTGAAGCTTTCCTCCATAATTTAGGAAATCTGCAATTCCACCAAGCCTTGCTTGAGTTCTCCGAATAATTGGCATAAAATGTTCCATGCTAGGTTTGACAATACACAGGGGGAGACCAAGGTAAGTGAAAGGAAGAGACTCTTTTTTGCAATTAATTGTTGCAGCAAAATGATTGAGCCTTTCTTCACTTATGGGCTAGTAAATTGAAGGAAGCACTATGGGCTTATAGAACTGCTTATAAAAACCCCATGGGAATGTCACCTTATAAAATGGTTTATGGAAAAGCTTGTCATTTACCTTTAGAACTAGAGCACAAGGCTTATTGGGCTGTTAGAGAACTAAATAAAGATCCTAAACTAGCCGGTAATAAGAGGTTGCTGCAATTAAGTTCTCTAGATGAATGGAGAAGTGAAGCTTATGAAAATGCTAAACTCTTTAAAGAGAAAGTTAAGAAATGGCATGATAGAAGGATTATCAAAAGAGAGTTTAATATTGGGGACAAAGTCCTATTGTATCGGTCTCGTCTCGGATTCTTTGCGGGGAAATTACTCTCGAAATGGGAAGGACCATATGTTGTTGAGGAGGTGTATCGTTCGGGAGCAATTAAAATTAGTTCTCTCCAAGGCAATGCCACGCAAGTGGTGAATGGACAAAGACTCAAGCATTATATCTCAGGTGATTCTTATAATGTTGATGTTGATGTTATTCGAGTGGAAACACCGGAGGCTTTCATCAAGGGTCAAATTGACGATCCGCCGAACTCGACTTTGAATAGGTAACAGTACAGGTAATAAAAAGTTCGTGATTTACTTTCCGAACATTGTTTTTGCTGTTTTTGGAAAATATGAAAAATTACGAGATCGAAACGGAGTGGAGGAGACGCACGAGGGCGTGCCCCCATAGGCCGGCGCGGGCCCCAGCCTGGCCGCGCCGCCCTATGAGCTGGCCGCCTCGTCGCCTCTTTCCGACTCTGGTTCGACCTGGTACTTTCCGTTTGTTGTGAAATTTTTTGCTATATAATCCCCCGGACCCCTGGAGGTCCGTATATCGTTTTCTCGACGTGTTTTGTTTTGAGCTGTTTCTGCCAGGATCTATTTTCAATCTAGGAGCACCATGGTCTCCAACAACAAAGACAAGGAGCCTTCGGAGGAAGGTATCCAAGACCCCGAGTTGAAGGAAGAAGTCAAGGAGGATGAAGAGGAAGTCGAAGAAGTTCCGCGAGTACGCCCGCGCACCACCGTTGCAAGCATCGGAGTGGTGTCAAACCCGTTCAACGCCAAGAAGAGTGCACGGATTAGCACCGGAGGAGGAGTTCCACGTCATTACCTAGCTCCAAAGACATCTTCTTCAGGCACTTACCATCCCTTCCGCAATCTAATCTACAATAATCAAATTGAAAGGACTCCCAAGGCAGCATTGCCTAGCAATTGGGATATAGATCGTTCTAACACCGCAGGAAGGACGAAGCCTCGAAGCTCGAAGGGTGGGGAAATAACTCCAAGAATTGGGACTCGCCGTTTGATATACTTCTTAATCGCGTCGAGCACAATTCCAGAGATGATCCGTAACCTCATGTACAAGATTGATGAGCTTCAGGAGCTTGTGGAGAAGCTTGTCGGGAATTCATCACCACCATCGCCAAAGGAGTAATTCATCATCGGTATTGGCATCCCCTTGGTTTGTTCCAAGCTTGGGGGAGTGCCGCGGTATCACATCATCACTACCTTTTACTTTTTACTATCAAGTAGTGTCATATCATGAGTAGGGAAGTTATCATATAAGATGGGTTGCAGTGTGGAAGTATCTCTCCTTTAGTTGGTTGTCTATGTATCCCTTGGTGTGAGTTATCGTTATGAAATATTAATGAGAAGTCTTATTATTTACATATTGCACACCTTATTTTAGTTTGCAATTTCTATTATATGATTGATTTTGATTTTAGTATTGGTACCACTTTGGGAGCATTGAGTAAATCTAATTGGTTTTGGCAAACTTAGCATTGGTCAATAGCAACAACACCTTGAGGTTTAAGTAGAAAAGAGAAATACATATAGTTGTTTCATTGTCTTCCTTTCTTGTTAGCTCATAGCTTATTATTCTGAAGTTAAAATTATTTGTGCTTACAAGAAAGATGCATGATTATGTCTATCACATGTATATTTGCTTGTTTCCCTCAACTCTTATGCTTGCTAATTAACCTTGCTAGCCAAAGACCTGTACCGAGAGGGAATGCTTCTCGTGCATCCAAACCTGAACCCAAACCTATGCCATTTGTGTCCACCATATCTACCTACTGCATGGTATTTCCTGCCATTCCAAGTAAATACTTCATGTGCTACCTTTAAACAATTTAAAATTTATTACTTCTTATTTGTGTCAATGTTTTATAGCTCATGAGGAAGTATGTGGTGTTTTATCTTTCAGTCTTGTTAGGCAGCTTCCACTAATGGACTAGTGGCTTCATCCACTTATCCTATAATTTTGCAAAAAGAGCCGGCAACGGGGTTCCCAGCCCCAATTAATCAACGTTCATTAATAATTCTCTTCACATGTTTTGCTCTGATTCATCAGTAAGCAACTTAATTTTGCAATAGACACTCCTCCATGGTATGAGATTGTTGGAAGGCACCCGAGGATTCGGTTAGCCATGGCTTGTGTAAGCAAAGGTTGGGGGAGTGTCATCCTTAAATAAACTAAAGTACATGTGTAAACAAAAGAGAAGAGGGATGATCTACCTTGCTGGTAGAGATAACGTCCTTCATGGGAGCCGCTCTTTGGAGGTCTGTTTGGCAAGGGGTTAGAGTACCCGCTACCAGTCGTTGACAACAACAAACACCTCTTAAAATATTACTTTTATTCTCCTTATGTGATTTCAAAATTGAAAAAGCTCTAGCACATGATTTAATCCCTGCTTCCCTCTGCGAAGGGCCTGTCTTTTACATTATGTTGAGTCAGTAAACCTATTTCCCTCCATCTCAAGCAAGCATTTGAGTTGTTGTGATCAAACTATTATATTGTGATTTGCTTCATCATGTCTTTTATTCTTCCTTGTTTAGTACAAGTTTTACCTGAATGAATATAGCTTTGAAAAGTTATCAATGATCATTATGATTGAGTATGCAAGATGAGCCATATAAACTTTAACATGAGAGCGCTGCTCAATAGATTAGTATAATCTGTTAACCGTTCTCTGACCAAGAACAAAGTTTGCCATCACCAATTATGATTTCTTATGCACCTTTATTTGTGATTACCTTATACTTGCTTCAAGTTGAGTTATATGAGGAAGTTGTTTACTAGAATGTCTTGTGTGAATGAATATGATGCTTCTTGTCCGTATTTGATTTATCGACTCTTCACTCCATAAACATGTGGTCCTGTTTACCGAGTTCAGTTTCGCTTGGGGACAAGCGAAGTCTGAGCTTGGGGGGAGTTGATACGTCCAATTTGCATCACTATTTTATATCATAATTTGCTGTTATTCATTGATATATTTCATATTTGGAGATGATACTTATGTTATTTCATCTATTTTGCATGTTTCATGATTATTGGAGGATCGCGCACCGGAGCCGGGATTCTCGCTGGAAAAAGCACCGTCAGAATGCAATATTTCGGAAGATCAACAATTGACGGAAATTATATGAAAATCCTATTTTTCCAGATGACGAAGGGAGCCAGAAGGGGGAGAAGAGGGGACCCGAGGTGGGCCCACCCCATAGGCCGGCGCGGCCCAAGGCCTGGCCGCGCCGCCCTGTGAGAAGGGGGCCCACAGCCCCCTCTCGCCTCTTTTTCTTCGCGTATGCCTTCGTCCCGAAAACCTAAGCTCCAGGGGTACGTCGCGAAGAGCCACAGCCGCCTCTGCGGGGCGGAGAACACCAGAGAGAAAAGAGCTCTCCGGCAGGCTGAGATCTGCCGGGGAAATTCCCTCCCGGAGGGGGAAATCGACGTCATCGACACCGTCATCGAGCTGGACATCATCTCCATCACCATCACCATCATCTCCATCATCATCACCGCCGTCTCCACCGCTGCACCTCGTCACCGCTGTAACAATTTGGGTTCGATCTTGATTGTTTGATAGGGGAAACTCTCCCGGTGTTGATTTCTACTTGTTATTGATGCTATTGAGTGAAACCGTTGAACCAAGGTTTATGTTCAGATTGTTATTCATTATCATATCACCTCTGATCATGTTCCATATGATGTCTCGTGAGTAGTTCGTTTAGTTCTTGAGGACATGGGTGAAGTCTAAATGTTAGTAGTGAAGTATGGTTGAGTAATATTCAATGTTATGATATTTAAGTTGTGGTGTTATTCTTCTAGTGGTGTCGTGTGAACGTCGACTACACGACACTTCACCTTTATGGGCCTAGGGGAATGCATCTTGTACTCGTTTGCCAATTGCGGGGTTGCCGGAGTGACAGAAACCCGAGCCCCGTTGGTATATCGATGCGGGAGGGATAGCGAGGATCTCGTAGTTTAAGGCTGTGGTTAGATTTATCTTAATTACTTTCTTGTAGTTGCGGATGCTTGCAAGGGGTATAATCACAAGTATGTATTAGTCCTAGGAAGGGCGGTACATTAGCATAGGTTCACCCACACAACACTTATCAAAACAATGAAGATTAATTAGCCGTATGTAGCGAAAGCACTAGACTAAAACCCCGTATGTCCTCGAGAACGTTTGGTCATTATAAGTAAACAAACCGGCTTGTCCTTTGTGCTAAAAAGGATCGGGCCACTCGCTGCAATTGTTACTCTCGCACTTTACTTACTCGTACTTTATTCATCTGTTACATCAAAACCCCCTTAATACTTGTCTGTGAGCATTTACAGTGAATCCTTCATCGAAACTGCTTGTCAACACCTTCTGCTCCTCGTTGGGATCGACATTCTTACTTATCGAAGATACTACGATACACCCCCTATACTTGTGGGTCATCAGTGCCTCGCTCTCACGGATGCGAACAATGGCATTCTCGTAATGCATTATCAAGTCAACTAGGGTCATACCATAATCCAGGTGAAGGTGAAGGCATGAGTTCAAACTCTCACTTCTCTGATTGCTTTTCATACCAAGGAAATATCCACCGGTCAGATAGGCGGCAGCCCAAATTCTCTTCTTATTGTACATCCTTTTGAGCCATTCTTGGGTACTTTTTGTCTCCCACTTGCGACGAAACGCGCTCCATCTTTCCTCAAAAATGGCTTCTGAAGTGGCGTTGTATAAGAATGGCCGAAATTCCTTTAGCGACTTATGACCAAGGTGTCTCTTCATGTTTTTCTCTATGTGCCAAGTACATAGACGGTGCCACACGTCTGGAAGGACATTCTGAATAGCTAATATCATCGCGGCGTCCCCATCGGTAATAAGACCTTTGGGCTTCTTCTGACACATTGCGGTCAAGAATGTCCGAAGCAGCCAAGCATATGTATCTTCTGTCTCGTCTGACACGAGAGCGCATGCAAACACCGTAGTCTTACGATGATTGTTCAGGCCTACAAAAGGAATAAATGGCATAGCATACCGGTTCATCTTGTACGTGCTATCAAACACCACCACGTCGCCAAAATCCTGATAGTCCTGCCGTGACTGAGAATCACACCAAAACATGCTTTTCAACCGTCCTTCATCATCTACTTGGTAATGATGGCGTGTATTTCACACGTTCGTTGGGCAACCCCAAGAGGAAGGTATGATGCGCACAGCAGCAAGTTTTCCCTCAAAAAGAAACCAAGGTTTATCGAACCAGGAGGAGCCAAGAAGCACGTTGAAGGTTGATGGCGACGGGATGTAGTGCGGCGCAACACCAGAGATTCCGGTGCCAACGTGGAACCTGCACAACACAACCAAAGTACTTTGCCCCAACGAAACAGTGAGGTTGTCAATCTCACCGGCTTGCTGTAACAAAGGATTAACCGTATTGTGTGGAAGATGATTGTTTGCAGAGAAAATAGTAAAAACAAGTATTGCAGCAGATTTGTATTTCAGTATTAAAGAATGGACCGGGGTCCACAGTTCACTAGAGGTGTCTCTCCCATAAGATAAAAGCATGTTGGGTGAACAAATTACGGTCGGGCAATTGACAAATAGAGAGGGCATAACAATGCACATACATGACATGATAAGTATAGTGAGATTTAATTGGGCATTACGACAAAGTACATAGACCGCCATCCAACCGCATCTATGCCTAAAAAGTCCACCTTCGAGGTTATCGTCCGAACCCCTCCAGTATTAAGTTGCAAAGCAACAGACAATTGCATTAAGTATGGTGCGTAATGTAATCAACAACTACATCCTCGGACATAGCGCCAATGTTTTATCCCTAGTGGCAACAAGCACAACACAACCTTAGAACTTTCTCGTCACTGTCCCGGTGTCAATGCGAGCATGAACCCACTATCGAGCATAAATACTCCCTCTTGGAGTTAAAAGTAAAAACTTGGCCGGAGCCTCTACTAGTAACGGAGAGCATGCAAGATCATAAACAACACATATGTAATAACTTGATAATTAACATGACATGGTATTCTCTATCCATCGGATCCCGACAAACACAACATAGAGTATTACGGATAGATGATCTTGATCATGTTAGGCAGCTCACAAGATCCAACAATGAAGCACAATGAGGAGAAGACAACCATCTAGCTACTGCTATGGACCCATAGTCCAGGGGTGAACTACTCACTCATCACTCCGGAGGCGACCATGGCGGTGTAGAGTCCTCCGGGAGATGAATCCCCTCTCCGGCAGGGTGCCGGAGGAGATCTCCCGTAATCCCCGAGATGGGATCGGCGGCGGCGTCTCGAGTAAGGTTTTCCGTATCGTGGTTTTTCGCATCGGGGTTTCGCGACGGAGGCTTTAAGTAGGCGGAAGGGCAGAGTCGGGGCCGGACGAGGGGCCACACCATAGGGCGGCGCGGCCCCCTAGGCCGCGCCGCCTTGTGGTGTCGCCACCTCGTGGCCCCACTTCGTATGTTCTCCGGTCTTCGGAAGCTCCGTGGAAAAATAGGCCCCCGGGTTTTCGTTTCGTCCAATTCCGAGAATATTTCGTTACTAGGATTTCGAAACCAAAACAGCGAGAAAACGAGAACCGGCACTTCGGCATCTTGTTAATAGGTTAGTTCCAGTAAAATGCACGAATATGACATAAAGTGTGCATAAAACATGTAGGTATCATCAATAATATGGCATAGAACATAAGAAATTATCGATACGTCGGAGACGTATCAAGCATCCCCAAGCTTAGTTCTGCTCGTCCCGAGCAGGTAAAACGATAACAAAGATAATTTCGAAGTGATATGCCATCATAACCTTGATCATACTATTTGTAAACATATGTAGTGAATGCAGCGATCAAAACAATGGTAATGACATGAGTAAACAAGTGAATCATAAAGCAGAGACTTTTCATGAATAGTACTTCAAGACAAGTATTAATAAGTCTTGCATAAGAGTTAACTCATAAAGCAATAAATCAAAGTAAAGGTATTGAAGCAACACAAAGGGAGATTAAGTTTAAGCGGTTGCTTTCAACTTGTAACATGTATATCTCATGGATAATAGTCAACATAGAGTAATATAACAAGTACAATATGCAAGTATGTAGGAATCAATGCACAGTTCACACAAGTGTTTGCTTCTCGAGGTGGAGAGAGATAGGTGAACTGACTCAACATAAAAGTAAAGAGAATGGTCCTTCAAAGAGGAAAGCATCGATTGCTATATTTGTGCTAGAGCTTTTATTTTGAAAACATGAAACAATTTTGTCAACGGTAGTAATAAAGCATATGAGTTATGTACATTATATCTTACAAGTTGCAAGTCTCATGCATAGTATACTAATAGTGCCCGCACCTTGTCCTAATTAGCTTGGACTACCGGATCTTTGCAATGCACATGTTTTGACCAAGTGTCACAATGGGGTACCTCCATGCCGCCCTGTACAAAGGTCTAAGGAGAAAGCTCGCATTTTGGATTTCTCGCTTTTGATTATTCTCAACTTAGACATCCATACCGGGACAACATGGACAACAGATAATGGACTCCTCTTTAATGCATAAGCATGTGGCAACAATTATTATTCTCATATGAGATTGAGGATATATGTCCAAACTGAAACTTCCACCATGAATCATGGCTTTAGTTAGCGGCCCAAAGTTCTTCTCTAACAATATGCATGCTCCAACCATGAAGGTGGTAGATCTCTCTTGCTTCGAGACAAGACGGACATGCATAGCAACTCACATGATATCCAACAAAGAATAGTTGATGGCGTCCCCGAAACATGGTTATCGCTCAACAAGCAACTTAATAAAAGATAAAGTGCATAAGTACATATTCAATACCACAATAGTTTTTAAGCTATTTGTCCCATGAGCTATATATTGCAAAGGTGAATGATGGAATTTTAAAGGTAGCACTCAAGCAATTTACTTTGGAATGGCGGATAAATACCATGTAGTAGGTAGGTATGGTGGACACAAATGGCATAGTGGTTGGCTCAAGTGTTTTGGATGCATGAGAAGTATTCCCTCTCGATACAAGGTTTAGGCTAGCAAGGTTATTTGAAACAAACACAAGGATGAACGGTACAGCAAAACTCACATAAAAGACATATGGTAAACATTATAAGACTCCATACCGTCTTCCTTGTTGTTCAAAACTCAATACTAGATGTTATCTAGACTCTAGAGAAACCAAATATGCAAACCAAATTAACAAGCTCTAAGTATTTCTTCATTAATGGGTGCAAAGTATATGATGCAAGAGCTTAAACATGAGCACAACAATTGCCAAGTATCAAATTATCCAAGACATTATAGCAATTTACTACATGTAGCATTTTCCAATTCCAACCATATAACAATTTAACGAAGAAGAACTTCGCCATGAATACTATGAGTAGAGCCTAAGGACATATTTGTCCATATGCTACAGCGGAGCGTGTCTCTCTCCCATAAAGTGAATGCTAGGATCCATTTTATTCAAACAAAACAAAAAACAAAAACAAACCGACGCTCCAAGCAAAGTGCATAAGATGTGACGGAATAAAAATATAGTTTCAGGGAGGAACCTGATAATGTTGTCGACGAAGAAGGGGATGCCTTGGGCATCCCCAAGCTTAGACGCTTGAGTCTTCTTAGAATATGCAGGGGTGAACCACCGGGGCATCCCCAAGCTTAGAGCTTTCACTCTCCTTGATCATATTGCATCATACTCCTCTCTTGATCCTTGAAAACTTCCTCCACACCAAACTCGAAACAACTCATTAGAGGGTTAGTACATAATAAAAATTCACATGTTCAGAGGTGACACAATCATTCTTAACACTTCTGGACATTGCATAAAGCTACTGGACATTAATGGATCAAAGAAATTCATCCAACATAGCAAAAGAGGCAATGCAAAATAAAAGACAGAATCTGTCAAAACAGAACAGTCCGTAAAGATGGATTTTATTAGGCCACCAGACTTGCTCAAACGAAAATGCTCAAATTGAATGAAAGTTGCGTACATATCTGAGGATCATGCTCGTAAATTGGCTTAATTTTCTGAGCTACCTACAGGGAGATAGACCCAGATTCGTGACAGCAAAGAAATCTGGAACTGCGCAGTAATCCAAATCTAGTACTTACTTTTCTATCAAAGACTTTACTTGGCACAACAAAACATAAAACTAAGATAAGGAGAGGTTGCTACAGTAGTAAACAACTTCCAAGACACAAATATAAAACAAAAATACTGGAGTAAAAACATGGGTTGTCTCCCATAAGCGCTTTTCTTTAACGCCTTTCAGCTAGGCGCAGAAAGTGTATCTCAAGTGACATCGAGAGATGGAGCATTGATATCATAAGCTCTCCCATTCGCAGTGGTACTAGGGGCTTTGTCAATTTTAGGCCTATAATAATATTTCTTTGGTTTAGGCACTTTAGAGGCATACATAAACTTTTGCTTCTTTCCCACATAAGCTTTCTCTCTAAACTGTAAAGATGAAAAGGTTGAACCCAAGGTTCCCATAGCTTTTTCAAGTTCGCCAATCCTATTAATTTGACTATCATGGTTAACACAAGTTCCTAGGACACTAATTCTTTCATCAATTCCTCCTAAGGATTTATCCAATTTATCAGTTTTAACAAGTAACATCTCCAACTTAGTTTCAACACTAAAAATTTTCTCTATGGTTTCCAATTTTTTCATAACATTCTCAAGGGAAGTTTCAATTTTAATTTCATTAACAGGTGGTGTTCCAAATAAACTCTCAATAATGCAACTAGCTTCTAAAGCGGGAGCACCTAGGAAGTTACCTCCCGCGAGACAATCAAGAACATATCTATTCCAACTAGAGATACCAACATAAAAATTCCCGAGTAGGATAGTGGTGGAGTGTTTCTTAGTGCACCTATTATGGGCATCACTAATTCTATACCAAGCATCTTTTAAACATTTTCCTCCTTGTTGCTTAAATGAACGAACTTCAACTTCAGGATTACTCATTTTAGCAGTAGTAAATTAAGCAAACTAGATAAAGTAAATGCAAGTAAACTATTTTTTTTTTTGATATAGAGAACAAGACAGTAAATAAAGTAAAACTAGCAACTATTTTTTTGTGTTTTGATATAAGTGCAGCAAACAAAGTAGTAAATAAAATAAAGCAAGACAAAAACAAAGTAAAGAGATTGAGAAGTGGAGACTCCCCTTGCGGCGTGTCTTGATCTCCCGGCAACGGCGCTGAGAAAATATGCTTGGCGCGTAGTTGACGTGGGAGTTAGAAATCTTTGTGGTGTAGCTTTTCTTCGGTTCCCGGCAACGGCGCCAGAAAATATGCTTGATGGCGTGTATTTCACACGTTCGTTGGGCAACCCCAAGAGGAAGGTATGATGCGCACAGCAGCAAGTTTTCCCTCAGAAAGAAACCAAGGTTTATCAAACCAGGAGGAGCCAAGAAGCACGTTGAAGGTTGATGGCGACGGGATGTAGTGCGGCGCAACACCAGAGATTCCGGTGCCAACGTGGAACCTGCACAACACAACCAAAGTACTTTGCCCCAACGAAACAGTGAGGTTGTCAATCTCACCGGCTTGCTGTAACAAAGAATTAACCGTATTGTGTGGAAGATGATTGTTTGCAGAGAAAATAGTAAAAACAAGTATTGCAGACAGATTTGTATTTCGAGTATTAAAGAATGGACCGGGGTCCACGAGTTCACTAGAGGTGTCTCTCCCATAAGATAAAAGCATGTTGGGTGAACAAATTACAGTCGGGCAATTGACAAATAGAGAGGGCATAACAATGCACATACATGACATGATAAGTATAGTGAGATTTAATTGGGCATTACGACAAAGTACATAGACCGCCATCCAACTCGCATCTATGCCTAAAAAGTCCACCTTCAGGTTATCGTCCGAACCCCTCCGGTATTAAGTTGCAAAGCAACGGACAATTGCATTAAGTATGGTGCGTAATGTAATCAACAACTACATCCTCGGACATAGCGCCAATGTTTTATCCCTAGTGGCAACGAGCACAACACAACCTTAGAACTTTCTGTCACTGTCCCAGGTGTCAATGCAGGCATGAACCCACTATCGAGCATAAATACTCCCTCTTGGAGTTAAAAGTAAAAACTTGGCACGAGCCTCTACTAGTAACGGAGAGCATGCAAGATCATAAACAACACATATGTAATAACTTGATAATTAACATGACATGGTATTCTCTATCCATCGGATCCCGACAAACACAACATAGAGTATTACGGATAGATGATCTTGATCATGTTAGGCAGCTCACAAGATCCAACAATGAAGCACAATGAGAAGAAGACAACCATCTAGCTACTGCTATGGACCCATAGTCCAGGGGTGAACTACTCACTCATCACTCCGGAGGCGACCATGGCGGTGTAGAGTCCTCCGGGAGATGAATCCCCTCTCCGGCGGGGTGCCGGAGGAGATCTCCGGAATCCCCCGAGATGGGATCGGCGGCGGCGGCGTCTCGGTGAGGTTTTCCGTATCGTGGTTTTTCGCCTCGGGGTTTCGCGACGGAGGCTTTAAGTAGGCGGAAGAGGCGAGTCGGGGGCCGGACGAGGGGGCCACACCATAGGGCGGCGCGGGCCCCCTAGGCCGCGCCGCCTTGTGGTGTCGCCACCTCGTGGCCCCACTTCGTATGTTCTCCGGTCTTCGGAAGCTCCGTGGAAAAATAGGCCCCTGGGTTTTCGTTTCGTCCAATTCCGAGAATATTTCGTTACTAGGATTTACGAAACCAAAAACAGCGAGAAAACAGAAGCCGGCACTTCGGCATCTTGTTAATAGGTTAGTTCCAGAAAATGCACGAATATGACATAAAGTGTGCATAAAACATGTAGGTATCATCAATAATATGGCATAGAACATAAGAAATTATCGATACGTCGGAGACGTATCAGGTAATCAAAAAAAAATTCAGGATCACTCTTCTTCCTCGCGACCATAATACCAAGTGCTGTGGCAGCATCACCCTTCGCATCTCGTCTTACGAAGCCTACACCATCGTAGCCATGTCTTCTGAGAAAGTTTTTCATAATCATGTACTTTCTCATCCCACTTGCTCCCAAAGATAGTATCTCAGCTCTCTAGTACGGCTTAATCTTTCTGTGCGATCGAAGAAATGGTATTTCGTCCGGTCTAGCTGGTTTATGTCTGTGATTGCCGTAAAAACTTTTGACAACCCATACTCCTCTCGATAGGTCACGCTTCACGGTGAGATTGGCATTGCAGTTGCAACGAGTCTCGGGTCTTAGCCTACGACTGCGGCCTTCCTGCGTTAAAAACTTTTCCTGACGTTTCCCTGCCCTGGAACAGACATACCTCCTTAACCGTATTTCTCCCTTACCACGTTTCCCTCGCTTTGCCCTCTTCAAAATGTCCTTTTGGATGCTGAAGCCATGCTCTCTCGCATAGCTGTTGTACCAGACAAAAGCCGCCGGTTCGGAAGAAAATGTCATGTCCAGTATTTTACAGTGCTCTTCCACAGAGTGCATCTTATATTCATTACTCACAATATCTGGATCTGCTTGACTGTGATGTTCACGCCCATTGTCAGCACCAGATATCACCTACACATGAGGGGAAAATAAGTCATAAAAGTTGTCGTTCCAACGGTAACATTGACGGTTTGCCATACTAAAACTATATACTTACTTCGCTCTTATTTTCAGAGCTTGATTCCTCGTGATGCAGTCCTACCTCCACACTATATTCATCAAACCCAACCTCCATGTCTGAATACTCATCCTCCTCGTGACCACCGTATAGCACCTACACAGCCAAAAACAAAGAATGTAACATGTCACTTCATTGCTTCCATTCATTGGTAGCCATTAAAAAATAATCAACATACTTCACTCATGTTTTACGAGGAGGCCGATGATGGAAGGTTCTCCCCAAAAGGAGGTATATTTTCATAGATCCTGGATTTGAAACTATTCTCCGAAGTAGAATCATCATCGCCCGTATATCCGTCATCCCCGTCACTCCAGGTTGAGCTATAGTCCCCCATTTCTCCAAAAACTACACAAAACCCGCACGCAATAAAGAACTAATGCAAAATTCTAAACAATAACGCAATGCAAATCACTATTTCATATTTAGTACACTTAATTAAACGCACACGGACATCGGACAGTCTGGAAGAGAGACCCCGGCCTGTCCGCCGCTGGCCGGACTGTCTGGTTCTTGTGTGTCGGACTGTCTTCCATGCACCGGACACGCTAAATGAGCCGCCGGACATGTCCGGAGGCACAGATTCAAACTTACCTCCACGTCGTGTCCAGCGGAAGATCGGCTCGCCGGAGAGACGGAGCTCGACGCGACGGCGTGCAGCAGAGGCGTCTCGTCGAGCAGGCCCTGAGGATCGTGGGAGTGCCGAGATCGTCGGGGAGATATGCCCTGGTGGAGGAGGTCTATGGTGACGGAGTGCGGCGCCGACGGCGGCTCGTCGAGCTCCGGGGAGATGCCGGTGAAGAGGAGATCGTGGAGAAGCGACGGAGGAGCCCTGTGGCGGAGGAGTGCGGCGGTGAGGAGGTGATCGTGGCGTCCGAGATCGTGCGACGGGACGGCGGCTGCCGGCTCGTCGAGTTCGAACGTGGAGGAGAACGATCGATCACGATCGTGGGAGGAAGGAGGAAGACGCATACGGTATAGAGACGGTCATATACGAGTTCACATACGGGCGTCATACGGGCTTGGATATGGGTTTGGTGGGCTCTTGAGCCAAAACTAATTTTTGAGGGGGGGCGGGGGGGTTGTACTGGAGCACACGCCTACATACGGTACTAATCTTGATCCTTATTGTGCCAAAAAAAGATAAGTATTCTTCCTCATATGCGAAGATCCATTCTCACAGGGCTCGGAACGCAAAAGCAATAACAAGACAAGGAGGGGAAAGCTGCCGTGAGCGGTGACGCACGCTCTTGCCGAATTCTGCAATCTGAAATCTGAATCCAGATACCCACCCCACCGTATAGGAACCAGAGAGCGATGACTATTCCTCTTCTGGTAGTGACCACTGAGAGTGACTCGAGAGTCAACGTTCTGGAGATGCACACCCGTGGGCAAGGGCACCGCGTGTCCCCGTCATTCTTTGCTCGCCTCAGCACGCACGTTCCCACCTTGGCTGGAAGCTTGCGCCCCAAACAATCGGCACGGCTTTTTCTGCGTCAAGCCTACGTAGCTTCGCCCGTGCTTCGATAGGCAGCCGCAACAGGAGAATGTCCCAGGTGTGAACAGCGGCAGAGGAGGAAATTGAAACAGTGACTATTTCAAGAACGTACTAGGATATGACTTGGAGCTCATGGTCATGGGATACGGCCGGCGGAGGAAGTAACCGTCCGTCGCAGGTAAGATTTCTCGCCGGAGACGGGAGTCGCGTACTCGCGTCGTTGCCTTGTGGATCGATCAGTGGAGCCAAATTACCGGTCTCGCACGTTGGGTCGCTTCGACGGGGTCGCATTCTCGCAGCAGGTAACCGGGAAACCGGTGTACTTCGGCCGGCCGAGTGTTTGTTATTTTTGTTTCCTTCTTTTATGGGTAACCTCCTCCTATTTTTAAGTAGTAAGTAGTAGTAGTAGAATGTTTATATTTATCGTGTGGTACACGTGATAAGCTACTCTCAAACAAACAAAAAGAATGTTTATATTTTTTAAATAGATTAAACGTAAATGTGAAAATCGGATGAAAAAGATCGGTTCTAAAAATAGACAGGAGCATAAGAATAATGCCAGGGGAGTAACTTGGAGCACAACCGATGTGATAAAGTCACGACAATAGAATGGTTATTTTGATGGGTCTGATGTTCACTATATATCGCTCTACATTTTACATTTCATTTCGCATTTTCTAAGTTGACTGAGATTTTCTTCTAACAAGTGTAGTTGCACTTGAGTAAAAATTAAGGGGATTTAGAACTAGATAGTTATAGTTGATTCTCAATTCTTTAAGGCGATCAAACCCTAGTTACACCCGTGTTGCCGCGAAACCGACCTCTCCCTTCACCTTGCCCCCCTCGTCTTAATTTCCGCTAGCTCTAGGCCGACTGGGTAGCGATGGAGCCTCTGAGCAAAGAACATTACCCTATCTTTCCCTCTAGTCTCTAACCTATGCTCCCCCGGCTTCTCTCTCCTCTGTGGTTGCCAGTGTGGTGTGCTGCCTTCTATTAGGTTTTCGCACGTCAAGGTCCATGCCTTGTCGATGGTCTGGATACGCTCGCTTTCGAGCTCTGATCTATCGAGATCATAGCAATGGAGGGGATCTTTGTTGATGTCTTGGACATAAGCAAGAAGGGGCCTCACGTTTTGTTGTCGCACAAGATTTTTTTATGCCGCGACTTTGGATCCAGGAACCGTTGGTCAACTTGGCTCTAAGAATGATTTGCAATACATTGTCTTCCATATCCCGCCCCTTCAACCTTAGTAGGAACGATGAGACCAGTACCTGACGCGAGATCCCCGCCATCACTTTCTAGCATGCTACCCCTCAATCCTCCTTGTCACTAGCCACCCTTCTGCTGGTATATCCTCTTTCGTCTCTACTTCCTCCCCTCGTTTTCGTGCTCGCATGCATTTTCATGTCCGCCCATTGTCGCACCAATGTATTCGTCTCTCCCCCCCCCCCGGTCTCGTGCTGACACAGACAACAACCCGATCTCTCTTGTTTTGTTTTTTTAGCTCTTCCACGGTAAATTTTGATACCCATGTGGCCTCATTTGTTGCTTCTCTTACTGTTGTCATGCCACAATGTATAGTCTTCTGCCGCCTTCCTATATTCGGCTTCATGCAAAAAAAAGTGGTGTAGATTCGAGTGAAAGTCATCCTTTCCAATGCTTGTTTGCAAAAGTAGCTCACTCTCTAGTTTCAAGCCAAGTTGGGGAGACCTTATGTTCGATACTCTTGGATCTTCTCGTTCTCTAGTCACTCTTCTCCATCCTTTGAGGGGAACCTAGGGCATTGACAAAGAGTGCAACCATATAGCTAGATTAGGTTGGTTTGATGAAGACTAACAAACCTTACTGTTCAACTGAAATTCGACAATCAAGAGCTTGTTCCATTTGGGAGTAACTTTAGGGCTCATTTGATTCATAGGATTTATACATGATTTGTATACAATTTTCCTATACAAGTTGTTTGATTTATATGAACATATCTCATAGGAACTAATCCTATGAATCTTATAGTGCAAATCTTATACGAAAAAAAGTAGGTCATACCTAATGAATAATTCATTTGCTACAATCAAACACACATCATCTTCCTATACGATCCAGGTAGGCACGACATCTCAATCTTACGCTCTTCCCACTCCTATGTTTTTCGTACTTATGAATCAAATGAGTCATTAGACACGAGTTTTTTCCCTCTTTATTTTCACTTCTATTTAGAGTGCTTGTTTTTGGTAGCCTCCACGGTTGAGTTGCTTACTTGTATATGCAGTAAAGTGCATCCTTGTAATTGCATTGTGAGTTTACGCCAACAAAAACATGAGGATACTTTGTTCCCATATTTTCAGGAAAAATTTAGATTTGCCATCAATAGTTTTTCTATCTCGAGAGACAGGATAATATACAAAATAGATTAACAACTCAAGAAACAGTTTTTTTCATTCCGGTTATTTTGTACCTACTGCATCATACACACCCTAGGAGGTATTTACAACCTATTTCCCGGAATTCATTTTTCATGTCTACTAAATCTACTAAAACCAATTAAATATGTAGGCTTATTAACCTCATATAAAAGGGTGTGCCTATGTCTCAGTTGACTGAGATTTTCTTAAGTCTCAGTCAACTCAGAAAAGTGCAACTACAGTTCAAAGAAAAGTGCAACTCGGTTCAGTTGCACATTTCTGTCAGAAAAGTGCAATTGCACTTTTTTAACAGAAAAGTGCAACTCAAAGCACATTTTTGTAAGTGACTTAGACTTAAGAAAATTTCAGTTGACTGAGACATAGCAAAACCGCATATAAAATGGTTCAGAAAAGGACCCAAAAAATGAACAATGCTATCTAGCTATCTCTCGTGCAGGGATGCTTTCACTCAGCCATCTCCTGAATGATGCTCAGAGCCCGCTTCAGCCGCGACCGTGCGGCGAGCTTCTCGTCGCTCTTCTTCGCGGGACGTATCGACAGCACCAACTCCCCGAGCGTCCGCTCGTTAACCTTCTGGTTGAACAGGACGTCTTCGCCGGCTTCCAGCTCACCCTCTTGCATCGGCACGACGCGCACCTTCTGATTCTTGCGGCCACGCCGTTGCGGCCTCTTGGTCGCCAGCGCCGCGCTCGCGCGCACAGCCAGCGAGGCCATGTCCGCGCTCGCGCGCACAGCCAGCGAGGCCATGTCCGCGCTCGACAGTGGTCGTCCGAGCACCGCCGCTGGGAGCAGGAAGTATATTTGCCCCGGCTGGAGCAGCTCGCCGGCGGCAAGCGCCGGTGGGGGCTCGTCGAAGTAGAGGTCATCGGAGTTGCACACGAAGAAAGAGGAGGCGGCGTCGCCGCCGAGAACGTCGGAGACGGCGACCTGGGGGCTGGCCGGGAGCTCCTTCAGCGAGCCGTCGGCGGCGATGACCCTGACCGGCGCCGGCTGTTGCGCCTGCTGCGAGAGGCTGCTTCGGTGGTTGAAACAGCTGGAAAGCTTGGCTCCCATGGAATCTTTGCTTTTGTATACTGTGAGTGGAAGTGTTGATGTTCTTTTCAGTTCGTTGGAACTTTGATGTGGAGATTAAAGGGATGGTGGTGTATATATAGAGGTAGGTGGTGAGAATCTGAGAATCAGAAAAGAGACAAACAAAAAGGAGGCATGACTTATCACTTCAAACCCTCGCTTCTTATCCAATTGTGTGAATGCACACGCAAATAGATCAGATGTGCCGAAGGAATTTCAAGTATGTTGATTGAGTACTTGTGAGCAGAGAAATATATATTCCATGGGGTATGGACATCGGACATTCCGTTTGTAAAATCTCGTAATGAGCAACTAGAGCCAACAAACAACAAAACCTCCTCGCTAATGGGGGGCCTTTGACATGCGTTCGAAGTTGTAGTAAGGTCTCTAAAGCTAGAGATTGGTCAACCGGTGGCGATGCGTGACAAAACCATTCATCCACCACGTTGGTGGTGATCTCGCCGGTGGCGTTGAGGTGGGGGGAATGGTTTTGTCGCTACTACAATGGTGTGGTGGATCTCATTCAGTCTACGCGTGTTACAGTTTTAGTGCCAGAAAATTTAGATCAATTTAAGAGTTCAGTGGGGTGTTGGTCCTTAGAGACACGTGCACGAAGACTTCCCAAATGCCATTAACAACGTTAGGCCGGCTCCGTTAGGGGAACGGCGACATAAACGCTCTGGCGACGCTAGTGATCGTTGGTTGGTCTAAATACCTTGATGTAATTTTATTTTGTATGAGGTGGTTTGTACTTAATGTCTTGTATAATCAAATGTGAACTCCCATAAATTGTCTTTAGCATATGGGCATCAATGCTCCGTCCACTTTCATATTTTTGAAAATTTCAATACCAGACAAAACTATGTCTCTAAAAATTATAGTGTTAAATATATATAGTAGGGGTGTATGCAAAAAAAATGCCGTTAAAATATGTTGTATTTTGAGAAATATAAAAAGACATATTTCTACCATTTATTGTCTGAAATTTGTTTTTTTGTATTTCTAGGAATTTAAAGTATTTTTATTGGAATTTTTTTTGCGTAGACTCCTCCTACACATATCTATCTATATATGTAACGCCATAATTTTTTTAGAAATATTGAAGTGTGAGGTTTTAAAATTTTCAAAAATCTAAAAGTGAAGAGAGCACTGGTGCACATGTGCACCAAATGCGTCACCAAATCTCTTCTCGTGAACTTCTATATAAATCTGAAATTCCCAAAAAAAAAACTAATCATCGTCAATCGTAATACTCCCTTATCACAGGGCTGAGAATGCGAAAGTAGCAAGGCCAATCGCTCGCTACCGTGAGCGGTGACGCACGCTGTTGCCTCATTGTGCCCACTCACGCCAGTCGCCAGATACTCACTTCACCGAATGGGAACCAGACAGCGACGATTACTCCTCCGGTCGCCCATAAAGCTGCTAGTGACCACTGACCGGCTCGACAGTCAACATTCTGGATTGGATATTCTAACCCGTGGGGCCAACCGGTCAGCCAGAAGCCAGGGCACCGCGTGCTTGCGCCCCAAACAGCCGCCACTGAATTCTCTGCACGCGCCGGCGTCGCGGCTTCCCCGCGCTTCCGCAGCCGCAACGGAAGAATGGTCCGGGCATGAAAGCGGCGGCGGAGGAGTAAACAGGATATGACTTGGAGCTTGGCGATGTGGGCAGCAACTTCGGCCGGCGAAGGCGACATTCCTTAGTAGGCAAGGTTTCTCGGCGGAGAAGAGAGTCCTGGTGTCTTCTCATCATCGGTGAACCATATTACGTCTTAGAGCAACTCTAGAAGACACCACATATCAGTCTATATATGGCAGTTTGAGCTGATATGAAGGTTTATGCCGTTTTATGGGCTAGGCCAGACACCACATACGTGGTCTGACCTAGATAGTGGATCTAGGCCGCAGCCCAAAAATCCCATCTACGCGTATATATCCCGCACGGAGAGGTCGATGCGGGCCAAATCCCATCCGCATCGTCGCCGCATCCTCCCTGCCAACGAAAAATCCGCGCACCTCCAAGGAGGTAGTGCAGATAACAACTATAGATGTCGCCAAGACATAGTACTACAATGGACAACGACATCTCAACTAACTCTCCCGTTCCCACTCGGACAGGCGAGCTCAAGGAGGTGAAGGGGAGATGAGCCAAGGGGAGGAGGCGACACTCAACGGTTAAAGGAGGAGAAATGAGATCCCTAGAGAGGGCCGGTGGAGCGGGGGGGGGGGGGGATATGGCTTGCCATTACCGAGTTCGAGATAAACACATGGTTAATTTGGGATATAGTAAGGCATCACGTGCTGATCGTTGTCCACACACATTCATAAAAAAAATGTTTTTATGATTATTACTTCGTAGTGTTCAACTCAAATTCGACAATGAAAGCATATTGAGGTGCATCTCAGTGTTCGAGCAACATGCTTTCCATTTAGGAGTAACTTTAGACACTCGTATTGTCCCGGTCCCGCATTGTCCCTCTTTATTGGAGTGGTTGTTGTTTTCGATAGCCTTCATGACTGAGTTAGCTTCTTTGTTTTTTTCGATAAAAGGAATATATTAATATCGAAGGATACTAATTACATCTAGCCTCTGCAACAACGCAATGCCCTAAAATATTACGGATGCACACAGCTAAAAAAGAAAACTAAGAAATAAAAGTCCCGCTATAGCATCACAACCTAGCAACAGTAATACAACCACCACCAAAACAACACCTGAAAATCAGACTCTTTAAAAGTGACGCTTTCAAGAAGGGAATAGTGCACCAGCAGCGTCGTCGTCCGATCAAAGATCTTAGGTTTTCACCCTGAAGATAGTCTTCGCTCTCAAAGCAATGCCTTCAACAAGAACATTGCCAGGAATAACCAGTTAAGGCCAGACCTTGGTTTTCACCCTGAAAGGTAAGACTCCGAACTTCACATGTGCTGTCTCCCTCACTTCCATACCACTGCTGCGAAGTCCGAAACACCAAGCAAGCCACTCAACAGTGCAAAGACTTGAACCTCCATTAGCTAGTCCTCCAATCCGGCCTTCATGATATTCTCTTCTTCTGACTTCACCATGGATCAGCTGTCACTTGGTGTCAACACAAAAAAGAGCTTCGCGCCGCTCCCTCCAGACCAAACGGTCGGAATAAAAGCATGGGTGCGCACGACCGAATACTACCGATCCAGCAAACTCCGGGCAATAAAAGCACTGTTACACTTGCCGGCGGCGCCTGCCAGAACTCAACACACCAACCTGTA
The DNA here is from genome assembly GCF_022539505.1 of Lolium rigidum. Classification (NCBI taxonomy): domain Eukaryota; kingdom Viridiplantae; phylum Streptophyta; class Magnoliopsida; order Poales; family Poaceae; genus Lolium; species Lolium rigidum. The sequence goes on from NC_061509.1 coordinate 70,424,268, forward strand.
GGGATACGTTGCATAGAAAACAAAAAAATTCCTACCGCGAGAACGCAAACCAAGCCAAGATGCAATCTAGAAGATGGGAGCAACGAGGAGATGATCGAGACTCACCCTTGAAGATTTCCAAAGCCTACAAGATGAGGCTCTTGTTGCTGCGGTAGACGATCACTTGCCGCTTGCAAAAGCGCGTAGAAGATCTTGATCACGGTGCCACGATCGGGCGGCACCTCCGTACTCGGTCACACGTTCGGTGTTGATGAAGATGACGTCCTTCTCCCCGTTCCAGGCGGGCAGCGGAAGTAGTAGCTCCTCCTTGAATCCGGCAGCACGACGGCGTGGTGGCGGTGGCGATGGAGAACTCCGGCGGAGCTTCGCTAAGCGTGCGGGAGAGGTGGAGGAGAGAGGGGGCGACTAGGGTTTGGGAGAGGGGGTGGCCGGCCTCAAGGGGTGCGCCCAGCTTGGTGGCTTGTGGTGGCCGGCCCCCTCCCCTTGTCCCTCATTATATAGGTGGAATACCCAAGAGTTGGTCTACAAGTCTTCGAATAAGACCCCAAACCAAAAACTTCCATATGACATGAAACCTACCCAAGGTGGGATTCCCACTTGAGGTGGGACTTCCACCTTTCCTTGGGAGGGGTGGCCGGCCACCTTAGGTGGAGTCCACCTGGGACTCCACCCCCTAGGGTTGGCCGGCCATGGTGGTGGAGTCCCTCCGAGACTCCGCCTTCCAAAGTGATTTCTTCCGGACTTTTCTAGAACCTTCTAGAACCTTCCATAAATGCACCGGATCATTTCCAAACTTGGAATATGACTTCCTATATATGAATCTTATTCTCCGGACCATTCCGAAACTCCTCGTGATGTCCGGGATCCCATCCGAGACTCCGAACAATACTTCGAACTCCATTGCATATTCAAGTTCTACTATTACAACATCAAACCTTAAGTGTGTCACCCTACGGTTCGTGAACTATGTGGACATGGGTGAGAACTCTCTCCGACCAATAACCAATAGCGGGATCTGGAGATCCATAATGGCTCCCACATATTCAACGATGACTTAGTGATCGAATGAACCATTCACATACGATACCAATTCCCTTTGTCACGCGATATTTTACTTGTCCGAGGTTTGATCATCGGTATCACTCTATACCTTGTTCAACCTCGTCTCCGACAAGTACTCTTTACTCGTACCGTGGTATGTGGTCTCTTATGAACTTATTCATATGCTTGCAAGACATTAGACGACATTCCACCGAGAGGGCCCAGAGTATATCTATCCGTCATCGGGATGGACAAATCCCACTTTGATCCATATGCCTCAACTCATACTTTATGGATACTTAATCCCACCTTTATAACCACCCATTTACGCAGTGGCGTTTGATGTAATCAAAGTACCTTTCCGATATAAGTGATTTACATGATCTCATGGTCGAAAGGACTAGGTAACTATGTATCGAAAGCTTATAGCAAATAACTTAATGACGTGATCTTATGCTACGCTTAATTGGGTGTGTCCATTAGATCATTCATATAATGATATAACCTTGTTATTAATAACATCCAATGTTCATGATTATGAAACTAATCATCTATTAATCAACAAGCTAGTTAAGAGGCTTACTAGGGACTCTTTGTTGTTTCCATATCACACATGTATCAATGTTTCGGTTAATACAATTATAGCATGGTATATAAACATTTGTCATAAACATAAAGATATATAATAACCACTTTTATTATTGCCTCTTGGGCATATCTCCAACAATCTCCCACTTGCACTAGAGTCAATAATCTAGATTTACATTGTAAGGTACCTAACACCCATGGCATTCTGGTGTTGGTCATGCTTTGCCCTAGGGAGAGCTTTAGTCAACGGATCTGGTACATTCAGATCAGTGTGTACTTTGCAAATCTTTACTTCTCCATCTTCGATGTACTCGCGAATCGAATGATAACGCAGCTTGATATGCTTCAACCTCTTGTGTGACCTTGGTTCTTGTGCATTGGCGATGGCACCCATGTTGTCACAGTAGATGACTAGCGGGTCCAATGCACTAGGAACCACACCGAGCTCTACAATGAACCTCTTCATCCATACCGCTTCTGATGAAGCCTCTGAAGCCGCTATGTACTCCGATTCTGTTGAAGACTTCGCCACCGTGCACTGCTTCGAGCTTGCCCAGCCTTATCGCAGCACCATTCAATATAAACACATACCCGGATTGTGACTTAGAGTCATCGAGATCGGTGTTCCAACTTGCATCGGTGTAACTCGGTTACAACGAGCTCTTGGTCACCTCCATAACAAAGAAACATATCCTTAGTTCTTTTCAAGTACTTCAGGATATTCTTGACCGCTGTCCGAGTGTTCCATTCCTGGATCACTTTGATATCTGCTAGTTAAACTAACAACATGTGCTATATCCGGTCTAGTACATAGCATGGCATACATGATAGAGCCTACTGCCGAGGCATAGGGGATCTGACTCATCCTTTCTCTTTCTTCTGCCGTAGCCGGACCTTGAGTCTTACTCAAGACCTTGCCTAGTAACATAGGTAAGAATCCTTTCTTACTTTCATCCATTCTAAACTTCTTTAGAATCTTGTCCAGATATGTACTCTGTGATAGCCCTATTAGGCGTCTTGATCTATCTCTATAAATCTTGATGCCTAATATATACGATGCTTCACCAAGGTCTTTCATTGAAAAACTATTATTCAAATAACCTTTTACACTGCTTAATAGTTCTATATCATTCCCAATCAATAATATGTCATCTACATATAATATTAGGAATCCTACAGAGCTCCCACTCACTTTCTTGTAAATACAGGCCTCTCCATGACACTGTATAAACCCGAAGTCTTTGATCACCTTATCAAAATGTCGGTTCCAACTTCTCGATGCTTGCTTCAGTCCATAAATTGAACGCTGAAGTTTGCATACTTTGTCGACATTTTTAGGATCGACAAAACCTTTGGGTTGTACCATATACAACTCTTCCTCAATGTCTCCATTAAGGAACGCCGTTTTGACATCCATCTGCCAAATCTCATAATCGAAAAATGCAGCTATTGCTAACAAAATCCTTACAGATTTTAGCTTCGCTACAGGTCAGAAAGTCTCATCGTAGTCAACACCTTGAATTTGTCGGAAACCCTTTGCGTCAAGTCGAGATTTATAGACAGTAATATTACCATCAGCATCTGTTTTTCTCTTGAAGATCCATTTATTCTCGACAGCCTTGCGGCTATCAGGTAAGTCTACCAAAGTCCACACTTTGTTATCATACATGGATCCCATTTCGGATTTCATGGCTTCTTGCCATTTGTTGGAATCTGGGCTCATCATCGCTTCTTCATACGTCGCAGTGGTCTTCATCATTGTTGTCCACAATCATGACATTTAGACAAGGATCATACCAATCAGGAGTGGCACGTTCCCTTGTCGATCTGCGAGGTTCAGTAGCTATCTCATTTGAAGTTTCATGATCATTATCATTATCTTCCTCTGTTTCCGGTGTAGGCGGCACAGGAACAACTTCCGGTACTGCGCTACTCTGATCAACAAGTGAAGATTCATCAATCTCATCGAGTTCTACTTTTCTTCCAGTCACTTCTTTAGTGAGAAATTCTTTCTCAAGAAAGCTTCCGTTCTTAGCAACAAAGGTTTTGCCTTCGGATCTGTGATAGAAAGTGTACCCTATAGTTTCCTTAGGGTATCCTATGAAGACGCATTTCTCCGCTTTGGGTTCTAGCTTGTCCGGTTGTAACTTTTTTACATAGGCTTCGCAACCCCAAACTTTAAGGAACGACAGCTTAGGTTTCTTATTAAACCATAATTCATACGGTGTCGTTTCAACGGATTTTGATGGTGCTCTATTTAAAGTGAATGCGGCTGTCTCTAATGCATAACTCCAAAATGATAAAGGTAAATCAGTAAGAGACATCATAGAACGAACCATATCTAAGAGAGTTCGATTACGATGTTCGGACACACCGTTTCGTTGAGGTGTTCCCGGCGGTGTCAATTGTGAAAGTATTCCGCATTTCTTTAAATGCATGCCAAACTCATAACTCAGATATTCACCTCCGCGATCAGATCGTAGAAATTTAATCTTCTTGTTACGTTGATTTTCTACTTCACTTTGGAATTCCTTAAACTTCTCGAAAGTTTCGGATTTATGTTTCATGAAATAGATATACCCATATCTACTCGGATCATCTCGTGAAGGTTAGAACATAACGATAACCACCGCGCGATGCTACACTCATTGGTCCGCACACATCGGTATGTATGATTTCCAATAAGTCTGTAGCTCGCTCCATAATACCAGAGAATGGAGTCTTAGTCATTTTTCCCATTAGACATGCTTCGCATCTATCAAGTGACTCAAAGTCAAGTGATTCAAGTAATCCATCAGTATGGAGTTTCTTCATGTGTTTCACTCCAATATGACCAAGACGAGAGTGCCACATATAAGTAGAATTATCATTCAATTTAATTCGCTTAGCATCAATGTTATGTATATGTGTATCACTACTATCGAGATCTAACAGAAATAAGCCATTCTTTTCAGGTGCTCGACCATAAAAGATATTATTCATAAAAATAGAACAACCATTATTCTCAGACTTGAATGAATAACCGTCTTGCATTAAACAAGATCCAGATATAATGTTCATGCTCAATGCGGGTACAAAATAACAATTATTGAGGCTTAAAACTAATCCCGAAGGTAGATGTAGAGGAAGTGTGCCGACAGCCGATCACATCGACTTTGGATCCATTTCCAACGCGCATCGTCACTTCATCCTTTAGTAGTCTTCGTTTATTCTTTAGTTCCCTGTTTCGAGTTACAAATATAAGCAACCGAACCGAGTATCAAATACCCAGGTACTAGTACGAGAACCAGTAAGATAAACATCTATAACATGTATATCGGATATACCTTCTTTCTTCTTCTTGACAAGGCCGCTCTTCAGATCCGCCAAATACTTGGAGCAATTACGCTTCCAGTGTCCCTTCTCCTTGCAGTAATAACACTCAGCATCAGGCTTAGGGCCAGTCTTAGGTTTCACAGTGTAACGGCCCAGGGTAGCACCCATATTAGAATTGTTTGTTGTTTTTATTTTGTGCATCATCATGGCATATGCATCCTATCATCCATGTTTTACAAAAATAAAATTATTTTATAGAGCCTTCTTATTTCATTTTAACCTCTCATATGGTCTTCATAATAAGCCCCCCTTCTATGTCTCTTTTCAAAAATCCTAAACTCCCAAAACTATATGATAAACAAAACTATTTTCAAATACTTTCAAACTTAAAATCAAACTGGTTCTATTTGAATTTCAAAAATAGTTTCAAAACAGTTTTCAAAAATATAAGGGAAAACAAATTTTAAAAGAAAACCCTATCCCCTAACCAGCAGTCAACCCCTGGCCCTTCTCTCTTTGTTTTCCGACCGGCCCACCTCCCTCCTTCCTTCCTCCCTCCTTGGCCCAGCCCAGCTCAGCTCCGGCCCAACCCACCTTACCTCCACCTGGCCCGTACCCCTTCGCAAAGCGAGGAGAAACTCCTCTGTCGTCTTCCTCCCACGCACGACGCGTGAGAGCACCCTGTGGTCCTCCATCGCCAACCACTGCGCCCACCTTCACCTGCTCCTCCCTCCCCTCTTAAATCCCATCCGCGCAGAAGCAAACCCTAGCCTTCCCCTCTTCCTCCCCTCGGCGCCGCCAACCCTCTTCTCCTTTTCTCTTTCTCTCTGAGCACCACCGTGAGCTCCTCCACGGTGTTTCGTCGTCTCCAGCCTCCCCGCACCAAGCCAACGCTACCGTTCGACGCGCCTCGTCTCCAGGATCCTCCTCACGCAAGGAATCGAAGCGGGTTGACTTCAATCGCGCGGGAGCTCGCCGTTTCTGTCTCCAAGTCTGGCGAGAAACCGTCGATTTCCGGCCGCCGTGGTCCTCCTACATCACCCGCGACCACACCACAGCCTTCCTGGTAACATGGCGCATCTCCTGGACACCTTCCCCCCCTTCTTTGCTTCCGGTTTCTTCTCCTCACCATGATGCCCGACGCCTCCCTTGCAGCCGCTCGCCGCCGGCAGCCCTCCGGCGATTCCCTGACAACGGCGCCACCTTCTTCATGTCCGCGCCGACGAGGCGCATCCGAAGAGCCTGCGCGCGCATCCTGGAACCCGCCGAGGCGCCCGCGCGCATCCTCGCCATCCCGCAGGTGGTCACCGCCGCTCCCGTCCGTGCACAGACATGGTCTCCACGTCGCCTGCCACGTCGTCCGCCACGCGGCCTCCACGTCGACCTCAGGGCCCCACCCGTCAGCGACCCGAGCTAGCTGCACCCGCGGTGAGAAACCGCATCCCAGATCCAGATCTGTCACATCTTGCAGAAAACCCCCTGTGCCTTTTTGTCAGCTAACCCTGGCCCCTGGCGCGGATGTTTTTCATCAGAACCCCCTGCATGTTTGTAAATAAACCCGGGGTCCTTCCCCCTTTCGAAAATTATATCTGTGCCCTTTTCTATTTAAAATAAAATCTGTTTTCTATATTTAAATACTAAAAACTAATATGCTAATAACTTTTAAATGGTAATTCGAAATTAAAAGTGTTCTATATGAAAATTGATCAGAAAAATGTGCTGAACATGAATATGCCATCCATATGCCTGTTTGCATCTCGCATCATGTCGCGCGTTGATAATTATGCATGTCCACCTAACATATATGTGGAGTAATTTGGATTTCCAACTTGGTTTTCCCCGCTCCGTTTAATATTGAAGTAGCGCACCCTTGCCATGTTATGCAATGCTAATCAACATTTAACTTGACGGTAGAAAATGCAACGCCAACCTAATTTGCTTGTCCGGAGTTCCGACTCCGATTAATATGGATAAGTTGCACCGCCGCATCATGTTTGCCATGTCATGCATATCATCTTTATCATGCTGGATCTTCTTTAACCGTAGTAGTAAGATTTGCATCCGTTGTGTGTTCCAGCATTTGCTTCTTCCCGGGTTGGATCACGAAGTGTTGATGTGAGATACGACGAGTTCTCCGACAAGTTTTTATGCAGCTTTTCACAGGCGAGCCCTCTCTCTTCACCTATTTTCCTCTCTCCCTCGCACTGCTATCCTTATGTTGCGATTCTGTATCGAGTCACGTGTCCTATCCACTTGTTACCATAATAATCCTATATGCATCATTTCTTACCCTTAGCCGTTGATTGATGTTTGAGCCTTGCGAGTCGTAGGCGTGTTTAGGCTCTGTTGTTTATCTCGATCTGTTATCGGGATATGCTTGGGTTGTTGGGAGGTTATCACATGCTATATCGGTTGTTGGAGATACACATGCTTTTCTTATTTGTTAACAACTAAAATTGTAAGCGAGAGGCATCCGTGAGCCCCTTTGCGAAAGCATCGGAACTTTGACTCGCTAATGTCCCCTAGGACCCGAGTTCTTGTTATCCGTTCCGAGATTGAGCGCTCTACCCATGCGTGGGGACGATTATTGGGACCCCCTCACCCATTACCTTTTCTCAAGTCAGTTGAAAAGGGGGCCACAACCTTGGTTTTATTTGCCTATGCCATGTATGCCATGCTTTACTTACTGTTGCCTTCGGGTGTTTACTTCCTGTTGCCTTCGGGTGTTTATATTCTGTACTGTACCTTGCGGGACGTTTAGCAAAGCGTGTATTTTGCACGCCTAGCCGCCGGCGCAAACCTCTGAGTCCGCTTCGGAGTACGGCCGGACTTCGTCACGGGTAGCTTAGTTGGGTGGCCCCCCTAGACTTTCTTGTTGAACTGGGAACGGTCTTGTTGTGAGACATCCACCTGTCGTAAGTGGGTCGAGCATGCGTATGGTTACATTTGGGCAACCCCTGCAGGGTGTACATCTTATCGATAAGCCGTGTCTGCGGTTATGGACGACTTGGAATTGTTTAGCTTGATCATAGAACAACTTACACCTTATACTTGTTGTTAATAATATGATAATAACTTGCGTAGTAATATAGCATTACTACAACCGATACCTAATAAAACTTGTCCACCGTTGAGTGCCTTTTACATTGCCTCTTCGCAATTATTGAAGGGGATATGTGTATTTGGTCAAGTTATGTTTGTGTAGTATTTATCTGTTACCTTGTGCGCTCTCTTATCTTCTCTGTTTAGACGGATGTTGTAGCGTGTCTCTATTGGTTATAGTTTTGCTGCCGCTAAACCTACCATATAGCCCCAGGCGATATATATATATATATATATATATATATACTCGCTCGGAGAGCATAGCCATTTCTAGTCTCGCTAAGTACGTGCCGGAGTTCGTTCCTTGGTACTTACTCTCGCCTTTTCCCCTTTCTCTTTTGCTTCCTCCCTTTTGTCGGCAACCGATGGCCCGACTTCGACAGGTACAAGATGACGACGTTAGCAAGGTTACCCTTCCGGCTTGGCCTCAGGCGGGGTTATGGACGCCACTCGGTTATCTTCGAGGACTCTTAGTCCAATTTGTATCTTGTCCGTACTCGGACGTATTCGATCTTTTGTATGATTCGGATCTTTGTACTCGTATATTTGTATCTTGACTCGTTGGAGTCGTTGTTGTAATATATGTATCTTGTGGGCTCTATTGTAATCCTGTTGTAATGTTACCGCTCGTGTTAATTCCTCTGGCATCACGTGTGTGATTCGTCGCGCACGTCGTGTCGGAGGGCGTCTCTGGATCGATATCGTGCGGATTTTGGCGGGATCGCTGGAATCCTCATGGTACCGGTTCCGGGGCGTCACAAGTTGGTATCAGAGCCTCAGGTTGACGGTACCCCACTAGTCCAGCCTGTAGGATAACCTTGCCAACGGACGTTGTTGTGTCTAGTGTCAAAACTATTTTCTAAAACTCGTTGGATAGTTCTGATTAGCTCTGATTTTTCTCCTTATCCCTATTCTTTCTCCTCTTACCTTTTCGAGTTTTGAGTCTTCTCTCTTATCTGCTTCTCCGAGTCTTAGGTTCCGACGTGGGTTGGACGATCTATGCCTTCACCTATTAGGACCGATCTCTGAAGATTTCCGACAGAAGTACATCACCGACGGCAACCTTGTCTCTCCGATTCCATCATCTTGTTTCCGTGATCTCTCTTCAATTCTCTGTGCTTTGACCCGTCGAACCTTCGCTGTCAATGATTGACAAGATCGCCAATCTGGATTCCAGGAGTTGGTTATGTGATTCTCTTATTCATGTGCAGAGTAATACTTTGAGTGCGGGATGGACTGATCACCATACCGACTACTCTTATTATTCGCTTTTGTTACATTGAATAGGTGGATCCATGTGACTGTTACTCCTTCCTTTGTTTCTCCGGAGTCATCATCGTCAGCGGAACAACGACTTCTTGTTAGTGGTGTCGACCGTTCTACATGGAGCAACAATTCTTGTTAGTGGTGTCGAGGAGATCGACACGTCGCCTGAAGACCCGATAGTTCACCTCTCTCCCCTCCCCCGTACCTGGACGTGGGATCTCGGGGCGCGATCCCTTGTTAGTGGTGTCGATTGTAACGGCCCAGGGTAGCACCCATATTAGAATTGTTTGTTGTTTTTATTTTGTGCATCATCATGGCATATGCATCCTATCATCCATGTTTTACAAAAATAAAATTATTTTATAGAGCCTTCTTATTTCATTTTAACCTCTCATATGGTCTTCATAATAAGCCCCCCTTCTATGTCTCTTTTCAAAAATCCTAAACTCCCAAAACTATATGATAAACAAAACTATTTTCAAATACTTTCAAACTTAAAATCAAACTGGTTCTATTTGAATTTCAAAAATAGTTTCAAAACAGTTTTCAAAAATATAAGGGAAAACAAATTTTAAAAGAAAACCCTATCCCCTAACCAGCAGCCAACCCCTGGCCCTTCTCTCTTTGTTTTCCGACCGGCCCACCTCCCTCCTTCCTTCCTCCCTCCTTGGCCCAGCCCAGCTCAGCTCCGGCCCAACCCACCTTACCTCCACCTGGCCCGTACCCCTGCGCAAAGCGAGGAGAAACTCCTCTGTCGTCTTCCTCCCACGCACGACGCGTGAGAGCACCCTGTGGTCCTCCATCGCCAACCACCGCGCCCACCTTCACCTGCTCCTCCCTCCCCTCTTAAATCCCATCCGCGCAGAAGCAAACCCTAGCCTTCCCCTCTTCCTCCCCTCGGCGCCGCCAACCCTCTTCTCCTTTTCTCTTTCTCTCTGAGCACCACCGTGAGCTCCTCCACGGTGTTTCGTCGTCTCCAACCTCCCCGCACCAAGCCAACGCTACCGTTCGACGCGCCTCGTCTCCAGGATCCTCCTCACGCAAGGAATCGAAGCGGGTTGACTTCAATCGCGCGGGAGCTCGCCGTTTCTGTCTCCAAGTCCGGCGAGAAACCGTCGATTTCCGGCCGCCGTGGTCCTCCTACGTCACCCGCGACCACACCACAGCCTTCCTGGTAACATGGCGCATCTCCTGGACACCTTCCCCCCTTCTTTGCTTCCGGTTTCTTCTCCTCACCATGATGCCCGACGCCTCCCTTGCAGCCGCTCGCCGCCGGCAGCCCTCCGGCGATTCCCTGACAACGGCGCCACCTTCTTCATGTCCGCGCCGACGAGGCGCATCCGAAGAGCCTGCGCGCGCATCCTGGAACCCGCCGAGGCGCCCGCGCGCATCCTCGCCATCCCGCAGGTGGTCACCGCCGCTCCCGTCCGTGCACAGACATGGTCTCCACCTCGCCCGCCACGTCGTCCGCCACGCGGCCTCCACGTCGACCTCAGGGCCCCACCCGTCATCGCCTCAGGCTAGCTGAACCCGCGGTGAGAAACCGCACCCAGATCCAGATCTGTCACATCTTGCAGAAAACCCCCTGTGCCTTTTTGTCAGCTAACCCGCAGCCCCTGGCGCGGATGTTTTTCATCAGAACCCCCTGCATGTTTGTAAATAAACCCGGGGTCCTTCCCCCTTTCGAAAATTATATCTGTGCCCTTTTCTATTTAAAATAAAATCTGTTTTCTATATTTAAATACTAAAAACTAATATGCTAATAACTTTTAAATGGTAATTCGAAATTAAAAGTGTTCTATATGAAAATTGATCAGAAAAATGTGCTGAACATGAATATGCCATCCATATGCCTGTTTGCATCCCGCATCATGTCGCGCGTTGATAATTATGCATGTCCACCTAACATATATGTGGAGTAATTTGGATTTCCAACTTGGTTTTCCCCGCTCCGTTTAATATTGAAGTAGCGCACCCTTGCCATGTTATGCCATGCTAATCAACATTTAACTTGACGGTAGAAAATGCAACGCCAACCTAATTTGCTTGTCCGGAGTTCCGACTCCGATTAATATGGATAAGTTGCACCGCCGCATCATGTTTGCCATGTCATGCATATCATCTTTATCATGCTGGATCTTCTTTAACCGTAGTAGTAAGATTTGCATCCGTTGTGTGTTCCAGCATTTGCTTCTTCCCGGATAGGATCACGAAGTGTTGATGTGAGATACGACGAGTTCTCCGACAAGTTTTTCTGCAGCTTTTCACGGGCGAGCCCTCTCTCTTCACCTATTTTCCTCTCTCCCTCGCACTGCTATCCTTATGTTGCGATTCTGTATCGAGTCACGTGTCCTATCCACTTGTTACCATAATAATCCTATATGCATCATTTCTTACCCTTAGCCGTTGATTGATGTTTGAGCCTTGCGAGTCGTAGGCGTGTTTAGGCTCTGTTGTTTATCTCGATCTGTTATCGGGATATGCTGGGTTGTTGGGAGGTTATCACATGCTATATCAGTTGTTGGAGATACACATGCTTTTCTTATTTGTTAACAACTAAAATTGTAAGCAGAGGCATCTGTGAGCCCCTTTGCGAAAGCATCGGAACTTTGACTCGCTAATGTCCCCTAGGACCCGAGTTCTTGTTATCTGTTCCGAGATTGAGCGCTCTACCCATGCGTGGGGACGATTATTGGGACCCCCTCACCCATTACCTTTTCTCAAGTCGAGTTGAAAAGGGGGCCACAACCTTGGTTTTATTTGCCTATGCCATGTATGCCATGCTTTACTTACTCGTTGCCTTCGGGTGTTTACTTCCTGTTGCCTTCGGGTGTTTATATTCGTCATCGTACCTTGCGGGACGTTTAGCGAAGCGTGTGGTTTGCACGCCTAGCCGCCGGCGCAAACCTCCGAGTCCGCTTCGGAGTACGGCCGGACTTCGTCACGGGTAGCTTAGTTGGGTGGCCCCCTAGACTTTCTTGTTGAACTGGGAACGGTCTTGTTGTGAGACATCCACCTGTCGTAAGTGGGTCGAGCATGCGTATGGTTACATTTGGGCAACCCCTGCAGGGTGTACATCTTATCGATAAGCCGTGTCCGCGGTTATGGACGACTTGGAATTGTTTAGCTTGATCATAGAACAACTTACACCTTATACTTGTTGTTAATAATATGATAATAAGTTGCGTAGTAATATAGCATTACTACAACCGATACCTAATAAAACTTGTCCACCGTTGAGTGCCTTTTACATTGCCTCTTCGCAATTGTTGAAGGGGATATGTGTATTTGGTGAGGTTATGTTTGTGTAGTATTTATCCGTTACCTTGTGCGCTCTCTTATCTTCTCTGTTTAGACGGATGTTGTAGCGTGTCTCTATTGGTTATAGTTTTGCTGCCGCTAAACCTACCATATAGCCCCAGGCGATATATATATATATATATATATATATATATATATATATATATATAGGGTCGCACTATTCTGAAACCGGTGCTCAGAATATTATTTTGAGCACCACCGCCCTATAACAGGACGCGATCCGCGGTGGACGAACCGGACCGATTAAAAATATAATCCACCGACCACGATTCGTTCCCCACGACCTCCCGGCGGCCAACGTCCCCCACCGCGCGTGCCTCCAGGCCTGCCTCCTCGCCCGGGCCCCACGCGCGACCGCCGCCCAAGCGCTCACGCGCCGCCGCCGTCCAGGGCTCGTCCAACGTCCCGCCGGCCAACCTCTGCGGCTGGCATACGCCCCGTCGCCCCTGCCATCAGCCAAGTTTGGCGTCACACCGCCACCAGCAAGGGCGCCGGCCAGCGGTACTCGCCGGCGCGGACGCCCGTCTCCCAAGCTTCTGCGCCGCCGGTGGGCACCACGCGCCCAGATGGGATGCCGCCGGAAGCCCGAGCGAAGCTGCAATCTCGTCCGTGCGTTGCCGTATTGAGGTCTGCGCGCTGGCGGTGGAAGGCTCTGCCTAGCTCGGCCGCCTCTACCTCCTCGCTACAGCCCTCTCTCATGCGTGTGCTGAAAGCAGCGCTACTCAATCTGATTAGTGATTACAACGTGCTAGCTACAATTGCTGCTCTTTCTCTCTGCTGCTGACCTGCTGTTCCCCTAAGGTATACTTGTATGTGAGTTCCTGCCTTGGACCTGTTCGATGTTATGTTCATGAGGCAATAAACCGATTGCTTCAAGTTCTATTTGGTTCTGGTGATAGCTATGTCGATAAAAAAATTGGCACTGAAAAGTACAGTCAATTGAAGCTAGGCAGTACACAGTCAATTTGTTGGAACTGCACTCGTTCATTGCATTTGACGCTAAAAAATTCAACATACAAATCATGGCAGGACAAACCACTTTCATTGGAAAGTAGACAGGTCACACACGGTCTCCCAGTGCTGCTCCCTCCGGCGGTGAACCTGCCCTCCTTGTTCCCTTCCCTAGCTTTCCTCCCGCACTGTCTTGGATGTTGCGAGTGATTGATAAATTATTTCTGCCCTGATGAGTTTTGTTTAATTGCACACAGGTGTGATGTTCTGTCATTAGCTTCTTTGTGTGGCTTGCTGGCCGGGATGAGTCCCCTGCGCCTCCCGCCGACGGTGCACGGCCGCTACATCTCCCGCAGTAGGCCTGCCGCTGAACTTCCTTACCACGAGGCCTGTACTTATTTTGCCACGGTACTTGTACTTCCTTGAGTTTTATTTTATTTGAGCTGGTGTTTTGCTTATCTTTCCTTCTAATGCCTAGCACGCATTCTCACTGCAAGTAGTAGTAGCGGAACGCTGAAAGGCGAAGAACCCATGGAGCTAGGAAGCAGGTCACGGACGGACAAAACCCAGTTGCTAGGAAGCAGGTCATCCTTAGACATCAGTGCCAGGAAAGTGCATGCACCTAGACCTAGCTTTGCTTTGTCATCTAATGGATTCTTTGATTATCCCAGGGTTTCAGTTTGAAAGTAACACCTACTGTTCGAGTTCATACTTGTGTATTGATTCCAACATAAAAACACAAGTTGCTTCTGACCATGTCGTTGAGGAGGAGCATGTAGTGGAAAACATGGTTGCTAGCAGCGACGAGTTTGCATCTCAAAGAGGTCGACTCTTCTTCAGATGCTGGGTATCGGGCTATCGACAAAGGCGAGGAGGTGCTGAGCCACCGATGATGTTCCGGCGACGACGGCATTCAAAACATTATGCAGCATCTGGTCTGTCCTCGGCTCGTGTGATTCTGACTTGGTCGTCAAACAAAAGTTAGTCGTCAGTTAGCAATATGTCAGTTAGCACTTCAGATATTATTACCTGGTTGTTCTATTGATTTAATCGACAGTACATAGATGTCTTTTTGGGATCCTTTTTGGCCTGACACCTAGTGAAAGATCGGTTTTTTACCAAGGTTGATTTGCTTGTAAGCGGTTGCATGTAGTATAGACGTGTTTTAGTACAGCTGAGAACTTTTGTTTTTCTTTTTCCTATTTATTCTGTTTCCAGCTGAGAACTTTTGTAAGCGGTTTATTCTGTTTCCAGCTGAGAACTTTTGTTTTGTAAGCGGTTTATTCTGTTTCCAGCTGTTTTTCCTATTTTCTTTTTCCTATTTATTCTGTTTCCAGCTGAGAACTTTTGTTTCACATAAGTACAGGTATTCTGCTTGGTAAGTACAACCATCCAGCGTCAGCAGTACACGGTTCATACGTCCCGAGTCAGGAGCTCCCCACCACCGTCGCGGAGTGCCCCGGAGATCCTCCACATGGCCATGTCTCCGTCGACCTGGGCTGCCGGGCGACTTCCTGCTCGTCGCCGCCATCCACAGATGGCACTCGTATGCTCCCTTTAGTACCTTCTCGGCTTCTCTGGCCAAGTGCCTCCTCCGGCGCTGGTCCATTCTGCCTCTTTATTCTTCTAGTCTCTCTCTGCAGTAGTACAGTTGTGCTAAAAAATACTGGCAGTGCGTTCTTTTGTTAAAGGAATAACAGAAGTGGTGACGGCCCTGGTTCGGTTGTGTTCGTATCTTCGATCACGCAGATGCTTACGATGCTGGGCAGATGCTGGTCGTATTTTCATGTATTACGAAGTGCATATGCAAGGGACATTAGGATGCTGCAGGTTTTTTTTGAACGGGCAGCACAACTTCACGTTGACACAAAGTACAACTACTGTAGGTGGGCAATTCACCTGTAGGCGATCTTTCTCTTGGTTTTAGTAGTTTCCGGCCAAGCTCCTGCGCTGGCACCTCTCTGGCCGCGATGTTGTTGCTGTTGCTTTCTACATTTTCTCTGCGCGACTAGTCGGCCGTTTCTCCGCTCGATGCAATCTCTGCATTTTTCCTCTTTTATTGAGCTAGGCAGTACATGAAAGTTTAGAACAAAAGTACAAGCCAAGAACAAACTTAGATTCTAATAAAATGATTGTATTTCCAGAGCAGTTGGCTCCACGGGAAGTTCAAACTTACATTTGAGTCTGTACGAGTTTATGAGGTTAGGAAGTGAACATTTTGACTATTGAAAAGTCGAAGCAAATGAGATTTTTTTTTTTAACATGGAAGTACATGGGGATAGTATCGGCAATACAAACAAGTAGCAACGGACCTTCTTTAGCTATCACACTAAAACAAAAATAGGCTAAAACTATGTAGCAGTACAATCATTTTAGTTCCCATAGTATAATTGTTATAGTCTCAGCAATTCAATCGTTTAAATTCGGCAATAATGTAGGTCCATTCGCGTTCAATCCTTCTATCTAATGGTATATCATTTGCACAGCTCCGGCAAATAGTTTCTTTCAATCCTTCTATCTAATGGTATATCATTTGCACAGCTCCGGCAAATGGTTGAGAAACTCGAAGTATAATCAGTAGCTCTGAAGAAATAGACAGTTCAGGTAAGTTCGATAGAGAGTTGAACCCTGTTATCTGGGAAGTTCAACCGTTTGATACGAGCAGTACAAGCACCTATTATAGAAAGTACAAGAAAACCGACATAATCAAAATGTAAAAAATGAGATAATCGCATCACCCAATAGGAAATTCAAATAGTTGACAGAGAGAAGTACAACCATTCGACAACAGCAGTACACCCACTTAATATAGGAAGTACAAGAAACTGACATAATTCAAATGTAGGAAAAACAAAATAATCCTATCATACGTGACGAAGTACAAGGTGTTATTCTGAGAAGTACAAGCGGTGACTACAGGAAGTACAAGCAGTAATTACAGGAACTGCAAATTGTAGAAAGAAATAAGTTCACATATCAATGTTGGGAAATTCAAATATTAAGATCCAGGAAGTGCAGAATCTCTTAAATAGAGGCTAGGAAAAATCTAAAACTATCATTTCGAAACACATGTTTAATTATGTAAAACACACTAGTATCGAAACATTTCCGGAAGTACAACCACGAAGGCCAAGAAGTATAATGACATGCCGCGAGAAGTTCAGATGAGCGTGGTTGTGTGGTGAAAATTATAGCTCTGTTTTATTAAATACTTTCATGAAACCGCACCAAGAAGTACAACCGCATTTCCCGGTAAGTACAAGTTCATGTCGATGGAAGTTCAATGCTCTGTTTTTACGGGGCGGAAATCTATTATCCAAATCTCATTGATTTGATCACCAACCACTTCAATCATTGTCACCAAAAGCACTATATGATAGAGTATATGTCTAATTTCATTACCTACAACATTTTACAACAAATCAATGGATCTAATCCATCAAATTCAAGTCGTTATCCCACAAAATATACCGGAAACATGATTTCGGTACTTCTCAAATTACTTTTAAACCGTTCGGATTTGGCAAAAATGGTATATACGAAAAAGATGCGCCATTTTGACACCTTTCCAACCGTATATCATTTGCATTTTTTAAATATAACGCATGGAAATCATGGGGAAAATCATTCAGTGCCCGCCACTTAAAACGGGCGGACAGTAATTCGTGTTATTTTCTTAAACTGTAAGGAATTAGAGAAAACAATTGGAATAAGAAAGTTGCGCCTAGTCCATAGCTTTCCAACGCCATATCATTTGCATCATTCCGACATACGGTTGAAACAAAACATCCAAATTACTGTCCGCTCGTTTTTTGAGTACGTCCGAATTTCGGTATTTTCAAAATCATTCAAAAACTGTGAGGATTTCAGAAAAACATAAAACATGAAAAAGTTGCGCAATTTCATTATCTTTCCAATGGTATATCATTTGCATAGTTTCGATAAGCGATTCAAAAATCGAACTAAAAGTTCGTTTTCTGGCCATATAGAAATGTTTTCGTATTTTCAAAATTAAATTTGAACCGTGCAAAATCTGTGAAAAGTGTGAGCATGAAAAAGTGGCGGTTTTTCATTACCTATCCAACGGTATATCATTTGCATAGTTCCGACAAATGGTTGAGAAACTTGATGTATAATTAGTAACTCTGAAGAAAACAGGAAGTTCAGGTAAGTTCGACAGAAAGTTGAACCCTGTTATCCGGAAAGTACAACCTTGTGTCCAGAAAAGTACAAGTCGGTGCTCAGAATATTATTCTGCAACTGGTTGCGTGAATAGTGCTTATATATATATATATATATATATATATATATATATATATATATATATATATATATATATATATATATATATATATACTCGCTCGGCGAGCATAGCCATTTCTAGTCTCGCTAAGTACGTGCCGGAGTTCGTTCCTTGGTACTTACTCTCGCCTTTTCCCCTTTCTCTTTTGCTTCCTCCCTTTTGTCGGCAACCGATGGCCCGACTTCGACGAGTACAAGATGACGACGTTAGCAAGGTTACCCTTCCGGCTTGGCACTGGGCGGTGGTTATGGACGCCATCGGTTATCTTCAGGACTCTTAGTCCAATTTGTATTTTGTCCGTACTCGGACGTATTCGATCTTTTGTATGATTCGGATCTTTGTACTGTATATTTGTATCTTGACTCGTTGGAGTCGTTGTTGTAATATATGTATCTTGTGGGCTCTATTGTAATCCTGTTGTAATGTTACCGCTCGTGTTAATTCCACTGGCATCACGTGTGTGATTCGTCGCGCACGTCGTGTCGGAGGGCGTCTCTGGATCGATATCGTGCGGATTTTGGCGGGATCGCTGGAATCCTCATGGTACCGGTTCCGGGGCGTCACACACAGGAGGCGTGGCAGCTTTCTTGCCACCCTTCTTGAATTTTCCCTTGGACTTGCCCTGTTTCTTGAAACTGGTGGTCTTGTTGACCATCAACACTTGGTGCTCTTTCTTGATCTCAATCTCAGCAGATTTCAGCATGGCGAAGAGTTCGGGTAACTCTTTGTTCATGTTCCGCATATTGTAGTTCATCACAAAGTTCTTGTAACTAGGTGGCAGTGATTGAAGGACACGATTAATCCCCGATCCGTTAGGAATCACTATTCCCAGATCACTGAGTTTCTTCGCATGCCCGGTCATGTCGAGCATGTGCTCACTAACGGAGCTGCCTTCTTCCATCATGCAGCTGAAAAAGTGTTTCGATGCTTCATAGCATTCCACGGCCGCATGAGTTTCAAAGATAGCTTTCAGCTCATTGACCAACTCATGAGGATCGTGGTGCTCAAAACGTTTTTGAAGATCGGCTTCCGGATCGCATAGGATGGCACACCGAACTTGAGAGTACCGAGTTTTCCGAGTCTCGTAAACATTCTTTACTTCATCGGTTTCGGTTTCGCAGGAGGGTCACCTAGCGGTGCATCAAGCACATATTGCAGATTTCCGCCGCCGAGGAAGATCCTCACATGACGGAACCGATCGGTGAAGTTGCTACCATTGCTCTTAAGCTTTTCTTTCTCTAGGAACTGGTTAAAATTGATTGAGGACGCCATATCTACAACATATATTTGCAATAGTTTAGACTAATGTTTATGACAAATTGAGTTCAAATTTTAATTCAACAAAATTAAAAATCTAGGTGAACTCCCACTCAAAACAATATCCCTCGCATTGTCTTAGTGATCACACGAACCAAATCCACTACATCAAGTCCGATCATCACGAGACAAGATGTAATTTCAATGGCGAACACTCAAAGTGTTCATCATATCAATCATATGATTCATGCTCTACCTTTCGGTATCACGTGTTCCGAGACCATGTCTGTACATGCTAGGCTCGTCAAGGCCACCTTAGTATCCGCATGTGCAAAATCGGCTTGCACCCGTTGTATGCACTTGTTGATTCTATCACACCCGATCATCACGAGATGCTTCGAAACGACAAGTATTGGCAACGGTGCTACTAAGGATGAACACTTTATTATCTTGATATTTTAGTGAGAGGGATCATCTTATAATGCTACCGTCGCGATCTAAGCAAAATAAGATGCATAAAAGGATTAACATCACATGCAGTTCATATGTGATATGATATGGCCCCTTTGTCTTTGCGCCTTTGATCTTCATCTCCAAAGCACGGACATGATCTCCATCATCAACGGGCATGATCTCCATCATCGTCGGCGTAGCGTCAAGGTCAATGGCGCCGTCTTCATGATTGTTCTCCATGTAGCAACTATTACAACTTCTTTAAAATACTACTCAACATGAAATTTTAAAGACAACCATAAGGCTCTCGCCGGTTGCCACAATACAATAATGATCATCTCATACATATTCATCATCACATTATGGCCATATCACATCACCAAACCCTGCAAAAACAAGTTAGACGTCTCTAATTTGGTTTGCATATTTTACGTGGTTTAGGGTTTTCGAGTAAGATCTAATCTACCTACGAACATGAACCACAACGGTGATACTAGTGTTGTCAATAGAAGAGTAAATTGAATCTTCACTATAGTAGGAGAGACAGACACCCGCAAAGCCACTTATGCAATACAAGTTGCATGTCGAGCGTGGAGCAAATCTCATGAACGCGGTCATGTAAAGTTAGTCCGAGCCGCTTCATCCCACTATGCCACAAAGATGCAAAGTACTCAAACTAAAGACAACATAAGCATCAACGCCCACAAAACCATTGTGTTCTACTCGTGCAACCATCTATGCATAGACACGGCTCTGATACCACTATAGGGATACGTTGCATAGAAAACAAAAAAAATTTCCTACCGCGAGAACGCAAACCAAGCCAAGATGCAATCTAGAAGATGGGAGCAACGAGGAGATGATCGAGACTCACCCTTGAAGATTTCCAAAGCCTACAAGATGAGGCTCTTGTTGCTGCGGTAGACGATCACTTGACGCTTGCAAAAGCGCATAGAAGATCTTGATCACGGTGCCACGATCGGGCAGCACCTCCGTACTCGGTCACACATTCGGTGTTGATGAAGACGACGTCCTTCTCCCCGTTCCAGCGGGCAGCGGAAGTAGTAGCTCCTCCTTGAATCCGGCAGCACGATGGCGTGGTGGCGGTGGCGATGGAGAACTCCGGCGGAGCTTCGCTAAGCGTGCGGGAGAGGTGGAGGAGAGAGGGGTGGCTAGGGTTTGGGAGAGGGGGTGGCCGGCCTCAAGGGGTGCGGCCAGCTTGGTGGCTTGTGGTGGCCGGCCCCTCCCCTTGTCCCTCATTATATAGGTGGAACACCCAAGAGTTGGTCTACAAGTCTTCGAATAAGACCCCAAACCAAAACCTTCCATATGAAATGAAACCTACCCAAGGTGGGATTCCCACTTGAGGTGGGACTCCCACCTTTCCTTGGGAGGGGTGGCCGGCCACCTTAGGTGGAGTCCACCTGGGACTCCACCCCCTAGGGTTGGCCGGCCATGGTGGTGGAGTCCCTCCGGGACTCCGCCTTCCAAAGTGATTTCTTCCGGACTTTTCTAGAACCTTCTAGAACCTTCCATAAATGCACCGGATCATTTCCAAACTTGGAATATGACTTCCTATATATGAATCTTATTCTCCGGACCATTCCGGAACTCCTCGTGATGTCCGGGATCCCATCCGAGACTCCGAACAATACTTCGAACTCCATTGCATATTCAAGTTCTACTATTACAACATCAAACCTTAAGTGTGTCACCCTACGGTTCGTGAACTATGTGGACATGGGTGAGAACTCTCTCCGACCAATAACCAATAGCGGGATCTGGAGATCCACAATGGCTCCCACATATTCAACGATGACTTAGTGATCGAATGAACCATTCACATACGATACCAATTCCCTTTGTCACGCGATATTTTACTTGTCCGAGGTTTGATCATCGGTATCACTCTATACCTTGTTCAACCTCGTCTCCCGACAAGTACTCTTTACTCGTACCGTGGTATGTGGTCTCTTATGAACTTATTCATATGCTTGCAAGACATTAGACGACATTCCACCGAGAGGGCCCGGAGTATATCTATCCGTCATCGGGATGGACAAATCCCATCGTTGATCCATATGCCTCAACTCATACTTTCCGGATACTTAATCCCACCTTTATAACCACCCATTTACGCAGTGGCGTTTGATGTAATCAAAGTACCTTTCCGGTATAAGTGATTTACATGATCTCATGGTCGAAAGGACTAGGTAACTATGTATCGAAAGCTTCTAGCAAATAACTTAATGACGTGATCTTATGCTACGCTTAATTGGGTGTGTCCATTAGATCATTCATATAATGATATAACCTTGTTATTAATAACATCCAATGTTCATGATTATGAAACTAATCATCTATTAATCAACAAGCTAGTTAAGAGGCTTACTAGGGACTCTTTATTGTTTACATATCACACATGTATCAATGTTTCGGTTAATACAATTATAGCATGGTATATAAACATTTATCATAAACATAAAGATATATAATAACCACTTTTATTATTGCCTCTTGGGCATATCTCCAACACAACCAGATCGCGAGTCCAGGCCTCCGGTAAGTCTTCCTCTTCACCCAAGAGAGGCCCTAGGACCGCCGCCTTTATTCAGGTCGGACCACCACGCCGGCGACCATCCCGGGCTGGCCATAGCTGCCACTGGAGACACCAAGAAGATCGACGTAATCCGGAGACATCGCACACGCCTGGGCACCACCGCAGCCGAACGCCAGCCCTCCACCGCCGGCCGCCGATAGGCAAGGAGAAGGGGACCTAGGGTTTTCCCTGCAGCCCGCCCCCACCCCTCTCTCCGCCGCCGACAGGGCACACCACCACCTCCCAGCCGTCCTCAGCGTCACAGAGGTAACCCGGGGAAGACTCCACGCCATCAACGGAGAAGAAGGAGAGCCTGCCGGACCCAAGGGGCTTATCACTAGGGCCCGAGTGGCATGATCTTAGATTTAAGCTCTATACTTATTGCTTAGATTGTATCTACAAGTTGTATGCACATGTCTATGTCCGGAACCAAAGGCCCCAAAGTGACAGAAATTGGGACAACTGGAGGGGAAGGCTTAGATATGAGGATCACATGTTTTCATGGAGTGTTAATGCTTTGCTCCGGTGCTCTATTAAAAGGAGTACCTTAATATCCAGTAGATTCCCTTGAGGCCCGGCTGCCACCGACTGGTAGGACAAAAGATGTTGTACAAGTTTCTCATTGCGAGCACGTATGACTATATATGGAAAACATGCCTACATGATTAATGATCTTGATATTCTGTCTTAATGCTATTTCAATCCTATCAATTGCCCGACTGTAATTTGTTCACCCAACACTTGTTATTGGAGAGTTGCTACTAGTGTAGATAGCTGGGAACCCCGGTCCATCTTTCATCATCCTATACTCGTTTCTACATGTCATTGGAAGTAGTATCAACTATCTTCTGGTGCCATTGCCTCTGTGTTACTATTACTGCTGCTGTGTTACTGTTACTACTGCTCTCATATCACCGCTACTTTCACATCACCCCCGTTACTAGTGCTTTTCCAGGTGCGACTGAATTGACAACTCGCTTGTTAAGGCTTATAAGTATTCTTTACCTCCCCTTGTGTCGAATCAATAAATTTGGGTTTTACTTCCCTCGAAGACTGCCGCGATCCCCTATACTTGTGGGTTATCAAGACTGTTTCTGGCGCCGTTGCCGGGGAGGCATAGCTCTACTCATAAGTTCACCTGGGACCTGTGGAAGAAGAAATTGATGAACCTGAAAGCTCGTTGGATGAAAAAGAGGAGGAAATTGATGAACCTGAAAGCTCATTGGATGAAAAAGAAGAGGAGAGTGATGAACAAAAGGAGGAAGAATGGATTAGCTACCCATGCCAACCTTCTAATGAGAGTAACTCTTTATCTCTTACACTATTTGATTGTCCTCCATGCTTACCGAAAGAGGTTGAATGTTATGTTCCTGTGGATTCTCTTGAAATATTCCCTATGAGTAAAACTTGCGAGAATAATTATGCTACTGTTATTTATGATAATCCATGCTACTTTGATAAATCTTATGATAATGCTTTGTTTGTGCTCGATGTCGAAATGCATGGTACTAAAGAATTTTACGTAGCAAATGTTTATGATAAAGCTCTTGATGATGGTCCTATGTTACTTGATAATATTAATTGTACTACTAATGAAAATGGGATTGGAGAGGTCTTGACATTATCTATGATTCCCATATCTCTTGAGATTGATCAACCATCTTGTTATATTATTGATAAAAGTGTGTTTGAAAGTTTTAATCGCACCATTTTTGAGTTTGATAAAAATTATGTGTTTATGGATCATGAAAAGCATGCTATATGTGATAGTTATATTATTGAGTTTGTTCGTGAAGCTACTGAAAACTATTATGAGAGAGGAAAATATGGTAGTAGAAATTTGCATGGTACTAAAACACCTCTCTATATGCTTAAACTTTTGAAGTTACTCTTGTTTTATTTTCTTATGCTTGTCACTTTGTTCTTCATGAATTTATTTGTGTACAAGATTCCTATGCATAGGAAGTGGGTTAGACTTAAATGTGTTTTGAATTTGCCTTTTGATACTCTCTTTTGCTTCAACTCTTATTTCTTGCGAGTGCATCATTAAAACTCGCTGAGCCCATCTTAATGGCTATAAAGAAAGAACTTCTTGGGAGATAACCCATGTGTTTATTTTGCTACTGTTTTGTTGTGTCTTGGAAGTTGTTACTACTGTAGCAACCTCTCCTTATCTTTATTTTATTGCAATGTTGTGCCAAGTGAAGCCTCTAATCGAAGGGTGATACTAGATTTGGATTTCTGCGCAGAAACAGATTTCTATCTGTCACGAATCTGGGCTGTTTTCTCTGTAGGTAACTCAGAAAATTATGCCAATTTACGTGCGTGTTCCTCAGATATGTACGCAACTTTCGTTAGTTTTGAGTTTTCTGATTTGGGCAACGGAAGTACCTGTTTAAAATTCGTCTTTACTGGCTGTTCTGTTTTGGCAGATTCTGTCTCTGTTTTTTGCATTGTCTCATGCGGACTTTAAGCAAGGCTTTCTACACGTGGAGAGCTGTAGCTAATGTTTTATTGAGTTCTTGCAATGTGTCACTACAGGACCAAGGTGGATTCAAGTTTTTTGAGTACTAACCCCTCTAATGAAGTTTATGAGAAGTTTGGTGTGAAGGAAGTTTTCAAGGGTCAAGAGAGGAGGATGATATATGATCAAGAAGAGTGAAAAGTCTAAGCTTGGGGATGCCCCCGTGGTTCATCCCTGCATATTTCAAGGAGACTCAAGCGTCTAAGCTTGGGGATGCCCAAGGCATCCCCTTCTTCATCAACTTATCAGGTTTCTTCTATTGAAACTATATTTTTATTCGGTCACATCATATGTGCTTAACTTGGAGCGTCTGTGTGCTTTTATTTTTGTTTATGTTTGAATAAATTCGGATCCTAGCAATCCTTGTGTGGGAGAGATACACGCTCCGCTTTTTCATATGAAAACTCGTGTTCTTCGTTTTACTTTTAATGTTCAATGATAAAAGTTGGAAGTTATTGCACTTATTTATATTTGGTTGAAAACAGAAAATGCCTCATCATGTCTTGGATAATTTGACACTTGGCAATTTTTTTGAGCTCTCAAGTAGATCATGATTAAGTTTTTTCATGTAGTCTAAGCCTATTAGTGGAGAACTACCGTAGAGCTTGTTGAAATTGGTTTGCATGATTGGTCTCTCTTAAGGTCTAGATATTTTCCGGTAAAAGTGTTTGAGCAACAAGGAAGACAGTGTAGAGTATTATAATGCTTGCAATATATTCTTATGTAAGTTTTGTCTGTATCGGTTCATACTTGTGTTTGCTTCAAATAACCTTGCTAGCCCAAAGCCTTGTACTGAGAGGGAATGCTTCTCGTGCATCCAAAACCTTGAGCCAACCACTATGCCATTTGTGTCCACCATACCTACCTACTATGTGGTATTTCCTGCCATTCCAAGTAAATACTTCATGTGCTACCTTTAAACCTTCAAAATGCTTCTTAATTTGTGTTAATGTTTTATAGCTCATGAGGAAGTTTGTGGTGTTTTATCTTTCAACCTTGTCATTTACTCTTGACAGACTCTCACCAATGGACTAGTGGCTTCATCCGCTTATCCAATAATTTTGCAAAAAGAGCTGGCAATGGGGTTCCCAGCCCCAATTAATTAACTTGCATTAATAATTCTCTTCACGTGTTTTGCCCAGATTCATCAGTAAGCAACTTAATTTTGCAAATAGACACTCCTTCATGGTATGTGAATGTTGGAAGGCACCCGAGGATTCGGTTAGCCATGGCTTGTGAAAGCAAAAGGTTGGGAGGAGTGTCATCCATAAATAATGAAACTAAAATACATGTGTAAACAAAAGAGAAGAGGGATGATCTACCTTGCTTTGGTAGAGATAACGTCCTTCATGGGAGCCGCTCTTGAAAGTCCGGTTGATGAGGTAGTTAGAGTGCCCACTATCATTCGTTGACAACAACAAACACCTCTCAAAACTTTACTTTTATGCTCTCTATATGATTTCAAAACTTAAAAAGCTCTAGCACATGATTTAATCCCTGCTTCCCTCTGCGAAGGGCCATTCTTTTACTTTATGTTGAGTCAGTTTACCTACTTCCTTCCACCTTAGAAGCAAACACTTGTGTCAACTGTGCATTGATTCTTACATACTTGCTTATTTGCATTCATCATATTACTTTATGTTGACAATTATCCATGAGATATGCATGTTGAAAGTTGAAAGCAACTGCTGAAACTTAAATCTTCCTTTGTGTTGCTTCGATGCCTTTACTTTGAATCTATTGCTTTATGAGTTCACTCTTGTGCAAGGCTTTTGATGCTTGTCTTTAAAGTACTCTTCATGAAAAGTTTTGCTATATGTTATCTATTTGTTAGCAACTATAGATCATTGCCTTGAGTCACTTCATTCATCTCATGTGCTTTGTAATAGTATGATCAAGGTTATGTAAGTAGCATGTCACTACAGAAATTACTCTTTTTATCGTTTACCTACTCGAGGACGAGCAGGAACTAAGCTTGGGGATGCTGATACGTCTCCAACGTACCTATAATTTATGATGTTCCATGCTTGTTTTATGACAATACTTACATGTTTTGCTTGCACTTTATGATGATTTTATGCGTTTTCCGGAACTAACCTATTAACAAGATGCCACAGTGCCAGTTCCTGTTTTCTGCTATTTTTGGTTCCAGGAAGGCGGTTCGGGCAATATTCTCGGAATTCGACGAAACAAAGACCAAACATCCTATTTTTCCCGGAAGCACCCAGAACACCGAAGGGGAGTCGGAGGAGAGCCAGGGGGCCACCACACATGTGGGCCGCGCGGGCCACACCTTGGCCGCGCCGGCCTGGTGTGGGGCCACCCTGTCGCCCCTCCCGCGCCGCCTCTTCGCCTATTTAAGCCCTTTCGACCTAAAAACGCAGTACCAATTGACGAAACTCCGAGAAAGACTCCGGGGCGCCGCCACCATCGCGAAACTCCAATTCGGGGACGAAGTCTCCGTTCCGGCACCCCTGCCGGGACGGGGAAGTGCCCCGGATGCCATCTCCATCAACGCCATCGCCTCCATCATGCTCCGTGAGTAGTTCCCCCATGGACTACGGGTTCTAGCTGTAGCTAGTTGGTATCATCTCTCCCATGTACTTCAATACAATGATCTCATGAGCTGCCTTACATGATTGAGATTCATCTGATGTAATTGGTGTTGTGTTTGTCGGGATCCGATGGATTGTTACGTTATGATTGTCTATCTATAAAGTTTGTGAAGTTATTGTTGCTGCAATCTTGTTGTGTTTAATACTTGTCACTAGGGCCCGAGTGGCATGATCTTAGATTTAAGCTCTATACTTATTGCTTAGATTGTATCTACAAGTTGTATGCACATGTCTATGTCCGGAACCAAAGGCCCCAAAGTGACAGAAATTGGGACAACCGGAGGGGAAAGCTTAGATATGAGGATCACATGTTTTCACGGAGTGTTAATGCTTTGCTCCGGTGCTCTATTAAAAGGAGTACCTTAATATCCGAGTAGATTCCCTTGAGGCCCAGCTGCCACCGGCTGGTAGGACAAAAGATGTTGTACAAGTTTCTCATTGTGAGCACGTATGACTATATATGGAAAACATGCCTACATGATTAATGATCTTGATATTCTGTCTTAATGCTATTTCAATCCTATCAATTGCCCGACTGTAATTTGTTCACCCAACACTTGTTATTGGAGAGTTGCCACTAGTGTAGATAGCTGGAACCCCGGTCCATCTTTCATCATCATATACTCGTTTCTACATGTCATTGGAAGTAGTATCAACTATCTTCCGGTGCCATTGCCTCCGTGTTACTATTACTGCTGTCGTGTTACCGTTACTACTCGCTCTCATATCACTGCTACTTTCACATCACCCCTGTTACTAGTGCTTTTCCAGGTGCAGCTGAATTGACAACTCGGTTGTTAAGGCTTATAAGTATTCTTTACCTCCCCTTGTGTCGAATCAATAAATTTGGGTTTTACTTCCCTCGAAGACTGCCGCGATCCCCTATACTTGTGGGTTATCAAGACTGTTTTCTGGCGCCGTTGCCGGGGAGGCATAGCTCTACTCATAAGTTCACCTGGGACATGTGGAAGAAGAAATTTATGAACCTAAAAGCTCATTGGATGAAAAAGAGGAGGAAATTGATGAACCTGAAAGCTCATTGGATGAAAAAGAAGAGGAGAGTGATGAACAAAAGGAGGAAGAATGGATTAGCTACCCATGCCAACCTTCTAATGAGAGTAACTCTTTATCTCTTACACTATTTGATTGTCCTCCATGCTTACCGAAAGAGGTTGAATGTTATGTTCCTGTGGATTCGTTGAAATATTCCCTATGAGTAAAACTTGCGAGAATAATTATTCTACTTGTTATTTATGATAATCCATGCTACTTTGATAAATCTTATGATAATGCTTTGTTTGTGCTCGATGTCGAAATGCATGGTACTAAAGAATTTTGCGTAGCAAATGTTTATGATAAAGCTCTTGATGATGGTCCTATGTTACTTGATAATATTAATTGTACTACTAATGAAAATGGGATTGGAGAGGTCTTGACATTATCTATGAGTCCCATATCTCTTGAGATTGATCAACCATCTTGTTATATTATTGATAAAAGTGTGTTTGAAAGTTTTAATCGCATCATTTTTGAGTTTGATAAAAAATTATGTGTTTATGGATCATGAAAAGCATGCTATATGTGATAGTTATATTATTGAGTTTGTTCATGAAGCTACTGAAAACTATTATGAGAGAGGAAAATATTGTAGTAGAAATTTGCATGGTACTAAAACACCTCTCTATATGCTTAAAATTTTGAAGTTACTCTTGTTTTATCTTCTTATGCTTGTCACTTTGTTCTTCATGAATTTATTTGTGTACAATATTCCTATGCATAGGAAGTGGGTTAGACTTAAATGTGTTTTGAATTTGCCTTTTGATACTCTCTTTTGCTTCAACTCTTATTTCTTGCGAGTGCATCATTAAAACTGCTGAGCCCATCTTAATGGCTATAAAGAAAGAACTTCTTGGGAGATAACCCATGTGTTTATTTTGCTACTGTTTTGTTGTGTCTTGGAAGTTTTTACTACTGTAGCAACCTCTCCTTATCTTTATTTTATTGCAATGTTGTGCCAAGTGAAGCCTCTAATCGAAGGGTGATACTAGATTTGGATTTCTGCGCAGAAACAGATTTCTATCTGTCACGAATCTGGGCTGTTTTCTCTGTAGGTAACTCAGAAAATTATGCCAATTTACGTGCGTGTTCCTCAGATATGTACGCAACTTTCGTTAGTTTTGAGTTTTCTGATTTGGGCAACGGAAGTACCTCTTTAAAATTCGTCGGCTGTTCTGTTTTGGCAGATTCTGTCTCTGTTTTTTGCATTGTCTCTTGCGGACTTTAAGCAAGGCTTTCTACACGTGGAGAGCTGTAGCTAATGTTTTATTGAGTTCTTGCAATGTGTCACTACAGGACCAAGGTGGATTCAACTTTTTTGAGTACTAACCCTCTAATGAAGTTTATGAGAAGTTTGGTGTGAAGGAAGTTTTCAAGGGTCAAGAGAGGAGGATGATATATGATCAAGAAGAGTGAAAAGTCTAAGCTTGGGGATGCCCCCGTGGTTCATCCCTGCATATTTCAAGGAGACTCAAGCGTCTAAGCTTGGGGATGCCCAAGGCATCCCCTTCTTCATCAACTTATCAAGTTTCTTCTATTGAAACTATATTTTTATTCGGTCACATCATATGTGCTTTACTTGGAGCGTCTGTGTGCTTTTATTTTTGTTTATGTTTGAATAAATTCGGATCCTAGCAATCCTTGTGTGGGAGAGATACACGCTCCGCTTTTTCATATGAAAACTCGTGTTCTTCGTTTTACTTTTAATGTTCAATGATAAAAGTTGGAAGTTATTGCACTTATTTATATTTGGTTGAAAACAGAAAATGCCTCATCATGTCTTGGATAATTTGACACTTGGCAATTGTTTTGAGCTCTCAAGTAGATCATGATTAAGTTTTTTCATGTAGTCTAAGCCTATTAGTGGAGAACTACTGTAGAGCTTGTTGAAATTGGTTTGCATGATTGGTCTCTCTTAAGGTCTAGATATTTTCCAGGTAAAAGTGTTTGAGCAACAAGGAAGACAGGTGTAGAGTATTATAATGCTTGCAATATGTTCTTATGTAAGTTTTGTTGTACCGGTTCATACTTGTGTTTGCTTCAAATAACCTTGCTAACCCAAAGCCTTGTACTGAGAGGGAATGCTTCTCGTCCATCCAAAACCTTGAGCCAACCACTATGCCATTTGTGTCCACCATACCTACCTACTATGTGGTATGTTCTGCCATTCCAAGTAAATACTTCATGTGCTACCTTTAAACCTTCAAAATGCTTCTTAATTTGTGTTAATGTTTTATAGCTCATGAGGAAGTATGTGGTGTTTTATCTTTCAACCTTGTCATTTACTCTTGACAGACTCTCACCAATGGACTAGTGGCTTCATCCGCTTATCCAATAATTTTGCAAAAAGAGCTGGCAATGGGGTTCGCAGCCCCAATTAATTAACTTGCATTAATAATAATCTTCACGTGTTTTGCCCTGATTCATCAGTAAGCAACTTAATTTTGCAAATAGACACTCCTTCATGGTATGTGAATGTTGGAAGGCACCCGAGGATTCGGTTAGCCATGGCTTGTGAAAGCAAAAGGTTGGGAGGAGTGTCATCCATAAATAATGAAACTAAAATACATGTGTAAACAAAAGAGAAGAGGGATGATCTACCTTGCTGGTAGAGATAACGTCCTTCATGGGAGCCGCTCTTGAAATTCTGGTTGATGAGGTAGTTAGAGTGCCCACTATCATTCGTTGACAACAACAAACACCTCTCAAAACTTTACTTTTATGCTCTCTATATGATTTCAAAACTTAAAAAGCTCTAGCACATGATTTAATCCCTGCTTCCTCTCGCGAAGGGCCATTCTTTTACTTTATGTTGAGTCGGTTTACCTACTTCCTTCCACCTTAGAAGCAAACACTTGTGTCAACTGTGCATTGATTCTTACATACTTGCTTATTTGCATTCATCATATTACTTTATGTTGACAATTATCCATGAGATATGCATGTTGAAAGTTGAAAGCAACTGCTGAAACTTAAATCTTCCTTTGTGTTGCTTCGATGCCTTTACTTTGAATCTATTGCTTTATGAGTTAACTCTTGTGCAAGGCTTTTGATGCTTGTCTTGAAAGTACTCTTCATGAAAAGTTTTGCTATATGTTATCTATTTGTTAGCAACTATAGATCATTGCCTTGAGTCACTTCATTCATCTCATGTGCTTTGTAATAGTATGATCAAGGTTATGTAAGTAGCATGTCACTACAGAAATTACTCTTTTTATCGTTTACCTACTCGAGGACGAGCGGGAACTAAGCTTGGGGATGCCGATACGTCTCCAACGTACCTATAATTTCTGATGTTCCATGCTTGTTTTATGACAATACTTACATGTTTTGCTTGCACTTTATGATGATTTTATGCGTTTTCCGGAACTAACCTATTAACAAGATGCCACGGTGCCGGTTCCTGTTTTCTCGTTGTTTTTGGTTCCGGAAAGGCGGTTCGGGCAATATTCTCGGAATTCGACGAAACGAAGACCAAACATCCTATTTTTCCCGGAAGCACCCGAACACCGAAGGGGAGTCGGAGGAGAGCCGGGGGCCACCACACATGTGGGCCGCGCGGGCCACACCTTGGCCGCGCCGGCCTACTGTGGGGCCACCCTGTCGCCCCTCTCGCGCCGCCTCTTCGCCTATTTAAGCCCTTTCGACCTAAAAACGCGATACCAATTGACGAAACTCCAGAAAGACTCCAGGGGCGCCGCCACCATCGCGAAACTCCAATTCGGGGGACAGAAGTCTCTGTTCCGGCACCTGCCGGGACGGGGAAGTGCCCCGGAAGCCATCTCCATCAACGCCATCGCCTCCATCATGCTCCGTGAGTAGTTCCCCCATGGACTACGGGTTCTAGCTGTAGCTAGTTGGTATCATCTCTCCCATGTACTTCAATACAATGATCTCATGAGCTGCCTTACATGATTGAGATTCATCTGATGTAATTGGTGTTGTGTTTGTCGGGATCCGATGGATTGTTATGTTATGATTGTCTATCTATAAAGTTTGTGAAGTTATTGTTGCTGCAATCTTGTTGTGTTTAATGCTTGTCACTAGGGCCCGAGTGGCATGATCTTAGATTTAAGCTCTATACTTATTGCTTAGATTATATCTACAAGTTGTATGCACATGTCTATGTCCGGAACCAAATGCCCCAAAGTGACAGAAATTGGGACAACTGGAGGGGAAGGCTTAGATATGAGGATCACATGTTTTCACGGAGTGTTAATGCTTTGCTCCGGTGCTCTATTAAAAGGAGTACCTTAATATCCAAGTAGATTCCCTTGAGGCCGGCTGCCACCGGCTGGTAGGACAAAAGATGTTGTACAAGTTTCTCATTGCGAGCACGTATGACTATATATGGAAAACATGCCTACATGATTAATGATCTTGATATTACTGTCTTAATGCTATTTCAATCCTATCAATTGCCCGATTGTAATTTGTTCACCCAACACTTGTTATTGGAGAGTTGCCACTAGTGTAGATAGCTGGGAACCCCGGTCCATCTTTCATCATCATATACTCGTTTCTACATGTCATTGGAAGTAGTATCAACTATCTTCTGGTGCCATTGCCTCTGTGTTACTATTACTGTTGCTACGTATTCTTGTTACTCATCTGCTCTCATATCATCGCTACTTTCACATCACCCCTGTTACTAGTGCTTTTCCAGGTGCAGCTGAATTGACAACTCAGTTGTTAAGGCTTATAAGTATTCTTTACCTCCCCTTGTGTCGAATCAATAAATTTGGGTTTTACTTCCCTCGAAGACTGCCGCGATCCCCTATACTTGTGGGTTATCACCAGCCGCAGGAGCTTCACCAAGGGCCGCAACCCCGCAGCGCCTTCGCGTGGAAGAAGAGGTCGGATGCCGCCGAGTGTCGTTGCCTAATCGACGGTACCTCGGAGGAGGGATCCTCACGAGGGGGAGAAGAAGTAGGGGCCATAGGGCGGAGTGCACACGAGACGGTGGTACGCGATTTACCCAGCTTCGGAACACCTGCACGATGACAGGGCCTACTGCTGCTTGTTTGGAATTATCTGGGCGCTTTCGCGATGTTACAGTGAGTTGTGATTGTCTCGCTTCTAGCTCGAGAGCTCCCCTAAAGGCTCCCAGGATCCGGCTTATATAGGCGCCCGGATCTAGGGTTTCTATGGAGAGTCCTACCCGGAATACAAGTTGCCTAACTACGGTACAATGTCTTGCCGTGTACGTCAAGGATCCACCTATTTCTAACTTGTCGTCATGGATCCGGCTTCCTTCATGGGCCTTCACGGACCTGACTCCTGGCATAGACCTCTTCGGATCCGAGTACCTCTGTAGGTCAGTTCGGATCCGGGTACCTCCAGTAGGCGGTTCGGATCCGGCTACCTTCCTAGGGCGGTTCGGATCCGGGTACCTTCGTAGGGCGGTTCGGATCCCGCTACCTTCGTAGGGCGGTTCGGATCCGGCTACCTTCGTAGACCTCTTCGGATCCGGCTACCTCATAGGTCGGTTGGGATCCGACTCCTTGTTCCTCGGGTTGGACATCTTCCATCTTGATCAACAACAAGCTGGGCTGCCCGGTGGGCCATATGCCATCACCACCATCTGTGGGCCACCCGAGCTTGCCGGAATCGGACCATGTCGATGGTATACCTATGAAGTATACCCACAACGGTAGCCCCGGAGTTCTCCAAGATTCATCGTTCTTCCATCCAGCTCAGCTTGCGCATGTATCTTCATCCTTTGGCTGGAACGAATAATAGAGTATCTTGAAGGACTCCAAACTTCATATCTCCAACCAAATATTTGTGGGAAACTTAATGATCCAATGGTCAGATTCTTCGAAGACACCATCCAACGTAATCTTCGGTATGGATCCGACTAGCCAAATGTAAGTTTGGATCTGACTAGCCAAAATATAGGTGTGGATCCGACTACCCAAAAATATAGGTGCGGATCCGACTAACAAAAAAAATTAGGTGCGGATCCGACTAACAAAAAATTAGGTGCGGATCCGGCTACCAAAAACTGAGGTGCGGATCCGACTACCAAAAATTAGGTGCGGATCCGGTTACCAAAAACTGAGGTGCGGATCCGACTACCAAAAATTAGGTGCGGATCCGGCTACCAAAAACTGAGGTGCGGATCCGACTACCAAAAATTAGGTGCGGATCCGGCTACCAAATATATAGGTGCGGATCCGGCTACCAAAAATTAGGTGTGGATCCGACTAGTTAGCCAGATTTTCGCCATCTTTGAAATTTTTCTTGACATAACCATATGTATGTAGCCCCCGAGCGTTGAGTCGGCTTGCTCCAAGGAGACTCGATGCTCAGAAACTTAGCCCCCAAGCGTCAAGGTGGAAATTTTTCGGCTTGTTGTTCCAAAGAGAACTTCATCGATGTAGCCCCCGAGCGCCAAGGTGAATTTACTTAAAAATCCGGTTTCGAGCTCTTAGAGTAGCTTTATCTTTATATGTGACTTAGGAATAGCGTAAATCCCAAGCATCTAGGCGGAAATTTCCAGCACTGATACCCGAAAGAAAACACACTTTTCACCTAAGATCAAACTGCAGCCCCCGAGGGTTGGTTCCGGCTAAGCATAGCGGAATCAAGACTCAAGTTGCTTTTCCAGCTGTGCACGCCATGGATCCACCTAACCTTCTCTCATTGGATCCGGCTAGCTTCCCCTGGGGCTTTGCGCGGTGCTAGATCTGCTTGAAAACACCTTAAATCGAGGACTGTTGTACGTCCAAGTGTCATGTACCTGATACATAAACATAAAAACATATTTGTATTAAATTGTTTCTTTGATCATGTTCAACGAACAAATGTAAGGCGGAACAAAAACGGCCTTTGAACAAATGTTTTAAAGCTGAAACTATGCAGCGAATTGAACAACATAAAACTGTCAAGGCAAAACTCGACTATCTTGAACAGTTAATGTAATTTATATGTTTTAAGCAAGTGCTGGTTTATCCGTTCTTCTGGTTTATATGCTTGACTTTTCGCGAGACGGCGGACTTTAAACACAGAACATCTGCTGAGGCGATAGCACTTAATAGCGAAACAATCAAGAACCTCAGAAACAGAGGCCGGCTTTAAGTACCGAAATATCACTACTAAGGAATTGTTGACGTCAGAAACCCCCTGGCGGGCAGAGACGGTCAACACGGTAGAGCCGGGAACAACTAGGGCTGCGGCTGGCCCCAGTCCATCAGAGCGACGGCCCGCAAAGCCTCCTGGTCGCACGTCCGATGCTTATCACAAGGGCGTGCCACTGACCTATACACGGTCGGGGAAGGTGTGGATGATGCCTCGCTTAGTTTCTGCATGGCATACACGTAAACATTAAATACGAGCCTCGATCGGCTCTCAGGTTATCCTGTGAATCGGCTCAAAGAGCCGATCCACCCATGATCCGGACAAGGTGTCCGAATATATGGTGGTCCTGCTTGATCAAGATGAAGCTAATGAGATCTACGACGATTTAGGGTTTTCACCGCATAATCGGATCATCCTACTCACGATTGGGCCTCGCGCTCGCGCACGGTGACCGTAAGCCGATCCTAGACGGGGCCTAAAAACCAACACGAGGTTGATCCCGGAACATCCTTTCTAGGGCTAGCAAACGCCACCCTACACGCCGCTGGATCCTCCAACCCTTTGTAAGGCCTAACTATTGCGGATGTTAAACTAATCCTTGATGAAACAAGGAGCAATCGTAACGGATCGAGATCTACTAAACTATGATCAAGCGGGGTGCCGCCCCTACACCTAAGATAGGTGTAAGGGCGGCTAGATGTGCAAGGGTCGCATAACGAAAGCATGTAATTCGAAGGACAATGCTAACCCTAACACATCTAAGGTAACTACGTTGCTCGCCATCAAAAAGGCTTCAGTACGAGCAACGCATGAACAACGTGGGCAGGCTTGTCTTTGCCTAGATCGCAAGATGCGATCTAGGCAGCATGGTGCTTACCGGAGAAACCCTCGAGACGATGAAGTTGGCGATGCGCCGAGATTTGTTTGTGGTTGAACGTTGGTTGTTGTCTATTCCATAAACTCTAGATACATATTTATAGTCCAGCGGACTTTCTAACGTGGGAGATCCCCACCGTGTACGAGACAAACTCTAACTTTTAATCTAGATACAACCTACTGTAATTAAAGATACACGGGCAACCTAGCCCAAATTCTCCGTGCAAGGCCGCTTCAGAGATCTTTGACGTGTAATCTTCCAAGCCCATCCTGATCGCGGCCCACCTCCTGATTTGGCCAAAATCTGGTGATAACACATGCCCCCCTGGTTTTGGAAATGTCATTTCCAAAATCATTATGCTCTTCTTCCGTCGGGTCATGTCGTAGTAGAGCGGAACCGTCACAACATTTCTCATCATGATGCCCTGTCTTCTCAACTATTCCGCGTGATTTGACCGCCGTCTTTGGGCACCGCCTCCTCGGAAATTGCTGTGGCATTGAATTTCTACTTCTTTTATTTAACCGCACCGAACAGTTCTCCTCCTCATCATCTCCGCATTAGCACTCCAAAAGCCCTTCTGCGCACCATGTCTTCTTCTTCCTCCACCTCATCGGAACTCTCCCTTGGGTCCTCCTCCTCCCGCGAGACGCCGCCGGACATTCGCGCACCAGAAAAATGGGACCTCGAAGACCACGCCTCCTCCATCCGGTCCGAGGAAGACAAGTCCTTGACCAGTGGGGAGAGCGACCTCCGCTTCCTCGCTGACGGGGAATCGGAGGAGGAGAGCGATGACGATCGCTTCTCCTGGGATGACCTCACCTCCTCCAAGGAGGCGAAGGAGGAGGAGGAAGAGGAGGACGATGACAGCTCCTCCGACGAGCCGCCGGCCAAACGCCACTGCCTCTGGCCCGGGAACCTCAGCGACGTCGACAGCGACGACGACGACGCTGATGAGGAGGACGAGGACAACGAGGGCCCTGCCGGCGGTCGGCGGCAGCGGCGACGACAAGCCGGCGGGGAGTAGCGCCGGCAGGTGGCGACGACGGTGATGACGACGATGAGGACGAGCAACGGCCCCTAGATAGGATCTTAGCATAGGGCCGGTAGTAGTAGACGGGGCAATGTATCCCCTAGTACTTCCTTTTGAGAGCAATCAGCTCTTTATGTAAGAAATCTTGTTCATCAATGAAGAATTTCCCCAATTTGATTTTGTCGATTTCCTTTATGCCGATTTAGCCGATTCCCCATTGCGCTGACTGCGCCGATTATCCACTTAACCAATGTTCAAATGAGCCGATGGCAACACAATGGTCCCTCATAATCTATCCTTCATTTTTACTGATAAATTTGGGCTCTGGTGGATCATCATCTTCGGAGAAGACTGCGACGCAAGACCAGCCGACGACACTTCAATCGGCTTCTAAAAAACAGGGTATCTACCAGGCCAGCTGCCCCACACGCCTCAGTTAAGGCGAAGACAGTGATGAAGACACATAATTCAGACAAAAGGACCGGAGCTCAACCTTATCTGAGAGAGCTATCATGCAGGGCCAACCAGCCGATCACTCTTCCGTTGACAGCCGAAACTGTAGATGACTACCCACAGTTTAATGAGCAGAACGCTGTCTTGTATGCCAGAACTCCCCTGATAGCACCGCCGAACTGGCACCCCTGCCACTTTGCGCATCGGCTTTGGATCATGAGACACCTCCGAAAGGATCAAAAAACCTGATTATGAAACCAGCCAATCCAGCAAGCTGGCAGTACGGTCTCGGGCAGGTGTCTTCAAGAGAGCCCCAAAACCGTTCCTGAACAAGCTGGGATGTTGAAACTGATAGCTCCGTAACAAAAGCATCCCTCTTCAGCACAGTTGTGATGTAGAGCCAGCCGATTCCAACAAAATCAGCTCCCCAGAACAACGAACTTTCGGGTGAGTTGCCCCCCGAGCCTTATGCAAGTCGCAATGCAGAGTCAGCCGATTCCAACAAAATTGGCTTCTGAGAGCAGAGAACCTTCAGTGTGAGCTGCCCCCGAGCTTCTTTAGACCAGATCGGCTCATCATCCTTGGCAGGCTGAAGCAACTTCCGGCGATGATGTCCTGAATTTCTGATGCCCTCCAATACCTTGGACGTAACAACCTCTGAAAGTGACAGCTATCAAGTCGCCACCTTGGCCAAGCCCCCAGGCAGACACGCCACAGCCGATCGCTTCGCCATCGGCTATTCTCATAGTCCTAGAAGAGATGTGCTCCCTTCGTGGGCTCTCCTCGAACCCGATCTACACGTCCATGCTTGCTCTTGTTGTTGGTCGGGGTTGTGATCCTCGGACTTGTCCCAATCACCGAGCCGATGCGGAGCGTGGCGATTCCTTTTGAACATTAGCCTCCGCATCTGGTCACCAAGGCGACGCTTCGCGCGCTTGCTGAGCCTCTTGCATCGGCTTTCTATCCTTAAGTCGGTGTCTGCACATCGGTACGTGCTTAAATTTTTTTGAATTTTCGGCCGATTTATGTATCGGCCCCCATACTCCAATACCCATCATCAAAGGATGAGACACTTCTACTGCATCTTTTGAATTTTCGGCCGATTTATGTATCGGCCCCCATACTCCAATACCCATCATCAAAGGATGAGACACTTCTACTGCATATCCTCGTGTTTTACCCACCTGGGTGCCCCCCCGAGCCGATTCTGTCAAGAGAATTGATGGTATCGGCTCTGTTGGATCACATGTTGAACCCAGGCAGAATGGATGGTGAGGATAATTTTGGCCGATTGCTGGAATCGGCCTCTACGTTGCTTGCTTGGTGAAGGTTTTGTGATGTCCCTTCATAAATTTTTGGGGCCGATCACAAGGATCAGTCTCGCCACGTTTATCCATCAACTTTTGCTTTTGTTACACGGTCAGGTCGGTGGATAAAACCAGCCTAACCCCGTTCTTTGTCACGTCGATGCTCTCACAGTCGTCCAGATTGATACCTGAGAGCGGCTCTTGGCCTGATGTCTCCCAAATGTCCATGCCGAGCTGTTGAAACCTCGGCTGAATCATCTGCATGGACGACTTCTACTTCATCTCCATCCCATCTGTATCGAGGCATTGTTGCATCGTGGATGGAATGCAACGAGTTGGCGTGGATCCAATCTCTCCCTAGTAGGACAGCGTAGGTACTCTTGCTTGTCGACGATAAAGAACGTCGTAGGGACAGTTTTTCTTCCTACGGTCGAGTCCACATTCGGAACACCTTGTGCGTCGGATGCTTAGCCGTTGAAATCGCTCGGTGTTACGTTGGTCTTGATCGGATCCGAGCTGGAGCGTCCCAACCGACGTAGCATGGAGTATGGCATAATGTTAGCTGCCGCTCCGGTGTCCACCAACATCTTGTTGACAGGCTGCCCATTGATGTAGCCTCGCAAGTACGGGGCCTTCGGATGCCTGTAACTTCTTTCTTTTGGCTTCTCAAAGATGACCGGCCGTGGGCCGCAGATCTAGTTGTGCCACGGGTGCTTCATATAATCGTGGAGCGCTAAACTCCGTTGGAAGAATGAAGACCATGTTCGTGCCAGCCGATGTGTCATCATCGGCTTTCCTCTGCTCAGGGCGCCACTCTTTTCTTTGTGGCCGACCTTCTTCGCCCGGGGTTTGCTGAATTTTGGCGGCCAAATCAGGCCGTGCCTTCCTCGGCGTGTGCGGGTACAATCTTTCGGCTTCTTCCAACCCACGCAGACGCTGAACCCTTCGCTTCGGGAACAGGCTGAGCCCATCGGGGCACCACACGGGCCGATGATATTTATCTTCTTCATCATCGTCCTCTAGTTCCTCGAGATCTTCCACCCGAGCGGACTCAGCATGCTTGTTCCGAGGCAGGAGAGGCCCTAGACGCTTGAACACGGACACGTTAGCGGCATCCTTCTTCCTTTGTCTACATTCTGGGCAGTTCTCGATTGTTGGCAATCGGCTCATTCCTGAGTCCCAGCAATGTTTGAAGAACGGACAGTCCCAGTGCCGATCCATGTCATCCTGCCCCCTCGACCTTCCTTCAGCGTGACGACTGTACCCGTCGTTGTTTCTATCATGCTTACGGTACCTCCTGACTTCTGCATCAGACCGACAATTTCTCTCATCATCTACGTCGTGGCGCCGACGTCGGCCGTACTGCTGCTCGTATTTGTTGAGGAGATGCTCGGAGAGTGGACGTTGATACCGCATGCTTCTCCCTTCCTCCTCTGTCAGGTACCGTCTGTCATCATCTTGGGGCCGGTCGCGTGGATCGGCCTCCTCTTCATCCTTGCCACGGGAGTGGCTGCTTTCTGCTTCATCTTTGCCATGGCGGCTCGCAAGCCCTGCCATGTTGACACCAAAGGAGAACTCTTGTTGGCATATGGAATGGCTGAGATCCACCATGCTGACGCCAAACAACGGACGTGAGTTTCTATCGAGCTTGACGCCGTGCGGACGGATCTTCTCAAAGGAGCCGATGAGTTCGGCTTCGAGGGTTGCCTTGATCTCGTCATGTTTCTTCTTGGGCTCATCAGGTAGATCCTCGTACTTGACCGGAGTGTCTTCCGCCATCTCGGATGTGGATGGCGATGTTGCGGATGTCGAAGGTTGTCCCACTGGGCGTGCCAGAATGTGTTGACGTCAGAAACCCCCTGGCGGGCAGAGACGGTCAACACGGTAGAGCCGGGAACAACTAGGGCTGCGGCTGGCCCCAGTCCCTCAGAGCGACGGCCCGCAAAGCCTCCTGGTCGCACGTCCGATGCTTATCACAAGGGCGTGCCACCTGACCTATACCTGGTCAGGAAGGTGTGGATGATGCCTCGCTTAGTTTCCTGCATGGCATACACGTAAACATTAAATACGAGCCTCGATCGGCTCTCAGGTTATCCTGTGAATCGGCTCAAAGAGCCGATCCACCCATGATCCGGACAAGGTGTCCGAATATATGGTGGTCCTGCTTGATCAAGATGAAGCTAATGAGATCTACGACGATTTAGGGTTTTCACCGCATAATCGGATCATCCTACTCACGATTGGGCCTCGCGCTCGCGCACGGTGACCGTAAGCCGATCCTAGACAGGGCCTAAAAACCAACACGAGGTTGATCCCCGGAACATCCTTTCTAGGGCTAGCAAACGCCACCCTACACGCCGCTGGATCCTCCAACCCTTTGTAAGGCCTAACTATTGCGGATGTTAAACTAATCCTTGATGAAACAAGGAGCAATCGTAACGGATCAGATCTACTAAACTATGATCAAGCGGGGTGCCGCCCCTACACCTAAGATAGGTGTAAGGGCGGCTAGATGTGCAAGGGTCGCATAACGAAAGCATGTAATTCGAAGGACAATGCTAACCCTAACACATCTAAGATAACTACGTTGCTCGCCATCAAAAAGGCTTCGGTACGAGCAACGCATGAACAACGTGGGCAGGCTTGTGCTGCCTAGATCGCAAGATGCGATCTAGGCAGCATGGTGCTTACCGGAGAAACCCTCGAGACGAAGGAGTTGGCGATGCGCCGAGATTTGTTTGTGGTTGAACGTTGGTTGTTGTCTATTCCATAAACCCTAGATACATATTTATAGTCCAGCGGACTTTCTAACGTGGGAGATCCCCACCGTGTACGAGACAAACTCTAACTTTTAATCTAGATACAATCTACTGTAATTAAAGATACACGGGCAACCTAGCCCAAATTCTCCATGCAAGGCCCCTTCAGAGATCTTTGACGTGTAATCTTCCAAGCCCATCCTGATCGCGGCCCACCTCCTGATTTGGCCAAAATCTGGTGATAACAGGAATCCACATATAAACAACAGAAAACGTGTAGGCCAGAAAACTCAAGCTAACGCCCGAAGGCGGAAATTTTGTAGCGTACTGGAGCCTTAGGCGGCAAAAACAGTACAAAGTTTTTCACGAGCGCGAGGCAAATCGTGGAAACTATATGATCAACAACGAAAGCGGTAAAAGACTCAGGACATGAGTGAACCAATCTTAATCTCATGATCATAAAATATTAAAATATGAAATATAAATAGGGACTTAGCTGTTTGAGCGAAGTCAATGTGGGCCGATGAAGGTGACAAAATTTCCACCTAACCGGATGAAGGCAGAGGGGACGGATACGGATGCAGTGTTTGGGGAGCCGGAGTCGACCGTGGTAAAAGAGCACCAGAGCTGCCCAATTCCTCGCGATTCCGGCATCCTCTTGTTTGTCAGTTTACCCGTATGTGAGCTGAGCACAAAAGG
This sequence comes from Lolium rigidum, assembly GCF_022539505.1. Taxonomy (NCBI): domain Eukaryota; kingdom Viridiplantae; phylum Streptophyta; class Magnoliopsida; order Poales; family Poaceae; genus Lolium; species Lolium rigidum. Next base: position 70,466,867 of record NC_061509.1, read on the forward strand.
ATATCTTTGATCGATTGGGCAGCCAAGGTAACTACTCCTCCTTGGGACTTGGGCCATGCATGTGAGGCAACAAATCAATCTATCTTTCTTTTCTAGCTGATCGATCCGTCCTTGGACTTGAACTCGACAACAATCAGGATGTCACGAACGGAATCAACCAGCTAGGCGGAAAAAATTAATGGCCTACAGATTTATTCCGCCCACCGTAGTCTTCGATCATGCCATGCGCGCCCTTTCAGAAATGTGACCGGATCCGGCCATTGATGGTTCCGGTTTAGATTGGTCTTCCGCAAATCGTGTCCAGCTCAAAAGTGGTCCGTACGAAATTTGGTAGATCCAAGATAGAAAAAACTCTTAAGAGGATTCCGATTCGGATCCATCTTCTCCGAACGTCTCCAGCTCAACGGCGGTCCGTGCGGATTTTGGTAGATCCAATGGTAGAAAACTCATGAGAGAATTCCTACCCGGATCCACCTTCCGCGAACGTGTCCAGCTCAACGGCGGTTCGTGCAGATTTTCTTCGGCCTTCCGTCGAGCCGGTGCAAGATTGATTATCGCGGTGGTCATGTTGGTGCGGATCCGATCACCAAAATTTAGGCGTGGATACGACTTCCAAAAGTTTAGGTGCGGATCCACCTACCAAAATTTTGGTATGGATCCGGCTACAATAATATAGGTGCGGATCCGACTACCAAAAATAGGTATGGATCCGGCAACCAAAAATATAGGTGTGAATCCGACTACCAAAAATAGGTATGGATCCGGCAACCAAAAATATAGGTGCGGATCCGACTACCAAAAATAGGTATGGATCCGGCAACCAAAAATATAGGTGTGGATCCGACTACCAAAATATAGGTGTGGATCCGATTACCAGAACCAGGATTTGAAATTTTCAGATCTAAGGCGGAGTCTTCCTTGGAAAGCTCCAGCGACTCGGATCGGATCTTTGCAGCTGCGTCCTGCTCGGTGGCGGTCGTAGCTACATTACTTACCAGTGCGTTTCCGTCGAAATCAACGGTCTCGCAGATGAAGATGTGGAACCCGCCCGGTTCCGGCCTCCAGACGCCGCAGGCCCCACGGTGGGCGCCAACTGTCGTTGCCTAATCGACGGTACCTCGGAGGAGGGATCCTCACGAGGGGGAGAAGAAGTAGGGGCCATAGGGCGGAGTGCACACGGGACGGTGGTACGCGATTTACCCAGCTTCGGAACACCTGCACGATGACCGGGCCTACTGCTGCTTGTCTAGAACTATCTGGGCGCTTTCGCGATGTTACAATGAGTTGTGATTGTCTCGCTTCTAGCTCGAGAGCTCCCCTAAAGGCTCCCAGGATCCGGCTTATATAGGCGCCCGGATCTAGGGTTTCTATGGAGAGTCCTACCCGGAATACAAGTTGCCTAACTACGGTACAATGTCTTGCCGTGTATGATGTCTACGGGAGCTTCTATTCTTGTAGACAGTGTTGGGCCTCCAAGAGCAGAGGTTTGTAGAACAGAAGCAAGTTTCCCTTAAGTGGATCACCCAAGGTTTATCGATCTCAGGGAGGAAGAGGTCAAAGATATCCCTCTCATGCAACCCCTGCAACCACAAAGCAAGAAGTCTCTTGTGTCCCCAACACACCTAATAGGTGCACTAGTTCGGCGAAGAGATAGTGAAATACAGGTGGTATGAATAAGTAGTAGCAACGGCACCAGAAAAGTGCTTTGCCCAGGATAGTAAACAAGCAGTAGTAACGCAGCAGGAGTAACGCAGCAGTAGTAACGCAGTAAAACAGTAAACAAGCAGCGATAGCGATATTTAGGAACAAGGCCTAGGGATTAGACTTTCACTAGTGGACACTCTCAACATTGATCACATAACAGAATAGATAAATGCATACTCTACACTTTTGTTGGATGATGAACACATTGCGTAGGATTACACGAACCCTCAATGCCGGAGTTAACAAGCTCCACAATAATGCTCATATTTTAGTAACCTTTAGTGTAAGATAGATCAAAAGACTAAACCAAGTACTAGCATAGCATGCACACTTGTCACCTTCATGCATATGTAGGAGGAATAGATCACATCAATATTATCATAGCAATAGTTAACTTCGCAATCTACAAGAGATCATGATCATAGCATAAACCAAGTACTAACACGGTGCACACACTCGTCACCTTTGCACACGTGCAGGGAGGAATAAAACTACTTTAATAACATTGCTAGAGTAGCACATAGATAAATTGTGATACAAACACATTGCAATCATAAAGAGATATAAATAAGCACCTCACTATGCCATTCAACAGGTGAATAAGTATTCCGTGAAATATAGCCTAAGAGACCCACACGGTGCACACACTCGTCACCTTTACACACGTGGGACAAGGAGTCTCCGGAGATCACATAAGTAAAACTCACTTGACTAGCATAATGACATCTAGATTACAAGCATCATCATATGAATCTCAATCATGTAAGGCAGCTCATGAGATTATTGTATTGAATCACATAGGAGAGAGATGAACCACATAGCTACGGGTACAGCCCCGAGCCTCGATGGAGAACTACTCCCTCTTCATGGGAGCAGCAGCGGTGATGAAGATGGCGGTGGAGATGGCAGCGGTGTCGATGGAGAAGCCTTCCGGGGGCACTTCCCCGCTCCGGCAGGGTGCCGGAACAGAGACTCCTGTCCCCCAGATCTTGGCTTCGCGATGGCGGCGGCTCTGGAAGGTTTTCCGTATCGTGGTTCTTCGCATCAGGGTTTTCTCGACGGAGGCTTTAAATAGGCGGAAGGGCAGCGTCAGAGGGTCGAAGAGGCGGCGGCACCATAGGCTGGCGCGGCCAGGGCCCAGGCCGCGCCACCCTATCATCTGGGGCCCACAGGCCCCCCTCTGGCGGCTCTCGGGTGTTCTGGATGCTTCCGGTGAAAATAGGAACCTGGGTCTTGATTTCGTCCGATTCCGAGAATATTTCGTTACTAGGATTTCTGAAACCAAAAACAGCAGAAAACAGGAACTGGCACTTCGGCATCTTGTTAATAGGTTAGTTCCAGAAAATGCACGAATATGACATAAAGTGTGCATAAAACATGTAGGTATCATCAATAATATGGCATGGAACATAAGAAATTATCGATACGTCGGAGACGTATCAAGCATCCCCAAGCTTAGTTCTGCTCGTCCCGAAGCGAGTAAAACGATAACAAAGATAATTTCTGAAGTGACATGCCATCATAACCTTGATCATACTATTTGTAAACATATGTAATGAATGCAGCGATCAAAACAATGGTAACGACATGAGTAAACAAGTGAATCATAAAGCAAAGACTTTTCATGAATAGTACTTCAAGACAAGTATTAATAAGTCTTGCATAAGAGTTAACTCATAAAGCAATAAATCAAAGTAAAGGTATTGAAGCAACACAAAGGAAGATTAAGTTTCAGCGGTTGCTTTCAACTTGTAACATGTATATCTCATGGATAATTGTCAACATAGAGTAATATCACAAGTACAATATGCAAGTATGTAGGAATCAATGCACAGTTCACACAAGTGTTTGCTTCTTGAGGTGGAGAGAGATAGGTGAACTGACTCAACATAAAAGTAAAAAGAATGGTTCTTCAAAGAGGAAAGCATCGATTGCTATATTTGTGCTAGAGCTTTTATTTTGAAAACATGAAACAATTTTGTCAACGGTAGTAATAAAGCATATGAGTTATGAAAGTTATATCTTACAAGCTGCAAGCCTCATGCATAGTATACTAATAGTGCCCGCACCTTGTCCTAATTAGCTTGGACTACCGGATCTTTGCAATGCACATGTTTTAACCAAGTGTCACAATGGGGTACCTCCATGCCGCCTGTACAAAGGTCTAAGGAGAAAGCTCGCATTTTGGATTTCTCGCTTTTGATTATTCTCAACTTAGACATCCATACCGGGACAACATGGACAACAGATAATGGACTCCTCTTTAATGCATAAGCATGTGGCAACAATTATTATTCTCATATGAGATTGAGGATGTGTGTCCAAAACTGAAACTTCCACCATGATTCATGGCTTTAGTTAGCGGCCCAATGTTCTTCTCTAACAATATGCATGCTCCAACCATTAAGGTGGTAGATCTCTCTTACTTCGACAAGACGGACATGCATAGCAACTCACATGATATTCAACAAAGAATAGTTGATGGCATCCCCGAAACATGGTTATCGCACAACAAGCAACTTAATAAGAGATAAAGTGCATAAGTACATATTCAATACCACAATAGTTTTTAAGCTATTTGTCCCATGAGCTATATATTGCAAAGGTGAATGATGGAATTTTAAAGGTAGCACTCAAGCAATTTACTTTGGAATGGCGGAAAATACCATGTAGTAGGTAGGTATGGTGGACACAAATGGCATAGTGGTTGGCTCAAGGATTTTGGATGCATGAGAAGTATTCCCTCTCGATACAAGGTTTAGGCTAGCAAGGTTATTTGAAACAAACACAAGGATGAACGGTACAGCAAAACTCACATAAAAGACATATTGTAAACATTATAAGACTCCATACCGTCTTCCTTGTTGTTCAAAACTCAATACTAGATATTATCTAGACTCTAGAGAAACCAAATATGCAAACCAAATTAGCAAGCTCTAAGTGTTTCTTCATTAATGGGTGCAAAGTATATGATGCAAGAGCTTAAACATGAGCACAACAATTGCCAAGTATCAAATTATCCAAGACATTTTAGAGTTACTACATGTAGTATTTTCCAATTCCAACCATATAACAATTTAACGAAGAAGAAACTTCGCCATGAATACTATGAGTAGAGCCTAAGGACATACTTGTCCATATGCTACAGCGGAGCGTGTCTCTCTCCCATAAAGTGAATGCTAGGATCCATTTTATTCAAACAAAACAAAAAAACAAAAACAAACTGACGCTCCAAGCAAAGTGCATAAGATGTGACGGAATAAAAATATAGTTTCAGGGGAGGAACCTGATAATGTTGTCGATGAAGAAGGGGATGCCTTGGGCATCCCCAAGCTTAGACGCTTGAGTCTTCTTATAATATGCAGGGGTGAACCACCGGGGCATCCCCAAGCTTAGAGCTTTCACTCTTCTTGATCATAGTATATCATCCTCCTCTCTTGACCCTTGAAAACTTCCTCCACACCAAACTCGAAACAACTCATTAGAGGGTTAGTGCATAATAAAAATTCACATGTTCAGAGGTGACACAATCATTCTTAACACTTCTGGACATTGCATAAAGCTACTGGACATTAATGGATCAAAGAAATTCATCCAACATAGCAAAAGAGGCAATGCGAAATAAAAGACAGAATCTGTCAAAACAGAACAGTCCGTAAAGATGGATTTTATTAGGCCACCAGACTTGCTCAAACGAAAATGCTCAAATTGAATGAAAGTTGCGTACATATCTGAGGATCACTCACGTAAATTGGCTTAATTTTCTGAGTTACCTACAGAGAATTAGACCCAGATTCGTGACAGCAAAGAAATCTGGAACTGCGCAGTAATCCAAATCTAGTACTTACTTTACTATCAAAGACTTTACTTGGCACAACAAAACATAAAACTAAGATAAGGAGAGGTTGCTACAGTAGTAAACAACTTCCAAGACACAAATATAAAAAAAAGTACTGTAGCAAAATAAACACATGGGTTATCTCCCAAGAAGTTCTTTCTTTATAGCCGTTAAGATGGGCTCAGCAGTTTTAATGATGCACTCGCAAAAGATAGTATGTGAAGCAAAAGAGAGCATCAAGAGGCAAATTCAAAACACATTTAAGTCTAACATGCTTCCTATGCATAGGAATCTTGTAAATAAACAAGTTCATAAGGAGCAAAGTAACAAGCATAGGAAGATAAAACAAGTATAGCTTCAAAAATTTCAGCACATAGAGAGGTGTTTTAGTAACATGCAAATTTCTACAACCATATTTTCCTCTCTCATAATAACTTTCAGTAGCAACATGAGCAAACTCAACAATATAACTATCACATAAAGCATTCTTATCATGAGTCTCATGCATAAAATTATTACTCTCCACATAAGCATAATCAATTTTATTAGTTGTAGTGGGAGCAAATTCAACAAAGTAGCTATCATTATTATTCTCATCAAGTGTAGGAGGCATGGTATAATCACAACAAAATTTACTCTCCATAGTAGGTGGCACCAAAAGACCACTATCATTATCATCATCAGAAATAGGAGGCAAAGTATCATCAAAGAAAATTTTCTCCTCAATGCTTGGGGGACTAAAAAGATCATGAAAACCAGCTTCCCCAAGCTTAGAACTTTCTATATTATTATCAACAATGGTGTTCAAAGCGTTCATACTAATATTACTACCAGCATGCAAATAAGATTTCATAGGTTTTTTAATTTTCGCATCAAACAATCCATGTTTCAAATCAGGAAATAGAATAAGAAGCTCACTCTTGTACATTATGCCAAACTAGTGTAAACAAGAAACAACAAGATGCAATTGCAGGATCTAAAGGAAATAGCTTTGAGCACAAACACAATGGCGCCGGAAAAGTATCGTTACACCGGAACCGTAGTATGAGTGCCTTTTTACCTTTCCTCCTCGGCAACGGCGCCGGAAAAGTGCTTGATGTCTACGGGAGCTTCTATTCTTGTAGACGGTGTTGGGCCTCCAAGAGCAGAGGTTTGTAGAACAGCAAGCAAGTTTCCCTTAAGTGGATCACCCAAGGTTTATCGATCTCGTGGAGGAAGAGGTCAAAGATATCCCTCTCATGCAACCCCGCAACCACAAAGCAAGAAGTCTCTTGTGTCCCCAACACACCTAATAGGTGCACTAGTTCGGCGAAGAGATAGTGAAATACAGGTGGTATGAATGAGTAGTAGCAACGGCACCAGTAAAAGTGCTTTGCGCAGGACGAGAAACAAGCAGTAGTAACGCAGCAGGAGTAACGCAGCAGTAGTAACGCAAGGAAAACAAGAAACAAGCAAGCGATAGCAGTATTTAGGAACAAGGCCTAGGGATTAGACTTTCACTAGTGGACACTCTCAACATTGATCACATAACAGAATAGATAAATGCATACTCTACACTTTTGTTGGATGATGAACACATTGCGTAGGATTACACGAACCCTCAATGCCGGAGTTAACAAGCTCCACAATAATGCTCATATTTTAGTAACCTTTAGTGTAAGATAGATCAAAAGACTAAACCAAGTACTAGCATAGCATGCACACTCGTCACCTTCATGCATATGTAGGAGGAATAGATCACATCAATATTATCATAGCAATAGTTAACTTCGCAATCTACAAGAGATCATGATCATAGCATAAACCAAGTACTAACACGGTGCACACACTGTCACCTTTGCACACGTGCCGGAGGAATAAAACTACTTTAATAACATTGCTAGAGTAGCACATAGATAAATTGTGATACAAACACATTGCAATCATAAAGAGATATAAATAAGCACCTCACTATGCCATTCAACAGTGAATAAGTATTCTGTGAAATATAGCCTAAGAGAACCACACGGTGCACACACTGTCACCGTTACACACGTGGGACAAGGAGTCTCCGGAGATCACATAAGTAAAACTCACTTGACTAGCATAATGACATCTAGATTACAAGCATCATCATATGAATCTCAATCATGTAAGGCAGCTCATGAGATTATTGTATTGAAGCACATAGGAGAGAGATGAACCACATAGCTACCGGTACAGCCCCGAGCCTCGATGGAGAACTACTCCCTCTTCATGGGAGCAGCAGCGGTGATGAAGATGGCGGTGGAGATGGCAGCGGTGTCGATGGAGAAGCCTTCCGGGGCACTTCCCCGCTCCGGCAGGGTGCCGGAACGGAGACTCCTGTCCCCCGGATCTTGGCTTCGCGATGGCGGCGGCTGCGGAAGGTTTTCCGTATCGTGGTTCTTCGCATCGGGGTTTTCTCGACGGAGGCTTTAAATAGGCGGAAGGGTAGCGTCGGAGGGTCGAAGAGGCGGCGGCACCATAGGCTGGCGCGGCCGGGGCCCGAGCCGCGCCACCCTATCATCCGGGGCCCACAGGGCCCCTCCGGCGGCTCTCGGGTGTTCCGGATGCTTCCGGTGAAAATAGGAACCCGGGTCTTGATTTCGTCCGATTCCGAGAATATTTCGTTACTAGGATTTCTGAAACCAAAAACAGCAGAAAACAGGAACCGGCACTTCGGCATCTTGTTAATAGGTTAGTTCCAGAAAATGCACGAATATGACATAAAGTGTGCATAAAACATGTAGGTATCATCAATAATATGGCATGGAACATAAGAAATTATCGATACGTCGGAGACGTATCAGTGTACGTCAAGGATCCACCTATTCCTAACTTGTCGTCATGGATCCGGCTTCCTTCATGGGCCTTCACGAACCTGACTCCTGGCATAGACCTCTTCGGATCCGGGTACCTCTGTAGGTCGGTTCGGATCCGGGTACCTCTGTAGAGCGGTTCGGATCCGGCTACCTTCCTAGGGCGGTTCGGATCCGGGTACCTTCGTAGGGCGGTTCGGATCCTGCTACCTTCGTAGGGCGGTTCGGATCCGGCTACCTTCGTAGACCTCTTCGGATCCGGCTACCTCATAGGTCGGTTGGGATCCGACTCCTTGTTCCTGGGTTGGACATCTTCCATCTTGATCAACAACAACTGGGCTGCCCGGTGGGCCATATGCCATCACCACCATCTGTGGGCCACCCGGTCTTGCCGGAATCGGACCATGTCGATGGTATACCTATGAAGTATACCCACAACACCGAGCCTCCCCGATCCGCAACAGAGGAGGCCGAGGAAAGCCGCCGCCGCTGCGCCACATAGGGGCTTTGCCCGGCGACGTCCTGGGCGGCGGCGGCGAGAGAGGAGGCCGGGGAAGGGGCGCCGAGGGAAGGGGAGGCAGCCGCCCGGCGCGGCGCCGCCGCGCGGGTGCGGGAGAGGTTAGGGTTGGGGGGTTCGGAAGATTTATTCACCAAACACTGGTGTTATGACGACATCGACATTGTTTCTATCTGGAGCGACAAGATAATATACACAAAAGATTAACAACTCAAGAAACGCTTTTCTGCATTCCGGTTCTTCAGTATTTTGTACCTACTGTTTCATACACCCTGGGTGGTATACTGGTATTTACAACATAATTTCCCAGAATTCCTTTTCTGTTCTCTCCTAAATCTACTAAAATCAATTAAATATGTAGACTTATTAAGCCTCAGAAAAAATGGTTGAAAAGAAGCAAAATGTCAACGACAGTACTATCCATCTGTCGTGCGCGCAGGGATGCTTCACTCAGCCATCTCCTGAATGATGCTCAGAGCCCGCTTCAGCCGCGACCGTGCGGCGAGCTTCTCTTGGCTCTTCTTCGCCGGACTTATCGACAGCCCGTACTCTCCGAGCGTCCGCTCGTTAAGCTTCTCGTTGAACAAGACGTCCTTGCCGTCTTCTAGCTCCTCGAGCACCGGCATGACGCGCACCTTATTATTCTTGCCGCCAACCCGTTGCGGCCTCTTGGTCGCGAGCGCCACGCTCGCGCGGACGGCCAGCGAGGCCATGTCCGCGCTTGACAGCGGCCGCGCGAGCAGTGCCGCCGGGAGTAGGAAGTATAACTCACCCGACCGGAGAAGCTCGCCGGGGGACAGCGCCGGTGGGGGCTCGTTGAAGTAGAGGTCATCGGAGTTGCAAACGAAGAAGAAGGCGGCGTCGGCGCCGAGAAGGTCGGAGACGGCGACGCGGGGGCTGGCCGGGAGCTCCTTCAGCGTGCCGTCGGCGGCGACGACCCTGACCGGCGCCGGCTGGTGCGCCTGCTGCGTGAGGCTGCCTCGATGGTTGAAACAGCTGGAAAGCTTGGCTCCCATGGAATCTTTGCTGCAAGTGTTTGATGTTCTTGTCAGTTCGTTGGAACTTGGATGTGGAGAACTGGAGATCAAAGGGATGGTGGTGCTGTTATATGTAGAGGTAGGTGGTGAGAATCAGAAAATGGACAGGCAAAAAAGGCCACAAGACTTATCACTTCAGTCCCCTGCTTCTTATCCAATTGTGTGAATACACTACACACGCACTCTCGAAAATTACTTTTTTTGAGAACCCGGAGGAGGGTTGCGTGTCTTTGTATATTGAACTCAAAAGATAAAAACTAATTTAGTCCAATCTATAGGGAAACCTAGACCGAAAACTGAAAGCATGATGCCTTTCGGCTTGCAACGCACGCACGCCCAAGCAAGCACACAACAAGCATATGTCTTGCCCAACCACCGACCAAACAATAGTGCGAGGTAAGGGCACAAGGTCTCAAACTGCGTCACATCCATATGCAGGACTACCTAGCATGAACCTAACCCTAGGAAGGTACACGTCGACGTACAACCCACTCATAAGAAGGCGAGAGGGCGGAACGACCTGACCGGACCTAGAGGAACCAACGACGATCAGGCGCCACCAAAGAGTACATGGCGCTCCGAAGACCTCTGGCTCTAGCAGTGCCCACCTCTGGCTCTAGCAGCCGTCCTGACACTTCCGGAACAACCTCGACAAAGCCTCCAACGAGGCGACGACATTGAAATGTTGCCACTGCCTCATGCACCAAATGGGTCTAGGGTTTCCCCTGGTCCCCATGACGGGGTTGAAAGAATAGAGGCTCGACGACGCCTTCAAGAAGGTGACAGCGCTCACGGGCGTCGTCGTTGTCCTCAACTGCACATGATTTCTCCCGGCCCTATCTTCAAACCCATTGACCATCGGAACGAAGCCAACAAGAGCCATCATAGGATGCCACCGAGATGGCCGCATGGCATGGCGAGCGAGGGAGTAGGGGCCAGCCTCTAGTATCACCCAACAACCCAATATGTTGCTACTGAACTTCTACATCTAGGCGCGGCCAAGCAAGGGGCAGCGACGACCTCCTGGTAGCAGCATCCGCGAGGCAGAGCAACGGTGGCGGCCGAGGTTGGGCCCTCCAACAACCGGTGCGAGCCCTTGGAGCTACCACTAGAAGAGGAGACGGGGGGAGTCCGCCCACCTTGGCTACCGCCGCCAGCGGCGATAGCAGCTTTGGATTTGGGGCTTTTTATGGTTTGCGTGGTGCCCTCTGGAGCCGCCCGTGCGAGCGGCCCGGGAGGGAGAGCATAGTGAGTTGGATTCGTATACACATAAATATGTTGCTCGAAAATTACTAAAGGATGCCACATTTGATTTGTTGATTAGGACATATTATGCTTCACATGGAGTATGGGAACCGGGCATTGTGATTGTCAGAAACTGAAACTCAGAACCCCTCCCTGAAAGAAAAGAAACATAGGCTGGTTAACTAATCTTTGTCAGTGGCAATACTCCATTGTCACAGGGCTCGGGATGCAAAACTGGCAAGGCAAATAGCTACCGTTAGAGCATCTCCAGCCACGTCCCCCAAAGCGTCCCCCAAACCACGCCGGATTGAGCGTTTGGGGGACGTGTTTTGTTCGTGCCGCCTTTGGGGGACGTCGCTCCCCAGTCCCGTCCCCCAAATAAAATTTCGGAAATTTTAAACTTAACGAGATTCGATTATATTCGTCCAAACTTACATAGATTCAAACGAAATTTGACTAAATTTAAACTAAACCTAATCTAGAACCACTTGCGGCGGCCGGAGGCGTCGTAGTACTGCTGGAAGTTGTACATGTCGTCGGTGACGACCTCCTGCTTGACGCGCTCCTCGACGGGCTCGTCGACGGGTTCGTCCTTCACCAAGCCGCTTGGTCCTGCCTCGCCGTCGTCGGTGAAGTCCACCAGCGGCTTGCCGGAGTCGCGGATGGACATGGCGATCGCCGCGTCCAGGTTGCCCCTCCAGGCGTCCTTGTCGTTCATGGACGCCAAGAACGCCGCCCGCAGCCCTGGGCAGTCCTCGGGGTCGTCGCTGCTGGCGATGAGCCGCTGCTGCCGCTCGTACTCCGCCAGCAGCGCCGCCTGCGACGCTTCCTCCGGCTCCTCCTTCACCTTCGGCTTCGGGATGAGGAGGGCGCCGCCGCGCCTCCCTTGCTGCCGCCGGCTGCCGCTCCCGCTGACGCCACGCCTCGTGTTGACGGGCGTCGCCGGCTCCTCCTTGACCTCCCGTTTGGGGACGGTGTAGGGCGCCGACCGATACGACGAGGACGGCGTCGATCGCGCCGGTCCCGAGGAAGAAGAGTGCGAGGAGGACGAGTACGTCATCCTCCTCGGCTGCCATTGAGGAGACGGCGGCGGCGACGACGGCATCTCCAACCTTGGAGCGCCGTTGCGGATGCCGCGGATGACGTTGTCGAGGGTGCGCCCCGGAACGCCCCAGAACAGGGCGCGGCCGTCCTTGTTCCAGCTGTTGGGGCCGCCGACGAGGTTGTCGATGTTGTGCATCTCGACGTCGTACTTCGCCTTGAAGTACGTCGTCCAACAGGCGTCGTTGTTGTTGACCGCCCACGTTGGATCCAACCGCTCCTCGGCGGTGAGTTGAGCCCGCCGGGCCTTGATGGCGTCCCTCCATTGATCCGTGTCCGGCTTCAGCGGCGGCGGGACGCCAATGCCGTTCACGGCCATCTTCCAGCCGCCGCTGCTTGGCAGCCGCATCTCCGGCGGGACTGGATACCGGGAGTGGTACAGCGCCCACGCCTCCGGCACGGTGAGGCTGCCGCGGCCGAAGCCGATCGCCGCGGCGATCTTGCGGGAGGACGAGCTCGACATTTTTGGAGTGGCGAGGAGAAGATCTGGGAGGGGGGAGGCGGCGGCGACGAGAAGGATTGTGAGCGGCGAGAACTGCAGGGCGTCTTAAAACAGCGGCGGTGGTTGCACGCAATAACTCCGGCGCGGACGGCCACGCGGTCATGCACGACGAGACGCGTCCCTGCGTCGCCTGGGAAAACAGGGACGCCATTAACGTCGCTTGACCAAAGGTAGGCGACGGGGTTTTAGCCTTCCGTGCCGCTGACGGGTCGGCCCCGCCACTCCCCGCCTCGCTTTTCGTTGTGTCCGGCGTGCCCGGTGCGTCCCCTGTGGGACGGGGACGGGCTCGGGGCGCCGAACACCGTATCGAGGCGCGCCAGACAAAAATGGGCTTTGGGGACGCGGCTGGAACGCATTTTTGTCCGGCACGCCCCAAATCCCTTTGGGGGACGCGGCTGGAGATGCTCTTAGCGCTGACGTACCGTGTGGACTGGCAGCAGATATCCACTCCACCGCATGGGAACCGGATAGCGACGACTGTTCCTCCGCACGTACGTAGTAGTTCCAGTGACCAGTGAGAGTCAGCAATCTGGAGGGGCCAGCCGGTCAGCCAGACGCTAGGGCACCGCGTGTCCCCATCGTCTCCCATCAGCACGTAAGCACGAACCTGGGGAGGCCTTGCGCCCCAAACAATCTCGACGGACTTTTCTGCACGCGCGGCCGCCGCGGCTTCCCCGCGCTTCCGCGGCCGCAACTGCAGAATGTTCCTGGCGCGTGAAAGCGGCGGAGGAGTGGACAAGGAATATCGGGGGAGAGAGAGACAGAGAGTAGTGGTCGCTTCGATGCCTTCTCGATCCGTCCGTGGAACCATATTACCGATCAGGGCATCTCCGTTGGGAGTGAGGAAAAAACCCCCCTTCTCTCTCCCTCGCGTCGCCCGGGAACCCTAAATTGAGCGCCGCCGTCTCCTCCCCTCAACCTCCCTCCCCTTCTCGTCGCCCCTGGAGGCGGCCGCCGGCAAGGCCGTGCGGCGCCGGTGATGGGGGCGGCGGGGAGCTGCTCTCTGGCCCCCACGCGCGGCTGAAGGGAGGAAGGCGGCCGGGTGGTGGGGGATGGCCTTCGCCCGAGGACTTAGTGCTGGTCCTCCTCCCGTCTCTCCCCTCTTCAGCCCGGCCTCGCCGGCGCCTGGGAGTGGTGGTTGGTGGCCGGGCTGTGCGCCACGAATCGGGCGGATCCCATGGATGCAGGGCGGCGGCCCTGGGCGCGGGGTGGGGCGTCGCCGACCTGGCGGCGGGTGGCGGCGCCGATGCTGCGTTCTGCGCTCTTCGGCCGTGTGGACGGCGAAGGGGCGGCGGGCGCAGGCCTGGTGCGGAGGTCGCCACGTCGGGCCTCCGGCATCAGATCTGCACACGAGTTCTCCCTCCCTGTGGTGCTCCTCCCATCTCCCTGGCCCCAAATCCTCCGGCGGTTTGGTGAGGTTGGTCGGCGGTGGGATCTAAACCGGGGGAAACCCTTGGCTGACGGTGGCGGCCACGAGGTCGACGACGCTGGCGACGGCGCCATACTCCTTCTTGAAGGCGACATCGAGGTTGTATCCCCTCCCTCCCCTGCTCTGCTTATCTCGGGTGAAAGCCCAAAACTTCGGTTTGGATGGCGGCGGCGCTCTGGCGTCGTTCCCTCGATGGAGGCGCTGGTCGGAGATAGCGGATAAGGGTGGACGAGCTCGGCGGCGGTTGGTAGGCTTTGTCTGTGCCTGCTCCTGGCAGCTTGGTCTTGTGTGTTGTGGTGTGGGCTGCTGATGACCCACAAG
>NC_061509.1:70481479-70519211 GCF_022539505.1 Lolium rigidum
TCGAGAAAAAAAAACAATGCCGGAAGAGGCTGCCATGCGGGCCCTACATCCCTCGGCGGTGCGGATTTGCGATTGACTCGGCCAGGCGGAGCCAGAGAATTCGCGATGCACCACGTCCCAGGGCCACCATACGCGACGTTTTGGCCGCTTTCGTCCGGGCTAGGTGGCCTCAAAGACGAGAAAAAAAAGTTTTGACATGCACCACGGAGGGACCAAAATCGTCGGCCATGGTACACCGGCAACCACGGCGCGACTTCAACCGTGAACCCGAGAATTCGCGATGCACCACGTCCCGGCCACCATACGCGACGTTTTGGCCGCTTTCGTCGGGCTAGGTGGCCTAAAAACGAGAAAAAAAAAAGTTTTGACATGCACCACGGAGGGACCAAAATCGTCGGCCATGGTACACCAGCAACCACGGCGCGACTTCAACTTCGTCGGCCATGGCAACTTTTCTTGTAGTGATCACAGTGAATTCAAGCAGGTAGTGGATAATGCCTGGAATATTCCATTTAGTCACACTGATAATGCAAAAAGAATCAATGCAATACTGAAAAACCTGAGGAAAGCTTGAAAATTTGGTCAAGAAATCTTCCTTGTCTTTAGCATTTCATTGATAAAGTGAAGCTAATTATTGCTTGTTGGATACATTTGAAGAACTAAGACCTTTAACACCTACCGAATGGAATTTTAGAGATATTCTAAAGTCTCATGTCATAACACTTACACAACTAGAATACATATTGGAAGTAGAGGGGGAGATTGCGTGGGTCAAGCTTGGAAATGAAAACACAAGATTTTTTCACTCAAGGCCTAATATTTCTTACAGACACAATTATAGCAATGTTAAAGAATTAATGCATAGATCTGTGAACATGATGGAAAAGCTACTATTTTATGGAAAGCTTCAAAGAAAGAATTGGAACAAATGAAAATCAATCAATTAGATTTGATCTATCTGAAAAATTGGTGAACAAGTGAATCCTGAAAAGACACAACACTAGAAGCTCCATTCTCTTATAAATAAATGGAAGATATTGTTAAAGATTTTCCAATTCAAAAATCCCATGGCCCTAATAGTCTTAATAATGAGTTCATAAAAATTATTGGTCTATCATTTCTGTGGATGTAAAGCAAATTATCCAGGATTTCTATGGTAATAAGGTGTCCCTTGAGAGTATCAATTATTCATTCATTACTCTCATCCCAAAGATTGACACACCAATAAATTCAAGTCGGTAGTTTAGGCCAATATCACTTCTCAATAGTGTTCTGAAAATAATCACTAAGGTCTTGGCCAATAGATTGCAGAAAGTAATTCTGAAGTTGGTGCACAAAAATCAGTATGGTTTTCTAAAACAAAATCAATATTGTCTTGGATGGGCTTTTGAGTATTTGTTCCACTTGTCATAAGTCAAATGAAGAAATTGTGTTGCTCAAATTATATTTTGAAAAAGCTTTTGACCAAATTGAACACTCCACAATCGCTAAGATTCTAAAAGCAAGAGGATTTGGTGAAAATGGATTTCTTGGATTCAGATGAATCTTAAATCACGCACTTCTACGGTGCTTCTCAATGGTGTACCTCGAAGAAAGTTTTATTGCTGAAGAGGAGTGAGAAAAGGAGATCCTTTGTCCCCACTTCTATTTGTTCTTGCAGCTGATTTACTTTAATCAATCTTGAATAAATCTATGAATAAAGGGGTGATCTCTCCTCCCATTACCTGTCAAGCATGCCTTGATTTTCCTGCGATACAATATGCAGATGATACTTTAGGAGTGATGAAGGGAAATATTGTCCAATTGATTTGCTTGAAAGCTTTGTTTTATTCTTTTGTAGAATCAACTAGACTAAAATTCAATTGCTGCAAGTCAAATATGCTTCCAATCAATATGGCAGAGACATACTGGCACATTTCACAAATACTATGAATTATTAGAAAGGAAGTTTTTATTTCACTTACCTTGGATTACCTCTAAATTTGACTAAGTTAGAAGTTGAATATTTTATCCCAATGGCACAAAGGGTGGAAAAATGATTAGCTGGAATTGCAAATTTCCTTGAATATGGGGGCAAACTTCTTACGGTAAAGTCAGTGCTTGCATCACTGCCAATTTTTTCATGTGATGCCTCAATGTACATGTAACTATCAAAAATCAGATAATAAAATACATGAGACACTTTTTATGGAGGAAGAAAATTGCCGATGTACAATTGAAGGGCTCTGCACATTGGTTGCATGGGCACAAGTTTGTAGGCCAAAAAAACAAGGTGGTTTGAGTGTTATGAATCCCACCGTGCAGAATAATGCTCTTCTTATGAATAATTTGCATAAATTTTATAACGAGCATGATATTCCTTAGATAAAACTAATATTGAACACATATTATGAAAATGGAAAACTACCAGGAAGTCAGGTTGGTGGATCCTTTTGGTGGAGAACACACTTAAATCCTTTGGACACATATAAGGGAATGGAAAACATGCATTTTTGGCGATGGAAAATCTGCTTTCATGTGGAGAAACATGTGGTAAGACATGTGCCTTTCCTAGAAATTGCCTCACCTTATCACCTATGCTAAAAATGCTGACATCAGAATTTATGAGGCAATGCATACTGACTTCCCATAAGATATGTTCCATTTACCTTTGTCACAACAAACATATGAGGAATTCATGCAGCTAGAAGAGGCTCTCTTTGAAGTAAAAAAAAAAAAAAAGCAGAAGGACAGAATGATCAATTGTTTTATATTTGGGGGAATGAATCCTTTCTCAAAAAGCATACAAAGCTATGATAGGGAATCAACCTTCTCTGCCGCATTTTACCTAGATATGGGAATCACCTTGTCAATCCAAACACAAAATATTCTTCTAGTTGTTAATGGTTATTAATGATAAACAGACTACACACAAGGAGCCTGTTGGCAAGGAAAAATCTTCACCTGCAATCATATAATTGTGTTGTTCTCCAATGCTCATATGAGGAAACTTTGATGCACTAATTCCGGACGTGTCCCTTTTCTGAATAGTGCTGAAACTTCATTTGTCCTCAAAGGACGAGACATCTTTCACTACGAAGCATTTTAAGATGCCATGAATAAATTGAAGATACCTTTCTTCATGGAAATCATAATTCTCGCAGCTTGGGCATATGGATGGTAAGAAACAATAAAATTTCCAAGGATCAAAGACCAACATTTTAGAGTTGGAAAGCTATTTATTATCAAGAGCTGAAGCTTCCAAGCCATAGAATCAGCAAAAAAAATGTGCTCAACAGTTCAAGATTGGCTGGCAGACCAAAATTAGTTTTTATTTTTTTTACTCTTTGCGGAGATACCAAACTTTATAAATATCATGTACATATTGTAACTATAAATAATAAATTGCAGTGGGAGCCTTTCCCACTGATTACCCTAAAAAAATCTCATCACAGTTCAGACTATGGAAACGCGTTAGTCCTATCGTTAGGAAATGACTCATGGCCGTGGTGATCAACCTGGAGTGGTGGCAAAATATCATTGAAAGCTTAAATGTTGATCATCTAGTTGTATTTGTAGTCAAACTTTGTAATCTCCTTATGATATATACTATGAGAGCATCAAGTTGCTCCGTCTTTTCACAATTGCTTGTTATATATTAGGAATACCGTGTACACTATTAGAAGATAACAATAAGGTTAGGTTCCCTTCATCTTCGTCATGCGTTTTTGGTAGAGGTTTATATTTCCCCATCTTTAGCTTTCTGCTCAAATGTTCAGTCAAGTTATTCTTTAGTTGTTATTCGGTAGCGAGATGCTACTGGTGACTTTATCAATCTGAATATTCCGCATAATTAGACTTGATCTCAAGTTGTTTGAGCATGTAGATGTACAACTAATTGTTGGTTTCTAAAAGAAAAGAGAAAAACATCCTCAATTTTACTGAAGGATTTCAGATTCTATGTTTTTCAGTTGTGCCGAAGCCGAGCGATTAGTGGGCCTTCTGCTGTTTCTACTCCCTATGCCAAAGCACAATTTTTCAAAGAAAAAACCCAAAGCCCAGCCCGTTTCTTCCTTCAATTTCAGCGAGAGTTGTTGAGAAGCTCCGATTCAAAGTTCCTGATCCCAAACATGAGCGAGAACGGCGGCGGGACGGCCCGCCGGCGTCGGCGAGGTTCAGCGACGGTGGCCGCGCGCACCGGCGTCGCGCCGAACAGCGGCGACATCCTCTGGGAGATCTTCCTCCGCCTCCCGCCGCAGCCCTCCTCCCTCCCGCGCGTCTCCCTCGTCTGCAAGCGGTGGCGTCGCCTTGCCGCCGACCCCGAATTCCTCATCCGCTTCCGCGCCCACCACCGGAAGGCGCCCCTCCTCGGCCTCTTCAAGGAGTACGGGGGATGGGTCTCCTTTACCCCCGTCCTCGGCGCTCCGGACCGCATACCTCGCCGGCGCTTCTCCATGCGGATCGACTACGGCACCCTTCTCGGGTGCCGACATGGGCGCGTCCTCGTCGTCGACCCCAGGCGGCGCGAGGTCCTCGTGTGCGACCCAATCACCGGCGACCAGCGACATGTCGCCCTTCCGCCGGAGTTTGGCACTTGTGGCGCTGCCCACGGGGCAGTGCTCTGCGCTGACGGCGACGAGGGACACGTGCACGGAGGCTGCCACTCCAGCCCCTTCAAGGTGGTGTTGGTGCAGGTTTCCTTCGGACCGGGGGATCCCCCACCCTTCGCCCGTGTCTACTCGTCGGAGACCGGCGTGTGGAGCGACCTCATCTTGGCGGCGGAAGGATGCAGAGGTTACGTCGATTTCTCTCGCCCTTCCACCCTCGTTGGCAATTCCCTTTACTGGTGGCTTCATGGCCCGTATTCGTGTGCCATGCAACTACTTGAGTTCGATATCGGTAGGCAGAGCCTAGCTGTAATCAAAAGCCTTCCTGTGGGGGATACTGTGATCATCCAGGCGGAGGATGGCCGTGTTGGCTTCGCCATGCTGTCCTACCCCAATCTCCAAATGTGGGACATGAAGGGCAATTATGGTGGTGTTGCCGCATGGGTTCGCCGGAAGACCATGAATCTTGACCTGGTGCCGAATACGAGGGCCACGGAAGCTTCTATAGTGGGGTATGCTGAGGATGATGATGCAATTCTTATAAAGTTCAACGACAATGTCTTCATGGTTCAACTCGAGTCAATGCAGTCAAGAAAACTTTATCATTGCATTGCGAGACACCAATATCATCCTTTCACAAGCTTCTACTCTTCAGGTAATACCTCAGCTTTGCATTGTTGCAGTAGGCCCTATCCAATTATGTGTCACACATAGATATTGTGATACCTTTGTTGTGCTCTGAATTTTCACTAACAACTTAAGCTCGGAAATCATTTATCCGATTATTTAGGTTATTTATTTGGATTGTGGCAGATAGATCGAGCAATCTGTTTGTACTCGCTTAGACTCTATAAAATAAATTTGAAACTTAGCAAATTTATCCAAGACAAATGAAATTAGAGACACCTCGCCTTCATGGTAAATCTTACCTTAAATGAGCACATAATTTGCTCTAGGGTAGACATCATTGCTTCAGTTTCCACAGCTTTGTCATGGAATACCTTTTTTCCAAATCTTTCATTTGTGTGCAGCAGGTCTTACTAGTTTCTTAGAAGGGAGGGATACTGATTGATTTGTGTGAAGCTAGATATTTTTCTGTTAATTATACTGACTATATGATTCTGACCTGCTGATCAATCGAGGATTTGAGTTGGAGTAACATTACTGCATTCTTGGCTTCTTGGGCAATTTTAATCCAGATGATGCACTGTCTTGCATAAAGCCTGGTTACAGGTTCAGGAAAGCGGAAAGCGTAATCGGTGCGGTGGCCTTCCACTTAGAGCTTATGAGTTTTGTGCGTGCTTAAGCGGCGCAAAAGCATTCTTGACTTAGTCAACGGCAGGACCAAAAACCAGAGAAAATCAGGAGAATTTATGGGCCAAAGAACAAGTATGATTTGGACAGAAAAGTGGAATAAAGATAGCTTACATCGTTTTCTTCTTCTTCTACAGCTAAGTTGTCAATTTGTCACTTGCATACTCCCTGCGGATCAGTACATCACTGGTTAGTTTAGGGTTTAGGACTTGACTTAGCAAATTGCAATCACAAAAACACTATAAGTACATAACTTAATTTTAAAACAGGCACCAACATCAGCATAGCATTCAGTAGTTCCTCTTGTGTTTGTTAGGCTGCACTGGTGCCCCTACTTCACCCATCTCAACATCATCAGCACTTGCTGCTCCATCCTACACAAACAACAGGGAACAAGCACGGAAGCATTCATCATCATTTATACATTCAGATTAGTACACAAGATATTTCATACTTCCAGATCAGTATAGTACACGAATTTTAGGCGCTGAATCATTGAAAAACAATGATTGAATCAGAACAACAACACAGTAGATCCTATCATACAATCAAAGGATCAAGTCTTCATAGTTTTAGTGCAGCATAGTGTGGCATGTTCAGAGTAACACAAGTGTAAATCACTAGGTATATATCACTGATCAGAACTAATTCACAACACTAATTCACAGCACTAAATCATATCATACACACTAATTCACAGCACTAATAGTCGACTGTCTTACAGGCAGATCGCGTGCACTAATCCCAGCCCTCGCGCCAAAGGTCCCGCGCGTCCCAATAATTTCCCAACTGCGCCAAAGTTCCCGCAAGGTGATGCTTCGGGAGCGCTTTCTCCACGCTGCAGCGCCGCCTACTCGCGATTAGAAAAAGCATGCTGATTAATAGCGCCTAGCGCTTAATTAGGCCTGTAGGCCCTAATCGAGGTGGAGACCCTTCGCTTCACGCTTCAGCGCGCATAAGTGTGCGCTTTTTATCGCTTTCCAGAACCTTGCCTGGTTTAGACCCTTTATTCGGTTTCTGAAGAATGATATCAATCATATCATCAGGTGTGGTTTGAACTATTTAGCTCATTAGATATCTGCACAATCTTGAATCTGAGATAATTACTGAAGATCATGAGACTTGGAAGTAAATGGTTTATGCTGCCAATGTTGTGTGGAGATATCTCATCGTGGTTTGGTTGATCGAATATCTGGGGTTTTGGGTATTCATTCCTGCAACTAGAAGTAGAATGCATGTTTCAATGCCATTTGTCTAGTTTCACTTCTATACCAACGATTGGGGCTGATGCTAATGTATTTTGGCTTTGCTCTGTATTTGTATCACAAACAGGTGAGTTTGGTCGCTGCAGAGGTATTGCTAGCATGCCGAGCGCAGTTCTAGAGATCGAGCCACCAAAACAGCAGGCTTCAATGACACCTGCAGGAAAGAAGGATAGACCAGCAAGGTAGGCCAGCGCCAGGTTCAGCTGGCTTGCCCCAGAGCGGATTCATCAGGCTGCGTGGCGGAGGAGCCTGTGTGTCAGGATAACGTCGACACGTCTAGGAGAAGCCGCAAATACACCGTCATATTATGTGCTTGGAACGCCCCGCTAATGTTGTTCTGATTTCTGAAATGATATCATCATGATGGTTTGGCTGGTCGAATACATGTCCAATTGTCGAATTAATTGTTAGTCCAACTTTCCTTGGTTATTTAGATTCCCAAGCATGGTAGCGTCAGGTGTGGTTTGAACGAATTGCCTTGTTAGATATCTGCACAATCTTGAAGTTGAGTTACTAGGCGTATGTTATGAGATTTTAAGTGAATGGTTCGTGTCAGGACAACACCATTTTATGATGCTTCTAGGAGTTATAATATCGCAATGTTGCATTATGTATGCCCTTCTTGCAGTGGGCGTGCACCTCTCATTTCGTTCTTCATGGAGTCCTTCCTCTTTGCTTCTCCTCCCTAATACCCTGAATTTTGTCTCTCCTACTTAAGTTCTGTATGTATGGTATAGTAGTTCAGTAGTGCAAGTTACACCTGAGTTTTGGCTGTTAGTTGAGTATGAGTATGATCATCTTATTATTTGCCAAGTTGACATGTGTAAATGTCTAATGTGTCAAACTCAACTTTTGTGGTATTGGTTAGGCGGAGTAGAGACAGAAAGGTGAGAGAAAACAACTGATGCTTCGTGGTTACGCGTTAGGAGACAGGCTCTTAATAAGAGTCAGGTTAGGAGTCAATCTTATCGTCTTTTCACATGTTTGTCTAATGTTAGATCTCCGAGCAGAGACGGTCCAAAGAAAAATCCCATTGTATGAACTTTTTTTTTATCAACTACGATCTAGCTTCTGTATTTGTCTTTAATTTTCCGCCTGTGATCCATGACATATTCTATACACCTTCAGCTCCTTTAATCAGCACAACTTGGTGTTAAGGCTTCAAAGTGTAGAAAGCAGAAATTAACAAAGAAATCACCATTAAAATAAGGTTTGTTCTGAGCATCAGGAGGACAATCAGTTAACATTTAGTTTTGATTACCAGAAGATTTCAACTAAATATAAGATTACAACAAACAGTGTGCATAATAAGAAACCAGTTACCTTTACTGGATCAACTGATCTTAAGATACCCAACGCAGATATGAGGTCACCCCAACTAAGTCAACTGAGAAATGAGTAATCATCTGCATATATGTGTTGCCATTTACCAAATGTAGAACATAAGTTTAAACAAGTGGCATCATGTATAATCAAAAAAAAAATCATTTGAATAGCATTGAATTATTAATTTACAAGAACAATGCTATTCAGCACGTATAGAGGTAAATGCATCACTCATGAATCCCTTAGTACATATATCCTGGACAGAACATGAGGCAAGCTTCACATGGGCTTTGCCGTCCTATTTCATTCCGAAGTATCACTCTTTCATCCTGATACTCCACATAGGTACCTCATATAGCTTCCATAAATCCCGATATTAAAGCTTTTTCTTTTCCACTACAATTGCTCCGACTAGAAAGGAGTAACAACTAACAATACCAGTTGCAGAAATACCCTATGAAAAACTTCCCTGTGGCTTCAGCTGTGGAGGCTGCATAAGGCCTTCCAAGACAACAAGCTGATCCAGGAGTGCAAACTTTTCATCCTCGAGAGTCTTGGTTTCCTCTTCTGCCATGCCTAACTGTTCGTCCAGCGCGTAGTTCTCTTCCTCCAGGAGCAGGTACTTATTCCGCAATGCCCGATATTCATCGGCGGGGCCAGAATCTGGCTGTGAATCTCTATCAGACTGCGGCGTGGGAGGGCGCGCCTCGTTCTTGAAGCTTCTTTTAGGTGGCTTCGGTATATTGGGCGACGGTAGTGGAACCTCCCTCCGCAGCAGCTCAACTTCCGTTTTGATCTGGCCTGAAGGCAAAGATCGATAGTCAGCCTTCCTCTTCTGTGACTTTGGGGCGGAGAAGTCCTCTCGTTCCATGCCTCTCGGGTACTGCATTTTGTCACCTGACAAACACAATTCAAGTTAAGTTAACCACTCAACTAATAAAGAAGTAATATAAACTGTGAACACTGGAGCAGGCGACTCAATGGAATTGATCAGAATTCAGCACTAATTGCTACTGCATGCATCTCACAAACAAGTCTGCTTCTATGTACATTATTATCTTCAAACATATGGGTCGAGAAACGACCGGCTGAAGTGAAACCACACTCGCACGATACCGTTCAAGAGGAGCAGGGCTTTGTCATTTACTCAGCAGAAGGCTAAGACGGGAAGTTAGGACGCGGTAGGAGCAAGTGTAAACATGGTACAGGATAACCCGTATCAAATCAGTTGTCTCCCTGAAATTTTCACTACCCAATTCATGGTTCCAGTATATCTGCACAACAACAAAATCATACGAATTCGCAACAAAAGCGACATGGAAACCGATCAGACCTAGGCCCAAGGTTCTCGGGACAACGTCGAGCGGCGTCGACAACCCTAGCGGCGCGGGAATGAGATCTCTATATTCTATACTGCATCCATCTACACGAGAATACGAAGATGGTAACGGCTGTAATCAACTGAAGACGGAAGGCATAGGAATCCAAAAAGCAGCATTCACCACGAACCCCCCGCCTTGTGAATTAGTCATCCGCGTAGATCCGGAACGAGATGGGGGAGAAGGAGAAGGGTGCTTTACCCTGTTGCCGGTGCTCGTCCTCTTAGGGCCACGGCAGCCGGGGGATCGGGGCAGGACGTACTAGAACCCGCTGCTCGCTGCCGCGCCGGCGTCAACTTCTCCGGTCTGGCGTCTCGCCGGAGGAGGTAGGGAGGAACCGAGGAGGAAGAGTTTGTTTGAGTTTTTTTTTTCTTTGAGAGAGAGAAGCGAGAAGAAGGACGAACTCACGACTACCCGTTTGCGGCGGCCCGGCCCATCAACTGGGCTTCGTTATAGCAGCCTCGCTGCTATGGGCTAAGCCCATTCTTCTACTATGGGATCCCTTCTATCCATTCAACGGTCATCTTCCAAAAAAAAAAAAACAAGAGATAAACGTCCATTTTTTCGTAGGAATTAATTGCCTCATGCTGGTAAAGATTCTTAGAAAATATAGTAATTAATATTTCATTATTATAAGGATAACACGCCAAAAAATTTAGAAGAAATCTCGCAAGTATCAAAATGATTACTTGTGCTTCGTTTAGGAGAATGATTGCCAATATATTTTGCGGGTTGGTGAAAACCAAATTTTCCAAAAAAAAAGAGAATAGTCTATTTTTCGTAGGAATTAATTGGCTCATGCCAGTAAAGATTCTCAGGAAATTTAGTAATTAATATTTAATTATTAGAAAGGAACACGCCAAGAATCCAAGTTGAGATTTGCCAGCAAGTAAAAAATGATTACTGTAGTTTTTATTTTGAGAATATCTTCCAAGATTTTTTTGTGATTTGGTAAAATAAAAGATTGTGAAATCAATTCAAAAGTGACCGTTGTGCTAGACGACCAAAGAATTGTGGTGTGGAAAAATGTCTTCACTTTTGGCACATGCCTATACAACGCAGTGATATATATTAACTCATGCTGCTAAAGATTATTAGAAAATATAGTAATTAATATTTCATTATTAGAAGGAAACACGCCAAAAAAAATAGATGAAATCTCGCAAGTATCAAAATGAATGCTCGTGCTTTTTTTTGGAGAATGATTGCCAAGATATTTTGTGGGTTGGTGAAAAATAAATTTTCCGAAAAAACAAGAGACAATATAGTATATTTTTAGTAGGTATTAATTGGCGTATACCCGTAAAGATTCTCAGGAAATCTAGTAAAAATCTTGAATTATTAGAAGGGAGCACGCCAAGAATCCAAGTATAATCAGGCAACTCATAACTTTTCTTCTACTAGTGAGATTTTCCAGCAAGTAATAAAATGATTACTGGGATTTTTTTCCTTAGGAGAATGATTGCCAAGATATTTTGTGTGTTGGTAAACAATAAATTTTCCAAAAACCAAGAGGCAATTGTCAATTTTGGTAGGAATTAATTAATTGATCATGCCAGTAAAGATTTTCAAGAAATCTAGTAATTAATCTTCCATTATTAGATGGAAACACGCGAAGAATCCAAGTTGGAATGGTCAGGAAACTCATAATTGCTTTCCTTACTAGTGAGATTTGCCAGGAAGTAACAAAATATTTATTTGAATTTTTTTCTTAGTGTAATGAGTACCAAGATTTTTTATGGGTTGGTAAAAAATAAATTTTCCAAGAGATAATAGTCTATTATTCGTAGGAATTAATTGGCTCATGCCAAAGATTCTCAAGAAATCTAGTAATCAATATTTCATTATTAGAGGGAACACGTCAAGAATCCAAGTTGGAATGGCCAAGGCAACGCATGAGATTTGCTAGCAAGTAAAAAAATGATTACTGAAGTTTTTATTTTGAGAATAATTTCCAAGATTTTTTGTGGGTTGGTAAAAATAAAAGTTTGTGAAATCAATTCAAAAGTGACGTTGTGCTAGACGATCAAATAATTGTAGTTTGGAAAAATGTCTTCACTTTTGGGACGTGCCTATACAACGCAGTGACATGCTACTGAAACGCCAAGATTTATAGATATATTAACTACCTTTTGCATTCTAAGACGCATTTTGTGCAAATCGTAGTTTAAGAAATTGGCTAGGCATGGGTAAGCCTAGCGCGAGCCCAAAAGCATAATGGTTGAGTCAGTCTCCGGCTCTGATTTTCTACCGGAATGTCATGAAAATAAATGAATAAATAAATAAATATTAAAAGGGTATTGTTTACATGATTTACGCCTGGTGAGACCGATACGGGATAGGAATTTTCAAATCGAACTTATTAAACCCAAACCCAAAAGAGTTGAGCCAAGGAAATGTCCATGTCTAACCAGGACGGGATACTTCTTTCTTCGTGTATGTTGTTTTGTATGCCTCACAACCCACATATTTTTTCCACTTGTAGTTTTCGCTTATAATCATAAATCCTTGTTCTACATGAAACTTCTATAAAATATATTATGAATATATAAATTTTGTAGTTATTGCATAAAACTAGACATACGTCATCGGTGGAAATTAGCCAGGGACAATTATACCTCTTTAAACCCCTCATCATTTGTATTATTAGATTGTTTTGATATTTTGCGAACCCTAGCACCCCTCCATATATGCGCCGCCGCACCTCCCCCCCCCCCTGCCCGCCCCTATAAAGATGCGTCAGATAACCCTGCAAATGGAATAGACCATTGAAGGACGATGACCATGAAATATTTTGCAACTACTATATACACTTATCATCCCAATTCCCACCTCATAGTTCAACTCGCCGTTCTACCATGGTTTGTGACCACCTCCCATCTGCACGACATATGCGGCTACCACAACCTTCTATCAGGTGATCAAGATGGGTTAGTTCATCATCACCGTGTCTCTAGAATACCAATTATTTTTCTATAAAATCTTATTTCCATTGACATTATTTTTTCGTCCTGGCCGTCTATCTTCGACACCTTCTCACCTCAGAGTTTTCCACTCTCATATGTCTCGAGAACATATCTGCTCTCTATCTTGCATATGCCCTACATCGTTACCGCTCACTCTTTCATGACTGATGCCTCTCTTATGTTCGTCGTTTTGTCTTCTATGTTACGCATATTACGATTGAAAATACCAAGAACAATGTAGAGGTAGACATGTAGTAAGAGTGAGAGATTAGTATCGGCAATGTTGTTACCTCGACGTTTGTTCGGGTGGGGTAGAGGTGACGACTAGTCCATGCCCATCCACGATGACGACGATGACATTGCTCTCTGAACGTATTGTACCTGACTAGCAGACAGCGAAATGCACAGCAAAATCAAACACAAACCGTATGGTGATATATGTAAGATCCATAAAAGCAAAAATGCCGTGACCAATGTTCGTAACTAGGATGGATAATAAGTAGTACGAACGAGAAATTGCTATCGACATTAATGTTACCTCGATCGACGTTTGTCCGGGGAACGACTGGTGGCTTGGAGGTTTCTGCAGATCTACGAAATGTGGTGAGATTTGCTCTATTTATTTGCTAGAAGGGAGAGGGGGGATCAAAATGGAAACAAACCATCGAGGGTTTCATGCGCGTACAAGTGCTAGTTTTCGAAAGAGACTTGCTTGCTTTTTCTTTCCAAGGATATCTTGTGTCCAAGATGTGTGCTCACATATTTTGTTTCGGTCTTTCCAAAATGAACCACCTAAAAATGCCTATTTCAAAAGGAAGAAAATACAGTTATGCCAAATGCTAACGAGATGAAAAAATGGATCTCGTTTGAATTTGGCATAACTGTAAAATGCATTTTTCTTCTTTCAAAATAGGCATTTTTTTACCTGATTCATTTTTTGCATCTCCCTAGCACTTGTCATAAATTTTAATCTTTTTTTCAAAATAGGCATATTTTAGCTGATTCATTGTAGTACTCGTGCAGAAATAATTAAAATTGAATGGGCTTGGCAGTCGATAGCCTGAAACAAAATATGTGAGCACACATCTAGGGGGCCCAGTTATCAGTGGAAAGAAACGCGAGAAAATATCGAAAACAAGCCCTTGTACGCGCGTGAAATTTTCGATGGCTTTCTTTCCATTTTGATCCCTTCACTCTCTCCCTCCCAGCAAATAAATAGAGCAAATCTGTCGCCACACTTCGTAGATCTGCACAAACCTCCCAGCCTCCAGCCGCCGGCAGCTGCCTCCATCCCGAGCAAACCTCGATCAAGGTAACAGCAGCGTCGATACCACTCTCTCGCTCGCACTAGCTGCTTATTATACATCCTAGCAAGGAACATTGGTCTCGGCATTTTCGCTTAATTAATTTCCTGGATCTTATATATACCAGCATACTGTTTGTGATTGATTTTCCTGTGTATTTGGCTGTGTGCTGGCCGGGTATATAATACGTACAGAGAGAAATGTCGTCCTCGTCGTCGTGGATGGGCAGGGACTTCAGCGACGACGAGGCGGCGGCGGCGGCGGAGGACCAGTTCGTCCCGTCGTGGCTGCGTCCCCTGCTCACCGCTAAGTTCTTCGAGCCGTGCGCCTTCCACCCGGAGCTGGTCAGGAACGAGCGCAACCACTACTGCCTCGACTGCGCCGGCGACAACGGCGCCATCTGCTGCTCGCTCTGCATCTCCGCCCACCGCAGCCACCGCATCGTCCAGGTACGTACGGAGAAGCTTTTACCCATGCATGCATTACGCAGGACAGCGTGATCCTGTACACCATTTTCTGACTCGCGCGGCTAACAAATGGCGGCGGCGCCCATTGATTGTGTGCTGTGGATGGATGCAGATCCGGCGGTCGTCGTACCACGAGGTGATCCGGGTGGCGGAGCTGAAGGCGCTGGCGGACGTGTCACTGGTGCAGACGTACATCATCAACGCGGACAAGGTGATGTTCCTCAACCCGAGGCCGCGGGCGCCGCAGCACTTCAGCAAGTGCGTCGGCGCCGCCGGCGCGTGCGAGGAGTGCGGCAGGGGCCTCGTCGACGCCGTCTTCCGCTTCTGCTCCCTCGGCTGCAAGGTATTACGTCACGTGTCACTACCTACCTACCTACCGAGCCCTAGCGCTTTCCGTTTTTGTACGTAGGTTCTTTCGTGGATGGTTTGGATTGCTCCGGATTTTGAATGAACGGAATCAGATCCATCCTCCCGTAGATTTTTTGTTGTTGTGGTGCAACTTAGCATTAGCTGTTGAATAGATCTGCATGCATCACACGCAGTTTTTGTCTGGTAGTGTCAAAGGTGCAGGCTGTGTGTATCCTACTGCATTTAGGAAGGTAAATCTCTGTTTTGGAAAGCTTTAATTAGGAATGTCTATCTAAGCCAACATTTTACCCACGTCTCATATGTCCATTTTTTTTGTATATCCATATTCTTGTTACATATGTTTTGCTCATTGGGATACTAGTACCGGGGGAGAGTTTCATCGAAAAAAATTGTCCGTAGACCAATTCATTCCCGAAAAGTTGCATAGTCGCCGTCTTGCCAAATACACTATAGTCGATCATCATAGTTCCCATTTGGTAAGTGCCACTCAGATTAGAAAGTTTGCTGAACCTTTACTTTTCAGTATGAACAAAAATCATGTCGGAATGTACATATGTATTTCCTGCTCAGTTCCGCTTGTTAGGTGTTACTCGTCTGACATATTTCTTGCTACGTACTGATGAACATTTACTTTATTTGTTGATGGCAGCTTAAATCAATGGCGTCCGATGCTAATCTGACATTCATCCTTGACCCAAAACACAAGCGGGAAGGATCAGAAGAAGGAGATCTGTCCGGGCCATCCAACCTTCAGACGACTGGAAAGATCAGCTACCGCCGTCATGCCCGGAAGGGTGTCCACCGTGCCCCCACACAGGCGCCCTTCTTTTGAAGAAGAGATTGGTTGTTTTTCCTCGTTTTTTCTGCACCGCGAAGAAAACAATTTCGGATCGGAGACATGGTATTTTCCCTCTCTTGGCTTAGAGATGGGTCAAGAGATTGATACTTTGATCGGCTATGCTGAGAATTTTCTATTTCACAATTTATTTCCAAACATTTCACAGTTTAAGTTGGAGACTTTGAAGCCACATTATGCATGTTGTAATGCCAACGTTTAGTAATGTTTTATCGTGGATGTGATAAACTCATTTTATTGTGGATGCTATAATGTGGTGTTTCCTAATCTCATTTGTTGTTGACGTCGTGATAATGATGTTTGGTAATGATATTTCATTTTCTTGTACTTTCAAAATTCAGCCGCTGAAGGGTCTTCCCAAATAGGGGCTCTTCCTATGGTACCGCTTGCTTTGCCTGGTAGTTAGTGATGTCAGCATTGTGTACTTGTTGTAAAATCCACATCAAGATGATTCATACTGGTTAATGATCATGTTGATGTGCATTTTTGCCTTGGCCTACCCTGCCCATTTACTAAACTCCGTTATCCAGCCTCGCTTTTGTGGGATAAACCTTAGCCCACGTTGGGCTGTTCCAGTTGGCGCTCGGCTGTCCTATCCATTCCAAGGTCATTTTCCAAAAAAAAAAAAAGACGTCCATTTTTTTGTAGGAATTAATTGGCTCATGCCGGTAAAAATTCTTAGAAAATCTAGTAATCAATATTCCATTAGTATAAGGGAACACGCCAAGAATCCAACTTCAAATTCTTAGGCAACTCATAACCTTTCTTCTTACTGGTGAGATTTACCAGCAAGTAACAAAATGATTTATAGGTATTCATTGGCTCGTATATGTAAAGATTCTCAGGAAATCTAGTAATTAATATTCCATTATTATAAGGAAACACACCAAGAATCCCAGTTGGAATTGCTAGGCAACTCATAAAAGTTCTCCTTATGGTGAGATTTGCCAGGAAGTAACAAAATAATTTGTAGAAATTAATTAGCTCATGCCGGTAAGATTTTCAGGAAATCTAGTAATCAATATTATTAGAAGGAAACATGCCAAGAATCCAAGGTTGATTTGCTAGGTAACACATAACCATTCTCCTTATTGGTGAGGTTTGCCATCAACAAAAGTATTACTGGCGCTTTCTTTTCTTAGGGGAATGATTACCAAGATTTTTTGTGAGTTGGTAAAAAATAAAAAGTGTGAATTCAGTTCGAAAATGAGTTGTGCTACACAATCAAAGAATTGTGGTCTGGTAAAATGTCTTCACTTTTGGAATGTGCATGTAGAATGCAATGACATACTACTGAAACACTAAGTATTCCTAGAGATATTTACTACCTTTTGCACGCCAAGTCATTTGTACTTTTTTTTGTAAATCCTAGCACCAGGACAAGGCTAGATAGGGGTAAGCCCAGTCCAAGCCCGAAAGCCTGATTGTTGAGTTAGGCTCCGGCTCCAGTTTTCTATCATACTCGGAAAAGGGCATTATTTGTGTTTTGGTGCTCGGTGAGACCATCCCAGGCTTGGAGTCTTCAGCTCGGTCTTATTAAACCCTAACCCCAAAAAACCTAGCCTAAGAAATGTTCATGTCTAACCCGAACCATTATTCATGATACTTCTTTGTGTGTGTTGTTTTGTATGCCTAGCAACCTAGATCTTTCTTCCACTTCTATTTTTTTATAATCACAAATCTTCTTATACATGAAAATTCTATAAACTATAGTATAAATATAAAAATTGAGCTACTCTATAAAATTGAAGATATACGTCATCGGTCGTGATGGAGTCGGCAGGGATTAATTATTATACCTCTTGAAATTACTCCTCATTTATTTTATTTTATTTTTTTGCAAACCCTAGCATATATCCCTCTCTGCACCGCCGCCACCCCTCTCCCCCGGCAAGCGCCCTATAAAGTATGCATCTGAAAACCACCACGATTGAAAAAATAGAATAGGCCATTGAAGGATAACAATGAAATATTTTGTAACTACTATATACACTTATCATACCAATTTCCACCTCGTAATTCAACTCTCCATGCTAACATGTTTTGTTACCTCCTTGCATCTATACAATATATGCGGCTACCCCAAACTTCTATCAAGTCAGAAAGAGGGGTAGTTCATCGTGTTCTCTAGAATAAACAAATTATTTTGCTAGAAAATCTTATTACCACCGACACTGTTTTCTATTCTTCAACCGTCTAACTTTCACCCCTTCTCACCTTGGAGTTTTCCACCCTTATATGTCTCGACAACATATACACACTCTCACATAGGCCCTACATGGCTACCACCACACTCTTTCATCATGGATGACTCTCTTTGTCGCCGCCGTGTCTTCTATGTCATGCATATTATGATTGAAAATACCAAGAGAAATGTAGAGGTAAACATGTAGTACCGGCGAGAGATTGGTATCGACGGTGTTGTTACCTCAACGTTTGTCCGAATGGGGTAGTGATGATGGCTGGTGGCTGGAGGCTGGGCGGTTTCTACATATCTACGAAATGTGGTGGGTTTTGCTCTATGTGTTTGTAGGGATGGAGAGAGGGAAGGATCAAAATGGAAAGGAACCCATCAAAAATTTCATGCGCATACAAGGGCTAGTTTTCTGGGGAGAATTGCTTGTGTTTCTTTCCAACCATATCTAGGGCCCCAAGATGCATCTTTGTGTGCTCAGATATTTTGTTTCCGTCTTTGCTCTGATGTCGACTGCCAAGACCACTTAATTTTAATTTATCCACAAGTACTAAAATGAATCAGCTAGAAAAATACCTATTTCAAAAAGAAAAAATGCAGTTATGCCAAATGCTAACGAGATGCAAAATTGGAGGGCAGCTGTCATAACATGTTAGCATGTCAATAATATTCTTGCAAGGTCTACGGGTTTGGATCATAGCTTACCATATGGTGTATAACATTAACAAGGAGGGGAGGTTCACCGAGGCCATCGGCCGCCACCGTCATTGGTTTGTTCTATGGAAGATGGTCGGCGCGTGCTATGAGTGTGGCTTGTAATGGAGGCTATTCATCTAAAAATTTCGGAAGGAGGGAGTTTCCTTTAGACTATTCATCTAAAACTTGTGATTTTTGCCTAAACTTCATACTTTCGAATTTGGGTATAAAAATGGCATGTACATACATACATACATGCAAAAAAA
Source organism: Lolium rigidum (assembly GCF_022539505.1). Classification (NCBI taxonomy): domain Eukaryota; kingdom Viridiplantae; phylum Streptophyta; class Magnoliopsida; order Poales; family Poaceae; genus Lolium; species Lolium rigidum. Next base: position 70,500,468 of record NC_061509.1, read on the forward strand.
TTATTTGAAATTCTTTGAGGTCTGGAAATATGAATTTTGGGGAGTTATAGTGTTTCGGGTTCCATGGAACCTAGGTGTCAACACGTATTTTCGTATATATCTTTGGAAAGAAACGCGAGCAAGTTTTCTTCGAAAAATGGCCCTTGTACGCGCCTGAAACCCTCGATGGTTCCCTCCCTGCAAATAAATACAGCAAATCTCTCGTAATATGTACAAACTGCTCAGCCGCCGGCCGTCACCTGCAAGGCTGCAACCCAGACAAACGTCGAGGTAAGAGAAGCATCGTTACCAGATCGTACAACAATGTCGGCGTCGGAGTCGTTGATGGGAATGGACTTCAGCGACGACGAGGCAGCGGCGGCGGAGGACCGGTTCGAGCGGTTCGTCCCGTCGTGGCTGCGTCCCCTGCTCGGTGCCAAGTTCTTCGAGCCGTGCGCCTTCCACCCCGAGCTGGTCAGGAATGAGCGCAACCACTACTGCCTCGACTGCGCCGGCGACTACGGCGCCGTCTGCTGCCCGCTCTGCGTCTCCGCCCACCGCAGCCACTGCGTCGTTCAGGTACGGATGAGCTAGCTTTGTATAGCACGGGCATGCACGCATCACACACGATCATGGCGGCGGCGTCCATTGATTACGTGATGTGGATATATGGATGCAGATACGGCGGTCGTCGTACCACGAGGTGATCCGGGTGGCGGAGCTGAAGGCGCTGGCGGATGTGTCACTCGTGCAGACGTACGTCATCAACGGGGACAAGGTGATGTTCCTCAACCCGAGGCCGCGGGCGCCGCAGCACTTCAGCAAGTGCGTCGGCGCTGCCGGCGCGTGCGAGGAGTGTGACAGGGGCCTCGTCGACGCTGTCTTCCGCTTCTGCTCACTCGGCTGCAAGGTATGCGTGCCTCTGCCTACCTACCTCGCCCTAGCCCTTTCTGTTTCTGTACGTAGGTTCTTCGTGGATGGATTGGATAGCTCGGGATTTTGAATGGACGGATCCATCGTCCATATATTTTTCCTTCTTTTTGTTGTTGTGGCGGTGTAACTTAGCATTAGCTGTTGAACAGATCTATTGTTATCTAGTATAGTGTGAAAGGTGCAGGCTGTGTGTATCCTACTGCATTTAGGAAGGTCTCAATCTTTGTTATGGAAAGCTTTAATTAGGAATGTTTATCTAATCAAGCCAATATTTTACCCACGTCTCATATGTCCATTTTTTTGTATGTCCATATTCTTATTCACATATGTTTTGCTCGATCACTGGGATAATACCAGGGGAGATTTTCATCGCAAAAAATTGTAGACCAATTGATTCTCGAAAAGTTGCGTAGTCGCCATCTTCCCAAATACAGTATGACCGATCAACATAGTTGCCCATTCGGAACGTTCAAATTCCTGGCATAGAAATTATAGGACACTAGACTACATCATTTGGATAGTCTAGCCTCCCAATCATGGGTATGAGTGACATACGGTGCGTTGGCGTAGATTTTCTAGGTTTTATTGGCGTATAATGTCAAAATAAAAGTAAAAGTAAAACACGAACCAACATATAATGACTGATCAACATAAGCATTTACGTTATTTGTACTATTTTCCCCAGATGGGGAGGGGAGAACTTCGCAACACGCAAATTTGGTGCCAAATTATGGCTCTGTGCATTATGTTTGGAGATGACAGAACATGTGCATCATAAGGGTTTGTTATACTGCTTCAAATTGTATTGACTTGTCTTGTTTGTGAAGAGGCAGGGCCACAATAGAACTTTGCTACCCGACTTGGCCATAGGCTTTTGCAACGATAGTATTGAGATTAGAAAGTTTGCTGAACATTTTTTCATGTTGGAATGTACATATTTATTTCCTGCTCAGTTCCTCTTGCTACTAGAATACTGGTCTATATACCTTACTGATGCTTATTTACGTTATATGTTGATGACAGCTTAAATCAATGGCGTCTGATGCCAGCCTGACATTCATCCTTGATCCGAAATGGAAGCGGGGAGGATCAGAAGAAGGAGATCTGTTCGGTCCATCCAACCTTCAGACGACTGGAAAGATCAGCTACCGTCGACATGCCCGGAAGGGCGTCCACCGCGCCCCCACACAGGCGCCCTTCTTTTGAAGAAGAGCTTGGTTGTTTTCGCTCGTTTTTCTCACCAGCGAATGATTTCGTATTGGAGACATGGTATTTTCCTTCTCTTGGCTTAGAGATGGGTCAAGAGATTGATACTTTGATCAGCTATGCCGAGGATTTTCTATTTCACAATTTATTTCCGAACAATACGCATTTGAAGTTGGAGACTTGAAAGACACATTATGCATGTTGTAATAGCAATGTTTGGTAATGTTATTTTATCATGGATGTGACATGTTGCTATATTTTGATAATTTATTTTATTGTGGATGCTATAATGTAGTGTTTCCTTATCTTATTTGTTGTCAATGTTTTTGATAATGATGTTTAGTAATCATATTTCATTTTTCTCACAATTTCCTGCCCCAAAAAATATCACAACTATGAATGGGGGATTTTCTTTTGGACGTCCGTTAGTGACATCAACATTGTTCTATTAGTAGAAAATTTCATATCAACATGATTCCAAACTGTTACGGATTTTCTTTTGGTAAATGGAGACTTGGTTTTGTCTCTCTATTTTTTAATTGGTGTAGATTCCCCATAAACTTGTATTTCTTCACTATTTGAGTGCACACATATCATAGATAGTTCATTATTACAAAGAAGCCCTTCAATTCGCACACATCAACACACATCCAAAAAAATGTTGTTGAGCCAGTCCAACACTTCAAAATATTTTTTGTAAACAAAATAATAGCATGACCCCACCATTAAGAAATAAGGACATGTCAGCAACTAAGGATATTCTCAAAGATGGCCGGCTATATTGGAAAATGTTGTCTCCAAATAATTTGGAGGAAATGGTGACCCTCTCACAAAGTTACAACCATAGATGTTTCATATGATATTTGTTAATCCAATAGTCCTATTTTTGATACATCCAATGTTATAAAAAAATTGTTTGAAAATTATCATGATGATTTGCATAGGTTTAACTTGGAGTGTGGGTGCTTTTTTCTTCCATTTCTATTCGCATCCCCTAGGCAATTAGGTCCCTTGAAGATTTGGCTTTTACATCCAACTATTGAGATTGAGATCATATATTTCAAGTTAACGGATAAATCATTATAGGAAAATATTACTTACACGCGTGGGTGTGGGTGTATTCGGTCACCGTCCATTTTGCTTTGAGATTCGGATAAAATGAGGACAAAGTATCATTATATTAAACTAAGTAAAGTCCCTACTTTCCTTAAGCTTTTCCTTTACTTAATTTTTTATAAACATTCTTTAAACTGGTCTCATGCTATCAAAACCTTTTTAGTGTTAATTTTAATAAAATGACTATTTTTAATTCTCTATAAACATACATGGAGATGCCTATTTTTTGAAACAAATGGAACATGTTTCTTAATGGACGGCATTAGTGAACGGCCCATTTACGATGTCTTCATGCGACAATGCTCGGTGGTCAACACAATGAAGGAACATTACCCAGGAAACTATTGTCATACCATGTTGGAGATAAAGACCGGTGCAATGAGTTTTTTACTAAAGCTTCATTTGTGCATGGGAATCACTCTAACAATAGTCAAGCATATTACCCCGTGAGCAGAGGCGGAGACAGGCCCTAGGCCACCTGTTGTATCCTATCATGTTGGTCCGTATGTTTGGTTAGTTGATCTGCGTGAGGCCATGGACATCTGAAGTACTTTAATAATTGAATGAAAGGGTAGAGAGTAAAGACCCTAGTATAATAAGTATCCATATAACCGCGATTATATGACCAACTGTATATCTTTTTTTTACTTGATCTAAAAAGAAAAGGTGTTTTTTCGACTTTCCTTGTAAAAGGAATTTATTAAATCCAAATTCTGAAAAAAAGGATTATAGTCAAAAGAGTTAGGTGAAACAGGCAGAGCTCCCAACTCTCCACACACGCACAACCACATAAACAGATTGGAGATTTAGTGCACATGGACACCAGTGATCCCCTCTTTTAAAAAATCATGTATGTTTAATTTCAAAAATTCTGAATATAGAAAATGATGCATCCCACAAACGTGCAAAATGTCAATTCCAAAAAAATTGTATTCTAAGTTACATAAAAATAAAAACAAACTAGACGGGAGTATGCACATTTTCAAATCTCCAAAAAAATCAGATGTTATTTGGTTTAGATTCGCTAGAAACTTGTATTTCTTCACCATGTGAGTCTACACACATCAGAGACAATTCATTATTCCAAAGAAACCCTTCAATTCACCCACGACAACACATATCCAGTATTTTTGGGCTTACCCGGACCAATACCGAATTTGTTTTTTGTTAAAAAAATATAACATGACCCTTTCGTTAAGAATTATAAGAAAAAAAGAGCAACCAAAGATCTTGTCAAAGATGCCTGGGTGTATTGGAGAATGTTATCCAGAAAAATTGGACAAAACAGTGGCCCTCCTTCCAAGTTTAACTTGTAGTGGGGGAGGGGGGCCAGCGTCCGAACCTACTATTTCTTGAAAGAATGTACCATACCTAAGAGCATCTCTACCGTCGCCCATAAATAGGCGTGACACGTGCACCGATAGTGTGTTATATATGCGGGATGACATTACCTACCTCCCCATTTTGGGGAGAGATTGCACACACCGGTGGCCCGGATAAGAAACCCTAAAAAATATAAGCAAGCAAATAAAATAAATTTTAATTAAGATAGAAATATTACAAGCCAATGTGGAGGAACATGTGGCCTTCCCCGTCGAACAACACCTGGACATGTCACCGACATAACCCGCAGCTGGCTTCCCGCAAGTGCACACCGGTGCGCCCGTTCGGCACCCCATGTGAAAGGGTCGACACGGGGTTGCCGACAATTGTATTGGGATCCAAAACTGACCGGCTACTTTTGGAACACGCCAGTGTGTCCCCAAAACAGTGCCAGATCCCCAAATCGCTATTGGGGTCGCTAAGAGACGCACATGTGGAGATGCTCTAAGCAAATGAGTAAAGTTCCTATTTTTTTTCTTAAGCTCTCTCCTTTGGTTATCTTCTTCATAAAAATCTCTTTAGACTCACTTACTCGCATGCTATCAAAACATTTTTAGTGTTCATTTTCTGTTAAAATGAATACTGTTTATTTATTCTTTAAAGACATATAGGCGGAGGCATGTCTACCTTCAGGAAGAAATGGAATAATGTTTCTTAATGGGCAGTAGTAACAGTGGACGGTCCATTAAGGAATATCTTCATGCGACGCCCGGTAGTCAGCCCACTGAAGGAACATAACGTGGGGAGTTGTTGTCATACTTCGTACTCAATAGTCCCATTTAACAGCGAAACAATACCGTAGAAATAAATAATATCGCAAATTGTTGCACCTTAACTAGCACAACTGTAATATCGTAGATTCTACCAACAAGAGTTGTATAATCGGTCCTCTAAACTTGGATCGTGAAGGCGTAGAATCGTTTGAACAAAATCGCTGACTCCAACAACCTTGGTTGATCGTTGATCCGCCAGAGGATGTATGTATCTAACGTACTTAATAAAAGGATTGGATGATACGTAGTACTAAATAAACAAAAATGAAAGATACATGGCGCCCAACTTTAGGTTTGGCAACTAGATAGTTTGCAAACTTCTAGCTACAGGGCGGATGGCGGTTGTCTGCTGAGCTTGGAGGCTGTATCCGTCGGACTTCGACTTGACGTGCATGGGCGGGCCTAGAACTTTGTGAATGGGTATTCAAAATAAAAAATATACAAAAAATAAAAAAACAAATATAGTGAGGAATCCAGGTTTTGAGACCAGGACATGGTTATATAAGCCAACTTCATCTAGCCAGCAGATCAAGAACTTATGTTTATCAATATCTAGAGCGGATTTTATACAATGTAAACGATAATCGATAGTTGTACCATATGAATTTAAATTTTTAACATAAAATTTGGGTATTCACGTGCATACCCATGAATACACATATGCCCGCCCATGTTGATGTGGCGTCCGGATGCTAAGGAGGCGCCCTAGGATGGCAGTTATATATTATGTAGTCGAGTTAGGAGGTGGTTCTGCAAGAGGCAGATCTGGCCCGACATCTAGTTCTATTTGTGGCCTTAGATCATCGGACAGGGGTTGTGTGTGCTGGCAGTTTGCATGATGGCTGGAGGTCGTGGTCTGTACGGTCCTCGTATGACAGGTACGTGGTTCACGACTCACTACTCGGGGAAAACCTTGTCCTGGCAGCCGGCCGAGACCGATGACAACAACGTCTTTGGGCATCGCGTCCTTCTTGAAGGCATCGTCATGGTGGTGTTCTCTCTCCTCCGTCTAGGTTTCCTCGGGGGAAACCTAGATGCCACATGGGATCGGAAAGGCGATACTCTTGCATTGTTTGCCTCTTGGAGCCTCTCCTTGGAGGCTCCATTAGCTTAAGAGAACAGTCAGGCAAATGCAACTTCAGGTTTAGCGAGCTACGGATGAAATCCCTATATCAGCCTGGGCTAAGGCAAACATGCGGACACAACTACGAGTTTCATGAGCTCCAGGTGAAAGCCATGTGTCAGACTCAGCTGTTGTCGGCAATGGCGACGCTATCTGTTGTCGCTCCCCCTCCTTGGAGGCACCATTGTGGAGTCCCTTCACCTTCTGTTTTGCCGCGCTTGCTTTGTTCTTGTTGTTGGCGTTGTCCTTTTCTTCACCCTCCATGTTGCGTTGAGCTGTTAGATTGTCTACTTCTGTCGCTAGGGCGACTTGGTCACCAACTCATGTGGGAGTCTCCTCGGGGCCGGCGTGGTGTGTCCTGCCGTATATGGCTTTTGGTACTCCCTCCGGTATTAAATAATTGCCCGAAAATGAATGTATCTTATTTTGAACCAGAGGATGTAGATTTTTTTATAATGTGCAACTCTTGTTTGACGTTATCGATGAAAACGCACTGCCTACGTTAAAAACAAAACACATTTGTACATCTTTTTACATGTCATACAGAAATACTTGATTTTCAAAACAAATTATGTGTGTCTTATTTGTTTTGGAAAACAATGCTGTATTGTAGCTACAAACAAAAGATCTGAAATCTAGCGTACAATCCCGCAGCAGTGCCGCAGTCCAAAGCATACCGGCGCCAAATTACCTGCTGCGACCCTGTCGGGACCAATCTTAGAGCATCTCTAGTAGCAGCACTCGTATTTATCCGAACCGAAAACACGGAGTTCGATTTTCTGAGTTGTTCAATTTAGATATTTTTAGTCACCATGCAGAATAGAAACCGAACTCGCGAACTGAAAAACGGAAAATCATACGTCGCGGAAAAATATGCTGCGATGATCTTGCGAAATGAAACCAAATCTTGCTCCGATCGAGCTACATTCGAAGATAATTTATAAATACTACCCAAAATACTTCACTAACCCTACCGCGCTCGTTAATTCGACTAGTTAAACTACGAAATTAGCCCCGGAATTGTCACCGGGGCTGTTCTTGTGGCGGAGGAGGGTTTCTCTGCGCCGGCGACGCCTATGCGACGACGAGCGCGGCCACCTCGAACGGTGCCGCCTCCGCTGAGCTCCCGCAGGTGAGAGGCGGCCCGTCCGCGTCGTCGTCATCATTGTCGTCGCCACGCGGCGGAAGCGCCGGCAGCGGCGGCCTGCACGAGCCGGCGGGGGGCGCCTCGGCTTCCCTTCGCGCGCCTCCTCGCGCCGGCCGGCGCGTGAACCTACGCAGCCACTTGCGTGCCGCCCACCTCGCGCGGTCCGCCTCCGACCGCACCTCTGGCGGACGCGGTGGCGACTTCCCGCCGCCAATTCGGCCCCTCCCCTACCGGCCCGTCTTGCGCGCGCCATTGCAGAGGGAGGGTGGTGGCGACCAGAAGAGCCGAAGACGGCGACGGAATTGCTCGCCGGAGGTGGAGCGGAGATGCGGCGGAGTGGCAGCAGCGGCGGCGGGGGAGTAGGGTTTTGGAACCCAACTCACCCCCACGCCCTATATAAATACGGGGCGGCCGTCGATTTTTCCGGGCCCCGAACTCTATTTTTGGGCCGGGCCCGCTTATTTCGGCTTAAACCCGTAAACTCGCCAAAAAATTCGTTTCCGGCCACTTTTTCAAGTATCTGTTAGAGTTGCTGTTACCGAGGGCATCTCCAGCGGCTCGACGCAAATGGACGTTGTGCGATCGTTTGCGTCCGCGCGGACCGGAAATGCGTGTGCACCCTGCTCCAGCGGGGCGACGCATCGTGTCCGGGGCGTCCGCAGCGACGCAAACGCGACGCAAATATGTGTCACGTTTGCGTCTCCGCGGACGCTGCGCGATCGCGCCTAGCGTCCGCTTCCCCCACGGGCCCTCATGGAAGCGACCCTGGTTCGAATTAAGCACACAACAAGCACGCGAATGTCAACCGCCGATGTGGCAACCGCGTCGATCAACCCGCCAACCGCCGGAATGGAGCGCCGAACCGCCGCGGAAGAGCAACCGCCGGCCTCTTCGTTATACGCGCCGCCGTTAATCCCCGCAGAATATAACCCCTGCGTGTACTGTAATTCACGTCGAACCGCCTCCTCCTCCTCCTCCTCCTTCTTCTTCTTCTTCTTCTTCTTCTTCTTCAACACCTGGCACGCTGATACGTCTCCGACGTATCGATAATTTCTTATGTTCCATGCCACATTATTGATGATATCTACATGTTTTATACACATTATATGTCGTATTTATGCATTTTCCGGCACTAACCTATTAACGAGATGCCGAAGGGCCAGTTGCTGTTTTCTGCTGTTTTTGGTTTCAGAAATCCTAGTAAGGAAATATTCTCGGAATCGGACGAAATCAACGCCCAGCATCTTAGGATTGCATGAAGCTTCCAGAACACCCGAGAGCCGCCGGAGGGGCCACGGGCCCACCAAACGGTAGGCCGGCGCGGCCGAGGGGGGCCCGCGCCCCCCTGTTGTGTCGTCGCCTCGTTGACCTTCCGACTCCGCCTCTTCGCCTATTTAAGGGTCCCTGGCCTAAAACCTCGATGCGGAAAAGCCACGGTAAGAGAAACCTTCCAGAGCCGCTGCCATCGCGAAGCCAAGATCTGGGGGACAGGAGTCTCTGTTCCGGCACGCCGCCGGGACGGGGAAGTGCCCCCGGAAGGCTCCTCCATCGACACCACCGCCATCTCCATCAACTTTGCTGTCTCCCATGAGGAGGGAGTAGTTCTCCATCGAGGCTCGGGGCTTTACCGGTAGCTATGTGGTTAATCTCTCTCCTATGTGCTTCAATACAATAATCTCATGAGCTGCCTTACATGATTGAGATTCATATGATGATGCTTGTAATCTAGATGTCATTATGCTAGTCAAGTGGGTTTTACTTATGTGATCTCCGGAGACTCCTTGTCCCACGTGTGTAAAGGTGACAGTGTGTGCACCGTGTGGGTCTCTTAGGCTATATTTCACAGAATACTTATTCACTGTTATGAATGGCGTAGTGAAGTGCTTATTTATATCTCTTTATGATTGCAATGTGTTTTGCATCACAATATATCTGCGTGCTACTCTAGTGATGTTATTAAAGTAGTTTATTCCTCCTGCACGGTGTAATGGTGACAGTGTGTGCATCGTGTAGTACTTGGCGTAGGCTATGATTGTGATCTCTTGTAGATTATGAAGTTAACTATTGCTATGATGGTATTGATGTGATCTATTCCTCCTTTCGTAGTGTGAAGGTGACGAGTGTGCATGCTATGTTAGTACTTGGTTTGGTTATGTTGATCTGTCATGCACTCTAAGGTTATTTAAACATGAACATTGAATATTGTGGAGCTTGTTAACTCCGGCATTGAGGGTTCGTGTAATCCTACACAGTTAGTGGTGTTCATCATCCAACAAGAGGGTGTAGAGTCTAGCATCTATCTATTTATTCTGTTATGTGATCAATGTTGAGAGTGTCCGCTAGTGAAAGTATGATCCCTAGGCCTTGTTCCTAAATATCGCTATCGTCTGCTTGTTTACTCGTTTTATCGCATCTGTACTTCTCCGCAATATTAATACCATCAATCGCACGCCAACAAGCACTTTTCTCGGCGCCGTTACTACTGCTCATACTTATTCATACCACATGTATTTCACTATCTCTTCGCCGAACTAGTGCACCTATTAGGTGTGTTGGGGACACAAGAGACTTCTTGCTTTGCGGTTGCAGTGGTTGCATGAGAGGGATATCTTTGACCTCTTCCTCCCTGAGTTCGATAAACCTTGGGTGATCCACTTAAGGGAAACTTGCTGCTGTTCTACAAACCTCTGCTCTTGGAGGCCCAACACTGTCTACAAGAATAGAAGCTCCCGTAGACATCACACGCCATGAGCGACTACACCCTGCCTTCAGACTCGGAGAGCGAGGGCAAGTCACCCGGATGGCTGCATTGGTGGGAATCCCCTGCGACGCCAAGCAATCCGGGCTCCACGCCCAGCGACCCTGCCTCGACGCTGACTGAGGAGGAGGAGGACGGAGGCGCCAATGCCAGCGACGGCCAGGAGGAGGACGGAGGCGGCGCTGGCAGCGACGCCGAGGACGAGGAGGAGGGGCAGGAGGAGGAGGACTCCGACGCCAAGTTCGCCCGGGTGGAGGCGCTGGAGGAGGACGACGACAAGGCGGCGGCAAGGAAGAAGTCCAGGGCCCGGGCAAGGGCGCATGCGCGGGCGGCGCGTCGTCGTCGTCCGTTCACCGACGACGCCGACGAATCAAACACTTCCGACTCGAACTCCTCGACGAGCGTGTCATCCTCCAGTTCCTCTTCCGACGAGGAGGTTACAAGCAAGAGGCGCAGGAGTTTGGACGACGAGGCAGGGCCTTCTAACAAGAAGGCCAAAAATTATTTTTAGTTCATATATATGTTTTTAAATTTGTTCTTATTTGTATGTGTTTGAACCTTTGGTACTACTTGTTTTGCCGTTTAAACTTGCTCATTCAACAAAAAGGAAAAAAAGGAGCAAGGAAACATAGCACTGGGATGTCCAAAATGCGTCGGATCGTTAGACGTGGCCCTCGACGCAAACGGATATTTCACCCCTCACGGTCATTTTGGCGTCCGCCTGGTGACGCAAAGGGACGCCCGCGGATAATTTGGACGTCCGAAATACGTCGCGCCGCTGGAGATGCCCTGATTTTTTTTAAAAAATAGAAGGCCGTAGCCCAACCTTAAATTAATAAGGCCGTTGCTGGCAAGTTATTACAAGGTGCTGAAGAACAGCTAACAGGAGACGAAAAACAACAAGCATACAAGAATGAAAAGAAACATAGCTTGAGCTTCGTGTCCATTGTCCGGCCTTGCGATCCATCTGAAGAGGCGCCGAAGCTGGTGAAGAGGACCGCCGTTGAGAGCTCTCGCTCTAGTCAACCTCCAGAGGCCAAGTACACACCCAAGCACCATCCGCTTCTACCTCCGCAGAAAGCTCCCTGCTTTCTCGCCCCGGATCGAAGGGCGTCGGACCTGTCCGAGGTAGATGATACGTCTCCGACGTATCGATAATTTCTTATGTTCTATGCCATATTATTGATGATACCTACATGTTTTATGCACACTTTATGTCATATTCGTGCATTTTCTGGAACTAACCTATTAACAAGATGCCGAAGTGCCGCTTCTCGTTTTCTGCTGTTTTTGGTTTCAGAAATCCTAGTAACGAAATATTCTCGGAATTGGACGAAACAAAGACCCAGGGGCCTATTTCGCCACGAACCTTCCAGAAGACCGAAGAGCATACGAAGTGGGGCCACGAGGTGGCCAAACCACAGGGCCGCGCGGCCAAAGGGGGGCCCGCACCGCCCTGTGGTGTGGGCCCCTCGTCAGCCCCCCGACTCTGCCCTTCCGCCTACTTAAAGCCTCCGTCGCGAAACCCCCGAGGCGAAGAACCACGATACGGAAAACCTTCCGCAGCCACCGCCATCGCGAAGCCAAGATCCGGGGGACAGGAGTCTCTGTTCCGGCACCCTGCCGGAGCGGGGAAGTGCCCCCGAAGGCTTCTCCATCGACACCGCTGCCATCTCCACCGCCATCTTCATCACCGCTGCTGCTCCCATGAGGAGGGAGTAGTTCTCCATCGAGGCTCGGGGCTGTACCGTAGCTATGTGGTTAATCTCTCTCCTATGTGCTTCAATACAATAATCTCATGAGCTGCCTTACATGATTGAGATTCATATGATGATGCTTGTAATCTAGATGTCATTGTGCTAGTCAAGTGAGTTTTACTTATGTGATCTCCGGAGACTCCTTGTCCCACGTGTGTAAAGGTGACAAGTGTGTGCACCGTGTGGGTCTCTTAGGCTATATTTCACAGAATACTTACTCACCGTTATGAATGGCGTAGTGAAGTGCTTATTTATATCTCTTTATGATTGCAATGTATTTTGTATCACAATTTATCTATGTGCTACTCTAGCAATGTTATTAAAGTAGTTTTATTCCTCCCGCACGGTGTAATGGTGACAAGTGTGTGCATCCGTGTTAGTACTTGGTTTATGCTATGATTATGATCTCTTGTAGATTATGAAGTTAACTATTGCTATGATAGTATTGATGTGTATTATTCCTCCTACATAGCATGAAGGTGACAGTGTGCATGCTATGTTAGTATTTGGTTTAGTCGAATTGATCTTTCTTGCACTCTAAGGTTATTTAAATATGAACATTGAATTGTGGAGCCTGTTAACTCCGGCATTGAGGGTTCGTGTAATCCTACGCAATGTGTTCATCATCCAACAAGAGTGTAGAGTATGCATTTATCTATTCTGTTATGTGATCAATGTTGAGAGTGTCCACTAGTGAAAGTCTAATCCCTAGGCCTTGTTCCTAAATACCGCTATCGCTGTTTGTTTACTGTTTACTGCGTTACTACTGCTGCGTTACTACCGCTGCGTTACTACGCTTGTTTACTCGTCCCGGGCAAAGCACTTTTCCGGTGCCGTTGCTACTGCTTATTCATACCACCTGTATTTCACTATCTCTTCGCCGAACTAGTGCACCTATTAGGTGTGTTGGGGACACAAGAGACTTCTTGCTTTGTGGTTGCGGGGTTGCATGAGAGGGATATCTTTGACCTCTTCCTCCCCGAGATCGATAAACCTTGGGTGATCCACTTAAGGGAAACTTGCTCGCCGTTCTACAAACCTCTCGCTCTTGGAAGCCCAACACTGTCTACAAGAATAGAAGCTCCCGTAGACATCAAGCACTTTTCTCGGCGCCGTTGTCGGGGAGGAAAGGTAAAAAGGCACTCATACTCCGGTTCCAGTGTAACGTACTTTTCCAGCGCCATTGTGTTTGTGCTCGAAGATATTTCCTTTAGATCCCGCAATTGCATCTTTTTGTTTCTTGTTTACACTAGTTTGGCATAATGGACAACAATGAGCTTCTTATTCTATTTCCTGATTTAAAACATGGATTGTTTGATGCGAAAATTAAAAAACCTATGGAATCTTATTTGCATCGTCGGTAGTAATATTAGTATGAACGCTTTGAACACCATTGTTGATAATAATATAGAAAGTTCTAACCTTGGGGAAGCTGGTTTTCATGATCTTTTAGTCCCCCAAGCATTGAGGAGAAAATTTACTGTGATGATTATACTATGCCTCCTATATTTGATGATGAGAATAATAATGATAGCTACTTTGTTGAATTTGCTCCCACTATAACTAATAAAATTGATTATGCTTATGTGGAGAGTAATAATTTTATGCATGAGACTCATGATAAGAATGCTTTATGTGATAGTTATATTGTTGAGTTTGCTCATGTTGCTACTCGAAAGTTATTATGAGAGAGGAAAATATGGTTGTAGAAATTTTCATGTTACTAAAACACCTCTCTATATGCTTAAAATCTTGAAGTTGAGCTTGTCTAGTTTTTCTATGCTTGTTGCATTATGCTTCTTGAACTTGTTTATTTACAAGATTCCTATGCATAGGAAGCATGTTAGACTTAAATTTGTTTTGAATTTGCCTCTTGATGCTCTCTTTTGCTTCAACTACTATTTCTTGCGAGTGCATCATTAAAACTGCTGAGCCCATCTTAATGGCTATAAAGAAAGAACTTCTTGGGAGATAATCCATGTGTTATTTTGCTACAGTACTTTGTTTTATATTTGAGTCTTGGAAGTTGTTTACTACTGTAGCAACCTCTCCTTATCTTAATTTTGTGTTTTGTTGTGCCAAGTAAAGTCTTTGATAGTAAAGTAAGTACTAGATTTGGATTACTCGCGCAGTTCCAGCATTTCTTTGCTGTCACGAATCTGGGTCTACCTCCCTGTAGGTAGCTCAGAAAATTAAGCCAATTTACGTGCATGATCCTCAGATATGTACGCAACTTTCATTCAATTTGGGAATTTTCATTTGAGCAAGTCTGGTGCCCTAATAAAATCCATCTTTACTGACTGTTCTGTTTTGACAGATTCTGCCTTTTATTTCGCATTGCCTCTTTTGCTATGTTGGATGAATTTCTTTGATCCATTAATGTCCAAGTAGCTTTATGCAATGTCCAGAAGTGTTAAGAATGATTGTGTCACCTCTGAACATGTTAATTTTTATTGTGCACTAACCCTCTAATGAGTTTGTTTTGAGTTTGGTGTGGAGGAAGTTTTCAAGGGTCAAGAGAGGAGGATGATATACTATGATCAAGAAGAGTGAAAGCTCTAAGCTTGGGGATGCCCCGGTGGTTCACCCCTGCATATTTCAAGAAGACTCAAGCGTCTAAGCTTGGGGATGCCCAAGGCATCCCCTTCTTCATCGACAAATTATCAGGTTCCTTCTCTTGAAACTATATTTTTATTCGGTCACATCTTATGTACTTTACTTGGAGCGTCTGTATGTTTCTTGTTTTTGTTTTTGTTTGAATAAATGCTTGTGTGGGAGAGAGACACGCTCCTCTGGTTCGTAGGAACACATGTGTTCTTAGCTTTTAATTTTCATGGCGAAGGATGAAACTGCTTCGTTAATTGTTATATGGTTGGAAACGGAAAATGCTACATGTAGTAACTCGGTATGATGTCTTGAATAACTTGATACTTGGCAACTGTTGTGCTCATGTTTAAGCTCTTGCATCATATACTTTGCACCTATTAGTGAAGAAATACATAGAGCTTGTTAAAATTTGGTTTCCATGAGTGCTTTCTCTAGAGTCTAGATATTTTCTAGTGAGGTGTTTGAACAACAGGGAAGACAATGTATAGTCTTATAATACTTGTAATATGTCTTTTATGTGAGTTTTGTTGTACCGTTCATCCTTGTGTTTGTTTCAAATAACCTTGCTAGCCTAAACCTTGTATCGAGAGGGAATACTTCTCATGCATCCAAAATACTTGAGCCAACCACTATGCCATTTGTGTCCACCATACCTGGTATTTATCCGCCATTCCAAAGTAAATTGCTTGAGTGCTACCTTTAAAATTCCATCATTCACCTTTGCAATATATAGCTCATGGGACAAATAGCCTAAAAACTATTGTGGTATTGAATATGTACTTATGCACTTTATCTCTTATTAAGTTGCTTGTTGTGCGATAACCATGTTTTCGGGGACGCCATCAACTATTCTTTGTTGAATATCATGTGAGTTGCTATGCATGTCCGTCTTGTCCGAAGTAAGAGAGATCTACCACCTTTATGGTTGGAGCATGCATATTGTTAGAGAAGAACTTTGGGCCGCTAACTAAAGCCATGATTCATGGTGGAAGTTTCAGTTTTGGACATATATCCTCAATCTCATATGAGAATAATAATTGTTGCCACATGCTTATGCATTAAAGAGGAGTCCATTATCTGTTGTCCATGTTGTCCCGGTATGGATGTCTAAGTTGAGAATAATCAAAAGCGAGAAATCCAAAATGCGAGCTTTCTCCTTAGACCTTTGTACAGGCGGCATGGAGGTACCCCATTGTGACACTTGGTTAAAACATGTGCATTGCAAAGATCCGGTAGTCCAAGCTAATTAGGACAAGGTGCGGGTACTATTAGTATACTATGCATGAGACTTGCAACTTGTAAGATATAACTTTCATAACTCATATGCTTTATTACTACCGTTGACAAAATTGTTTCATGTTTTCAAAATAAAAGCTCTAGCACAAATATAGCAATCGATGCTTTCCTCTTTGAAGGACCATTCTTTTTACTTTTATGTTGAGTCAGTTCACCTATCTCTCTCCACCTCAAGAAGCAAACACTTGTGTGAACTGTGCATTGATTCCTACATACTTGCATATTGTACTTGTTATATTACTATATGTTGACAATTATCCATGAGATATACATGTTACAAGTTGAAAGCAACCGCTGAAACTTAATCTTCCTTTGTGTTGCTTCAATACCTTTACTTTGATTTATTGCTTTATGAGTTAATTCTTATGCAAGACTTATTAATACTTGTCTTGAAGTACTATTCATGAAAAGTCTTTGCTTTATGATTCACTTGTTTACTCATGTCATTACCATTGTTTTGATCGCTGCATCCACTACATATGTTTACAAATAGTATGATCAAGGTTATGATGGCATATCACTTCAGAAATTATCTTTGTTATCGTTTTACCTCGCTCGGGACGAGCGTAACTAAGCTTGGGGATGCTTGATACGTCTCCGACGTATCGATAATTTCTTATGTTCTATGCCATATTATTGATGATACCTACATGTTTTATGCACACTTTATGTCATATTCGTGCATTTTCCGGAACTAACCTATTAACAAGATGCCGAAGTGCCGCTTGCTCGTTTTCTCGCTGTTTTTGGTTTCGTAAATCCTAGTAACGAAATATTCTCGAATTGGACGAAACAAAGACCCAGGGGTCCTATTTCGCCACGAACCTTCCAGAAGACCGAAGAGCATACGAAGTGGGGCCACGAGGTGGCCAAACCACGAGGCCGCGCGGCCAAGGGGGGCCCGCGCCGCCCCGTGGTGTGGGCCCCTCGTCAGCCCCCGACTCTGCCCTTCCGCCTACTTAAAGCCTCCGTCGCGAAACCCCCGAGGCGAAGAACCACGATACGGAAAACCTTCCGCAGCCGCCGCCATCGCGAAGCCAAGATCCGGGGGACAGGAGTCTCGGTTCCGGCACCCCGCCGGAGCGGGGAAGTGCCCCCGGAAGGCTTCTCCATCGACACCGCTGCCATCTCCACCGCCATCTTCATCACCGTTGCTGCTCCCATGAGGAGGGAGTAGTTCTCCATCGAGGCTCGGGGCTGTACCGGTAGCTATGTGGTTAATCTCTCTCCTATGTGCTTCAATACAATAATCTCATGAGCTGCCTTACATGATTGAGATTCATATGATGATGCTTGTAATCTAGATGTCATTGTGCTAGTCAAGTGAGTTTTACTTATGTGATCTCCGGAGACTCCTTGTCCCACGTGTGTAAAGGTGACAAGTGTGTGCACCGTGTGGGTCTCTTAGGCTATATTTCACAGAATACTTACTCACCGTTATGAATGGCGTAGTGAAGTGCTTATTTATATCTCTTTATGATTGCAATGTATTTTGTATCACAATTTATCTATGTGCTACTCTAGCAATGTTATTAAAGTAGTTTTATTCCTCCCGCACGGTGTAATGGTGACAGTGTGTGCATCCGTGTTAGTACTTGGTTTATGCTATGATTATGATCTCTTGTAGATTATGAAGTTAACTATTGCTATGATAGTATTGATGTGTATTATTCCTCCTACATAGCATGAAGGTGACAAGTGTGCATGCTATGTTAGTACTTGGTTTAGTCGAATTGATCTTTCTTGCACTCTAAGGTTATTTAAATATGAACATTGAATTGTGGAGCTTGTAAACTCCGGCATTGAGGGTTCGTGTAATCCTACGCAATGTGTTCATCATCCAACAAGAGTGTAGAGTATGCATTTATCTATTCTGTTATGTGATCAATGTTGAGAGTGTCCACTAGTGAAAGTCTAATCCCTAGGCCTTGTTCCTAAATATCGCTATCGCTGCTTGTTTACCGTTTTATCGCGTTACTACTGCTGCGTTACTACCGCTGCGTTACTACCGCTTGTTTACCGTCCCGGGCAAAGCACTTTTCCGGTGCCGTTGCTACTGCTTATTCATACCACCCGTATTTCACTATCTCTTCGCCGAACTAGTGCACCTATTAGGTGTGTTGGGGACACAAGAGACTTCTTGCTTTGTGGTTGCAGGGGTTGCATGAGAGGGATATCTTTGACCTCTTCCTCCCTGAGATCGATAAACCTTGGGTGATCCACTTAAGGGAAACTTGCTGCTGTTCTACAAACCTCTGCTCTTGGAGGCCCAACACTGTCTACAAGAATAGAAGCTCCCGTAGACATCAGTAGACCGCTCTCCCTGAGCACGCATGGATATCGGAGGTCACTGCCGGGGAGGGGGACTCCAAGCACTCGCCTCGCCGCGCCACCACCCACGCACATCACCGCCACCCGCAGCTGATACGTCCAATTTGCATCACTATTTTATATCATAATTTGTTGTTATTCATTGATATATTTCATATTTGGAGATAATACTTATGTTATTTCATCTATTTTGCATGATTCATGATTATTGGAGGATCGCGCACCGGAGCCAGGATTCTGCTGGAAAAAGCACCGTCAGAATGCAATATTTCGGAAGATCAACAATTGACGGGAATTACACGAAAACTCCTATTTTTCCAGATGACGAAGGGAGC
>NC_061509.1:70519311-70557482 GCF_022539505.1 Lolium rigidum
ACCACTTCATTTCAGTTGCATATTGCTTCGCCATGAATACTATGAGTAGAGCCTAAGGACATATTTGTCCATATGCTAACAGCGGAGCGTGTCTCTCTCCCATAAAGTGAATGCTAGGATCCATTTTATTCAAACAAAACAAAAAACAAAAACAAACCAACGCTCCAAGCAAAGTACATAAGATGTGGCCGAATAAAAATATAGTTTCGGGGGAGGAACTCTGATAATGTTGTCGATGAAGAAGGGGATGCCTTGGGCATCCCCAAGCTTAGACAGCTTGAGTCTTCTTAATATATGCAGGGGTGAACCACCGGGGCATCCCCAAGCTTAGAGCTTTCACTCTCCTTGATCATATTGCATCATACTCCTCTCTTGATCCTTGAAAACTTCCTCCACACCAAACTCGAAACAACTCATTAGAGGGTTAGTGCATAATAAAAATTCACATGTTCAGAGGTGACACAATCATTCTTAACACTTCTGGACATTGCATAAAGCTACTTGGACATTAGTGGATCAAAGAAATTCATCCAACATAGCAAAAGAGGCAATGCGAAATAAAAGACAGAATCTGTCAAAACAGAACAGTCCGTAAAGATGGATTTTATTAGGCCACCAGACTTGCTCAAACGAAAATGCTCAAATTGAATGAAAGTTGCGTACATATCTGAGGATCATGCTCGTAAATTGGCGTAATTTTCTGAGCTACCTACGGGGAGATAGACCCAGATTCGTGACAGCAAAGAAATCTGGAACTGCGCGGTAATCCAAATCTAGTACTTACTTTTCTATCAAAGACTTTACTTGGCACAACAAAACATAAAACTAAGATAAGGAGAGGTTGCTACAGTAGTAAACAACTTCCAAGACACAAATATAAAACAAAATACTGTAGTAAAAACATGGGTTGTCTCCCATAAGCGCTTTTCTTTAACGCCTTTCGGCTAGGCGCAGAAAGTGTAACTCAAGTAACATCGAAAGATGAAGCATCAACATCATAATTTGTTCTAATGATAGAATCATAAGGTAACTTCATTCTCTTTCTAGGGAAGTGTTCCATACCTTTCTTGAGAGGAAATTGATATTTAATATTTCCTTCCTTCATATCAATAGTAGCACCAACGGTTCGAAGAAAAGGTCTTCCCAATATAATGGGGCAAGATGCATTGCATTCAATATCCAAGACAACAAAATCAACGGGGACAAGGTTATTGTTAACCATAATATGAACATTATCAACTTTCCCCAAAGGTTTCTTTTTAGCATTATCAGTGAGATTAACATCCAAATAACAATTTTTCAATGGTGGCAAGTCAAGCATATCATAGACTTTTTTAGGCATAACAGAAATACTTGCACCAAGATCACATAAAGCATTAAAATCAAAATCTTTGACTCTCATTTTAATGATGGGCTCCCAACCATCCTCTAGCTTTCTAGGAATAGAATTTTCAAGTTTTAGTTTCTCTTCTCTAGCTTTTATGAGAGCATTTGTAATATGTTTTGTGAAAGCCAAATTTATAGCACTAGCATTGGGACTTTTAGCAAGTTTTTGTAAGAACTTTATAACTTCAGAGATGTGGCAATCATCAAAATCTAAATCATTACAATCTAAAGCAATGGGATTATCATCCCCAAGGTTGGAAAAAATTTCAGCGAGTTTATCACAAGCAGTTTCAGCAGTTTTAGCGGTTTCAGGTAATTTTGCGCGCTTTGCACTAGGAGTAGAAGCATTGCCAACACCAATTATTTTATCATGGATAGTAGGAGGTGCAGCAACATATGAATCATTAGCATTGCTAGTGGTGGTAATAGTCCAAACTTTAGCTACATTTTTCTTCTTAGCTAGTTTTTCATTTTCTTCTCTATCCCACCTAGCTCGCAGTTCAGCCATTAATCTTATATTCTCATTAATTCTAACTTGGATGGCATTTGCTGTAGTAACAATTTTATTTTCAATATCCCTATTAGGCATAACTTTTGATTTCAAAAGATCAACATCAGAGGCAAGATTATCAACTCTAGAAACAAGAATATCAATTTTATTGAGCTTTTCCTCAACAGATTTGTTAAAGGCAGTTTGTGTACTAATAAATTCTTTAAGCATGGCTTCAAGTCCAGGGGTGTATTCCTATTATTGTTGTAAGAATTCCCATAAGAATTAGCATAACCGTTACCATTATTATAAGGATATGGCCTATAGTTATTACTAGAATTGTTCCGATAAGCATTGTTGTTGAAATTATTATTTTTAATGGTTCACATCAACATGTTCTTCTTGGGCAACCAATGAAACTAATGGAACATTATTAGGATCAACATTAGTCCTATCATTCGCAAGCATAGACATACATAATAGCATCAACCTTATCATTCAAGGAAGAGGATTCTTCAACAGAATTTACCTTCTTACCTTGTGGAGCTCTTTCCGTGTGCCATTCAGAGTAATTAACCATCATATTATCAAGGAGCTTTGTTGCTTCACCAAGAGTGATGGACATAAAGGTACCTCCAGCAGCTGAATCCAATAAATTCCGCGAAGAAAAATTTAGTCCTGCATAGAAGGTTTGGATGATCATCCAAGTAGTCGAGTCCATGGGTTGGGCAATTTTTAACCAGAGATTTCATTCTTTCCCAAGCTTGAGCAACATGTTCATTATCTAATTGTTTAAAATTCATTATGCTACTCCTCAAAGATATAATTTTAGCGGGGGATAATATCTACCAATAAAAGCATCCTTGCATTTAGTCCAGGAATCAATACTATTCTTAGGCGAGAGATAGCAACCAATCTTTAGCTCTTCCTCTTAATGAGAAAGGGAACAATTTTAATTTTATAATGTCACCATCTACATCTTTATATTTTTGCATTTCACATAGTTCAACAAAATTATTGAGATGGGCAGCAGCATCATCGAGAACTAACACCGAGAAAATTGCTCTCGCATAACAAGATTAAGTAAAGCGAGGTTTAATTTCAAAGAATTCTGCTTGTAGTAGCGGGTGGAGCAATAGGTGTGCATAAGAAATCATTATTATTTGTGCTAGTGAAATCACACAACTTAGTATTTTCAGGGTTGGCCATTTTAGCAATAGTAAATAAAGCAAACTAGATAAAGTAAATGCAAGTAAACTAATTTTTTTGTGTTTTTGATATAGCAAACAAGATAGTAAATAAAGTAAAGCTAGCAACTAATTTTTTTGTGTTTTGACATAATGCAGCAAACAAAGTAGTAAATAAAATAAAGCAAGACAAAAACAAAGTAAAGAGATTGGGAAGTGGAGACTCCCCTTGCGGCGTGTCTTGATCTCCCGACAACGGCGCCGGAAAAAGAGCTTGATGGCGTGTATTTCACACGTTCGTTGGGCAACCCCAAGAGGAAGGTATGATGCGCACAGCGGCAAGTTTTCCCTCGGAAAGAAACCAAGGTTTATCGAACCGGGAGGAGCCAAGAAGCACGTTGAAGGTTGATGGCGGCGGGATGTAGTGCGGCGCAACACCGGAGATTCCGGCGCCAACGTGGAACCTGCACAACACAACCAAAGTACTTTGCCCCAACGAAACAGTGAGGTTGTCAATCTCACCGGCTTGTCTGTAACAAAGGATTAACCGTATTGTGTGGAAGATGATTGTTTGCAGAGAAAACGAGTAAAACAAGTATTGCGGCAGATTTGTATTTCGAGTATTAAAGAATGGACCGGGGTCCACGAGTTCACTAGAGGTGTCTCTCCCATAAGATAAAAGCATGTTGGGTGAACAAATTACAGTCGGACAATTGACAAATAGAGAGGGCATAACAATACACATACATGACATGATAAGTATAGTGAGATTTAATTGGGCATTACGACAAAGTACATAGACCGCCATCCAACTGCATCTATGCCTAAAAAGTCCACCTTCAGGTTATCATCCGAACCCCCTCGAGTATTAAGTTGCTAAACAACAGACAATTGCATTAAGTATGGTGCGTAATGTAATCAACAACTACATCCTCGGACATAGCGCCAATGTTTTATCCCTAGTGGCAACGACACAACACAACCTTAGAACTTTACATCACTCTGTCCCGGGTGTCAATGCGGGCATGAACCCACTATCGAGCATAAATACTCCCTCTTGGAGTTAAAAGTAAAAACTTGGCCAGAGCCTCTACTAGAAACGGAGAGCATGCAAGATCATAAACAACACATGTATAATAACTTGATAATTAACATGACATGGTATTCTCTATCCATCGGATCCCGACAAACACAACATATAGAATTACAGATAGATGATCTTGATCATGTTAGGCAGCTCACAAGATCCAACAATGAAGCACAATGAGGAGAAGACAACCATCTAGCTACTGCTATGGACCCATAGTCCGAGGGTGAACTACTCACTCATCACTCCGGAGGCGACCATGGCGGTGTAGAGTCCTCCGGGAGATGAATCCCTCTCCGGCAGGGGTGCCGGAGGAGATCTCGGAATCCCCCGAGATGGGATCGGCGGCGGCGTCTCGGTAAGGTTTTCCGTATCGTGGTTTTTCGCATCGGGGTTTCGCGACGGAGGCTTTAAGTAGGCGGAAGGGCGAGTCGGGGGCTAACGAGGGGCCCACGCTATAGGTCGGCGCGGCCGGGGCTTGGGCCGCGCCGCCCTATAGCTTGGCCACCTCGTGGCCCCACTTCGTGTGTTCTTCGGTCTTACGGAAGCTCCGTGGAAAAATAGGGCCCCGGGTCTTCGTTTCGTCCAATTCCGAGAATATTTCGTTACTAGGATTTCCGAAACCAAAAACAGCAGAAAACGAGAGCGGCACTTCGGCATCTTGTTAATAGGTTAGTTCCAGAAAATGCACGAATATGACATAAAGTGTGCATAAAACATGTAGGTATCATCAATAATATGGCATAGAACATAAGAAATTATCGATACGTCGGAGACGTATCAGTTCTTCGATGGATCGGCTTGCAACGACGGTTGTGGCATCGGCATTCTACTCGTGTCGCCTCGGGGGGCAGAGTACTCCTTCTCCATCAGATTGTCTACCCCTTGCACCAACAACGTAGCAGAATACGAGGCGGTACGTAAGGGGATGGAGTTGCTATTGGAAGCGCGGGCGAGAGCGGTAGAGCTTTTTGGAGACTCCAAGTTGGTGATTAACCAGCTCACGGATGAATACAAGTGCGAGAGTGAATCGCTTTTCCCATATTGGATGGAATGCCGTGAGTTGATGACTCAGTTTCGGTACATCAACTTTAATTGGGTCCCAAGATCCCAAAACACCGAGGCCAACAATCTCGCACAAATGGCGTCAGGCTACATAGATATACCTGAAGGGTCGGAAGTTCAGGTGCAATTCCTGGAACGAGGATGATTGGAGAGCCGAAATCTTCAATTACTTAAAAGATTCGGCTCGGGGGCACCTAAACGGATAAGATACAAAGCCATGAAGTATGTCCTCATAGGAGACGATATGTTCTACTGGACGTTGGAAGGGTTACTACTCAAGTGCCTGGGACCAACTGAGTCTAATCGGCTCTTACATGAGGTGCACGAAGGCGCCTGTGGAACTCATCAGTCGGCTCACAAGATGAAGTGGCTAATCAGGCGCTCAGGGTAATATTGGCCCACCATGCTTGAAGACTGCTTCAATTACTACAAGGGGTGCCAAGCATGCCAGATGTTTGGGAAGATTCGGATGGTACCAAGCATCGGCGATGAACCCTATCATCAAGCCTTGGCCGTTCCGAGGGTGGGGCATGGACATGATCGGCAAAATCCATCCGGCGTCGAGTAAAAAACATGAATGGATTTTGGCCATCACAGATTACTTCACCAAGTGGGTGGAAGCCGTCCCTATGAAGAAGGTGAAATCAGAAGATGTGATCAAGTTTGTGAAAGAACACGTGATTCATAGGTTCGGGATTCCCCAAACTATCACGACCGATGGAGGTTCGGTCTTTATTTCTAAAGAATTCAGGAAATTCTGCGATGACATGGGGATTAAACTGATCCGATCATCTCCGTACTATGCTCGAGGCTAATGGGCAAGCTGAAGCGTCCAATCGAGCTTAATCAAGCTGATCAAGAGAAAGATTGACGAGAACCCTAGGGATTGGCATGAGAAGTTATCGAAGCATTATGGGCCTACCGCATGTCGTGCCATGGAGCTATAAAGACTTCGCCGTACCAGCTTGTCTATGGACGGAAGCCGTATTACCTTGGGAAATTACGGCTGGATCAAGACATGTCACGTTTCGGAATGATCCGACAGCGGAAGAATATGCAGCTTTGATGAGTGACACTATTGAGGACGCAACGGAACCGAGGCTTTGGTCATTGGAGAAGATTAAGGAGAACAAAGCCGGGTAGCGCGTGCCTACAATAAAAGGTTAGACCAAAGGAGTTTCAAGTTGGCGATCTAGTATGGGAAGCTGTGTTGCCGTTAGGAACCAGGGACAAGGCATATGGCAAGTGGTCTCCTAATTGGCACGGTCCGTACAAAGTCGTCCAGGCCTTGAAGGGTAATGCATACATGTTGGAAGAGTTAGACGGGCAGAAGTTCCCAGTAGCCGTCAATGGTCAACACCTCAAGAAGTATTTCCCAAGCATGTGGGATGATGGGCAGTAAGGTATGGAGGCCGATTTTAAATCGGCCAGTAAAAAAAATCACAGCCGATGCGCAGACATCGACTTGAGAAAACATACGGAGATAACAGTATGAAAATACAATATGAAAATACAGCCGATGCACAGACATCGACTTCAGAATAACAAAGCCGATACGCTGATATCGACTCTAGAGGAATAAGCTCAAATTAGCAAGCTAACGGAATCGGTTCAGACCAGAGGTCATAATGTGAGATTGATGAGGAGTTCAAGCTAATGGTTTGGACTAGTAGGACCTGTTGGACCGTGTGGTTAAGCAACAGCTTGGCCCCAGATCGCAATGCTAGCCGATGTCCTGCTATCGGCTCTTCGTACGGCGACTCCGTTCGACGATCGGCAAAATCAACAAGGAAGCGAAATTAATTGAGGAATATTTTCTTCATTAATAGAGGGATTTCTTACAAAGAAAGAGCCGATTGCTCAGGAAAGAAGAGGGCAAAAGCCAACTACTACTACTGATCCCTAATCTAGGGGCCATTGCTGCCCTCGTCGTCGTCGCCTCCGGCGCAACTGCTGATAGGCTCTTCATCGGAGCTTCCGTAGCCTTCTACGGGAGCCTCATCTTCCTCATCATCGTCATCGCTGTCATCGTCCCACCAGGTGCGGAGGCGCTTTGCTGGTGGGTAGCCTTCAAGGGAGTCATCATCGTCTTCCCCCGCTTCTTCTTCGGAGGAGGTGAAATCGTCCCAGGAGAAGCGGTCGTCCTCGCTCTCTGCCTCCTCTTCCCCTTCGATGAGAATTGAAGGTCGCCCTCTCCATCGGTCAGGGATTTGTCATCTTCCGACCAGATGGAGGAATCATGTTCCTCTTTGTCCCACGTCGTCGGGGCAAGGATGTCATGCGCCGCCAACGAGCCCCACTCCGGCGTCGGCTCGCGAGAGGAGGAAGAGTCAGAGAAGACCGATGAGGTGGAGGAGGAAGAAGAGGAAGACATGGCTATGGGAGATTGGGGGTTTTTTGGGTGCCGATGGCCAGAACAGAGCAAAGAGATGAAGTGGCAAACTGCTCAGGGCGTTTAAATAAAGGGGCTATAGTAGAAATTCAATGCCACAGCAGTTTCCGAGGAGGCGGTTCCCAAAGACAGCGGTCAAATCACGCGGAATAGTTGAGAAGACAGGGCATCATGATGAGAAATGCTGCGACGGTTCTGCTCTGCCATGACATGACCCGACGAAGAAAAACAGAGTGATTTTGGAATTATCAATTCCAAAACCAGGGGGGCATGTGTTATCACCGAAATTTGACCAGGTCAGAGGTGGGCCGTGATCAAGATGGGTTTAAAGATTATATATAGAAGAAATACGTGAATCGGCCTTATATGCAAAGTTTGGGCTAGTTTGCCCTTGTATCTGTAATATATTAGATCGTATCTTAAATTAGAAGTTAGAGTTTTACCCGTGCACGGTTAGGTGCACACCTAAATTAGAAAGTCCCCGGGACTATAAATATGTATCTAGGGTTTATGGAATAAACAACAACCAACGTTCAACACAAACAAATCTCGGCGCATCACCAACTCCTTCGTCTCGAGGGTTTCTCCGGTAAGCACCATGCTGCCTAGATCGCATCTTGCGATCTAGGCAGCACAAGCCTATCTCGTTGTTCATGCGTTGCTCGTCTTTGAAGCCTTTTTGATGGCGAGCAACGTAGTTATCTTAGATGTGTTAGGGTTAGCATTGTTCTTCGTATCATATGCTGTCGTAGTGCAACCCTTATACATCTAGCCGCCCTTACACCTATCTTAGGTGTAGGGGCGGCACCCCGCTTGATCATTGTTTAGTAGATCCGATCCGTTACGGTTGCTCCTTGCCCTTCAAGGATTAGTTTAACATCCGCAATAGTTAGGCCTTACAAAGGGTTGGAGGATCCAGCGGCGTGTAGGGTGTAATTTGCTAGCCCTAGACAGGATGTTCCGGGGATCAACCTCGTGTTGGTTTTTAGGCCTCGTCTAGGATCGGCTTACGATCACCGTACGCGAGCGCGAGGCCCAATCGTGAGTAGGATGATCCGATTATGCGGTGAAAACCCTAAATCGTCGTAGATCGTTTTAACTTTATCTTGATCAAGCGGGACCACCATATATTCGGACACCTTGTACGAATCATGGGTGGATCGGCTCTTTGAGCCGATTCACGGGATAACTCTGAAGAGCCGATCGAGGCTCGTATTTAATGTTTACGTGTATGCCATGCAGGAAACTAAGCGAGACATCATCCAACACCTTCCCGACCGGGTATAGGTCAGGTGGCACGCCCTTGCGATAGCATCGGACGTGTGACCAGGAGGCTTTGCGGGCCGTCGCTCTGAGGGACTGGGGCCAGCCGCAGCCCTAGTTGTTCCCGGCTCTACTGTGTTGCCAGTCGCTGCCCGCCGGTGGGTTTCTGACCGCAACAAAAACATGTAAGTATTGTCATAAAACAAGCATGGAACATCAGAAATTATGGATACGTTGGAGACGTATCAGCATCCCCAAGCTTAGTTCCTGCTCGCCCTCGAGTAGGTAAACGATAAAAAGAGTAATTTCTGTAGTGACATGCTACTTACATAACCTTGATCATACTATTACAAAGCACATGAGATGAATGAAGTGACTCAAGGCAATAATCTATAGTTGCTAACAAATAGATAACATATAGCAAAACTTTTCATGAAGAGTACTTTCAAGACAAGCATCAAAAGCCTTGCACGAGAGTTAACTCATAAAGCAATAAATTCAAAGTAAAGGCATTGAAACAACACAGAGGAAGATTTTAGTTTCAGCAGTTGCTTTCAACTTTCAACATGCATATCTCATGGATAATTTTCAACACAAAGTAATACGATGAATGCAAATAAGCAAGTATGTAAGAATCAATGCACAGTTGACACAAGTGTTTGCTTCTAAGATGGAAGGAAGTAGGTAAACTGACTCAACATAAAGTAAAAGAATGGCCCTTCGCGAGAGGAAGCATTGATTGCTATATTTGTGCTAGAGCTTTGGTTTTGAAAACATAAAGAGAGCATAAAAGTAAAGTTTTGAGAGGTGTTTGTTGTTGTCAACGAATGGTAGTGGGCACTCTAACCCCCTTGCCAGACAAACCTTCAAAGAGTGGCTCCCATTTTATTTTTATTTTTGTGTGGCACTCCTTCCAACCTTTCTTTCACAAACCATGGCTAACCGAATCCTCGGGTGCCTGCCAACAATCTCATACCATGAAGGAGTGCCTTTTTATTTTAGTTTTATTTAGATGACACTCCTCCCCACCTTTGCTTTCTCAAGCCATGGCTAACCGAATCCTTCGGGTGCCGTCCAACAATCACATACCATGGAGGAGTGTCTATTTTGGTTAATTAATTTGGGACTGGGAATCCCATTGCCAGCTCTTTTTGCAAAATTATTGGATAAGCGGATGAAGCCACTAGTCCATTGGTGAAAGTTGCCCAACAAGATTGAAAGATAAACACCACATACTTCCTCATGAGCTATCAAACATTGACACAAATCAGAGGTGATAAATTTTGAATTGTTTAAAGGTAGCACTCAAGCAATTTACTTTGGAATGGCGGAGAAATACCATGTAGTAGGTAGGTATGGTGGACACAAATGGCATAGTGGTTGGCTCAAGGTTTTTGATGCACGAGAAGCATTTCCTCTCAGTACAAGGCTTTGGGCTTAGCAAGGTTGTTTGAAGCAAACACAAGTATGAACCGGTACAGACAAAACTTACATAAGAACATATTGCAAGCATTATAATACTCTACTACTGTCTTCCTTGTTGCTCAAACACTTTTACCAGAAAATATCTAGACCTTAAGAGAGACCAATCATGCAAACCAGTTTCAACAAGCTCTACAGTAGTTCTCCACTAATAGGTTTAAACTACATGAAAAAACTTAATCATGATCTACTTGAGAGCTCAAAACAATTGCCAAGTGTCAAATTATCCAAGACAATATGAGGCATTTTCTGTTTCCAACCAAATAACCATAAGTGATGTAGCTTCCAACTTTTATCATTGAACATTAAAAGTAAAACGAAGAACAAGTATTCATATGAAAAAGTGGAGCGTGTCTCTCTCCCAAACAAGGATTGCTAGGATCCGATCTTATTCAAACAAAAACAAAAATAAAAGCA
The DNA here is from genome assembly GCF_022539505.1 of Lolium rigidum. Classification (NCBI taxonomy): domain Eukaryota; kingdom Viridiplantae; phylum Streptophyta; class Magnoliopsida; order Poales; family Poaceae; genus Lolium; species Lolium rigidum. The sequence goes on from NC_061509.1 coordinate 70,530,081, forward strand.
CACAGACGCTCCAAGTAAAGCACATAAGATGTGACCGAATAAAAATATAGTTTCAATAGAAGAACCTGATAAGTTGATGAAGAAGGGGATGCCTTGGGCATCCCCAAGCTTAGACGCTTAAGTCTTCTTGAAATATGCAGGGATGAACCACGGGGGCATCCCCAAGCTTAGACTTTTCACTCTTCTTGATCATATATCATCCTCCTCTCTTGACCCTTGAAAACTTCCTTCACACCAAACTTCTCATAAACTTCATTAGAGGGGTTAGTACTCAAAAAAAACTTGAATCCAACTTGATCCTGTAGTGACACATTGCAAGAACTCAATAAAACATTAGCTACAGCTCTCCACGTCTAGAAAGCCTTGCTTAAAGTCCACAAGAGACAATGCAAAAAACAGAGACAGAATCTGCCAAAACAGAACAGCCAGTAAAGACGAATTTTAAACAGGTACTTCCGTTGCTCAAATCAGAAAACTCAAAACTAATGAAAGTTGCGTACATATCTGAGGAACACGCACGTAAATTGGCATATTTTTCTGAGTTACCTACAGAGAAACCAGCCCAGATTCGTGACAGATAGAAATCTGTTTCTGCGCAGAAATCCAAATCTAGCATCAACCTTCGATTAGAGGCGTCACTTGGCACAACATTGCAATAAAATAAAGATAAGGAGAGGTTGCTACAGTAGTAACAACTTCCAAGACTCAACAAAACAGTAGAAAAATAAACACATGGGTTATCTCCCAAGAAGTGCTTTCTTTATAGCCATAAAGATGGGCTCAGCAATTTTGATGATGCACTCGCAAGAAATAAGAGTTGAAGCAAAAGAGAGAATCAAAAAGCAAATTCGAAACACATTTAAGTCTAACCCACTTTCTATGCATAGGAATCTTGTTCACAAATAAATTCATGAAGAACAAAGTGACAAGCATAAGAAGGTAAAACAAGAGTAACTTCAAAATTTTCAGCATATAGAGAGGTGTTTTAGTGCCATGCAAATTTCTACAACCATATTTTCCTCTCTCATAATAATTTTCAGTAGCTTCATTAAAAAACTCTACAGCATGCTTTTCATGATTCACAAACACATAATTTTTATCAAGCTCAGAAATAATAGGATTAAAACTTTCAAACCCACTTTTATCAATAATATAACAAGATGATTGATCAATCTCAAAGGATATGGGACTCATAGATAAAGTAAAGAACTCTCCAATCCCATTTTCAATAGTAGTACAATTAATATTATCAAGTAACATAGGACCATCATCAAGAGCTTTGTCATAAACATTTGCTACGCAAAATTCTTTAGTACCATGCGTTTCGACATCAGGCACAAACAAAGCATTATCATAAGATTTATCAAAGTAGCATGGATTATCATAAATAATAGTAGCATAATTATTCTCACAAGTTTTACTCATAGGGAATATTTCAAGAGAATCCACCGGAACATAACATTCAACCTCTTTCGGTAAGCATGGAGGACAATCAAATAGTGTAAGAGATAAAGAGTTACTCTCATTAGAAGGTTGGCATGGGTAGCTAATCCATTCTTCCTCCTTTTGTTCATCACTCTCCTCTTCTTTTTCATCCAATGAGCCTTCAGGTTCATCAATTTCCTCCTCTTTTTCATCCAATGAGCTTTCAGGTTCATCAATTTCTTCTTCCACAGGTTCCTGCAAATTGTGAGTGCATTCTTGTGCATTAATGAGTCTCTCTTTATAATCAATGATATAAGGATTATCGAGTGTAACTTTCATTGCAAAAATTAAGGATAGAAGAGACATAATCTTTAAGGTCCTTACAAACAACACAAGTTTCATAATTTTTAACCATGAAGGATTCTATCTCAGAGGCTCCCATAAATATGAAAAATTGTTCTACCTCTTCAAACCCAAAATGAATATAGCTATTCCGATTATAGTTCTTAATTAAAAATTCCTCACTAAAGCCACATTGAAATTTAAGATGTTTAGTATCCTGTTTAGAGCAACAGTTTATATCATGGCGTTTAAGCAAGATTTTAGCAATTGTATTCAATTTTTCTATCACAGCACTCATAAATTTTCCCGCTCTTGATTCTTTATAATTATTATAATATTCTATAAGCTCCAAGTAGGTTATGGGTTCTCCCATAATAGCAGTTTTTAATGTTTAGGTTTTTCAAATTTTTATGGATTTTTGGGTATATGAGAAAAGTAAAACAAGACAAAAAGAAACTAGACAAAAGTAAACTAAGAAAAATAAAACAAGACAGAAATAAACTAAGCACAAATAAACTAGGCAAAAGTAAACTAAGCAAAACAAAGTAAAACAAAATAAAAACAGAGAGAGAGGTAGAGTGTACTCCCCAGGTGAACTTATGAGTAGAGCTATGCCTCCCCGACAACGGCGCCGAAAAACGATCTTGATAACCCACAAGTATAGGGGATCGCGGCGGTCTTCGAGGGAAGTAAAACCAAAATTTATTGATTCGACACAAGGGGAGGTAAAGAATACTTATAAGCCTTAACAACTGAGTTGTCAATTCAGCTGCACACTGGAAAAGCACTAATAACAGGGGTGATGTGAAAGCAGCGATGAGTATGAGAGCAATAGTAACGATAACACGACGACGAGTAGCAATAACACATGAGCAATGGCACCGGAAAATAGTTGATACTACTTTCAATGACATGTAGAACGAGTATATAACGATGAGAGATGGACCGGGGTTCCCAGCTATCTACACTAGTGGTAACTCTCCAATAACAAGTGTTGGGTGAACAAATTACAGTTGCGCAATTGATAGGATTCAAAGCATTAAGTTAGAACATCCAGCTTATTAATCATGTAGGCATGTTTTCCAATTATATAGTCGTACGTGCTCGCAATGAGAAACTTGCACAACATCTTTTGTCCTACCAGCCGGTGGCAGCCGGGCCTCTAGGGAATCTACTGGAAATTAAGGTACTCCTTTTAATAGAGCACCGGAGCAAAGCATTAACACTCCGTGAAAACATGTGATCCTCATATCTAAGCCTTCCCCTCCAGTTGTCCCAATTTCTGTCACTTTGGGGCCTTTGGTTCCGGACATAGACATGTGCATACAACTTGTAGATACAATCTAAGCAATAAGTATAAAGCTTAAATCTAAGATCATGCCACTCGGGCCCTAGTGACAAGCATTAAGCATAACAAGATTGCAGCAACAATAACTTCACAAACTTTATAGATAGACTAATCATAATGTATCATCCATCGGATCCCAACAAACACAACACCGATTACATCGAGATGGATCTCAATCATGTAAGGCAGCTCATGAGATCATTGTATTGAAGTACATGGGATAGAGAGTACCAACTAGCTACGGCTAGAACCCGTAGTCCATGGGGGAACTACTCACGGAGCATGATGGAGGCGGTGGCATCGATGGAGATGGCTTCCGGGGCACTTCCCTGTCCCGACAGAGTGCCGGAACAGAGACTTCGTCCCCGAGTGGAGTTTCGCGATGGCGGCGGCGCCCCGGAGTCTTTACTGGAGTTTCGTCAAAAGGTATCGCGTTTTTAGGTCGAAAGGACTTATATAGGCGAAGAGGCGGCGCAGGAGGGGCAACAGGGTGCCCTCCCCATAGGCCGGTGCGGCCAGGGGCTGGCCCGCGCGGCCCTATGGTGTGGGGGCCCCAGGCCTACCCTCTGACTCCCCTTCGGTGTCCTGGTCCGTCTCGGTGAATTATGATCTTTGGTCTTCGTTTCGTCGAATTCCGAGAATATTGCCCGAACAGCCTTTCTGGAACCAAAAACAACAGAAAACAGGAACTGGCACTGTGGCATCTTGTTAATAGGTTAGTTTCGGAAAACGCATAAAAACATTATAAAGTGCAAGCAAAACATGTAAGTATTGTCATAAAACAAGCATGGAACATCAGAAATTATGGATACGTTGGAGACGTATCAGCCACTTCCCAAGAAGAATCAAGATAAAGTACCCCAAGAGAAGAAATCAATAAAGAAGAGAAAGGGGAACAGTTTCTACTTATGCTGTGTGAAGGGGCACTTTACTTCTTCATGTTTAAGTGGTACCTTATCCAACCCTATCATTGTTGATGATGATTATTCTCTTGGTAAGGATAAGGATGGCAATGTGTTTGCCAAGTTTGTTGGAACTCAAAGTGGTTTCAAGAAAAGAACCATTTGGGTTACCAAGCCTATTGTGACTAACCTATATATTAGGACCCAACTTGGTTGGGGACCAACAAGCTCAAACTTGATCAATAGGTGCATGCGGAGGGCATTGGAGACTTGGCTACTTCATGAAGAATTAAGGGATCTTCATATATTATATTTTATCAAGCCAAGTCATAAGGATTATCATATATATCTTATATCCAATGTTCCTCTTTGCGGTGACTTATACTTCAACTCATATTAATATTAAGTTACTTGCCCCTTCGCATGTTTGGTTTTGTACCAAATATGTGTTTGTATGTGTTGAATCCTACTTGCCTATCTTATGTATTCAAGTATGTTTGTTTGACTCATCATATACTTGTGTATTGTTTTGAGCCTAATGCATCTTGATGATATCTTATTTGGCTCTCTTTGAAGTGATTAATGGAACATCCCATTTTGGGGGAGTGATATGCATTGTGCATCTCTCTTTCTCTAAAATGTGTGTACATGGGTATCACCACTTAGTATTGATATTGCAAGATCATCTAGTCACTATGTGGTGTGTCATACTCATGAGAAATTAAAATTCTAATGTACATTAATCATCTCTAATCGAATTTTAATTGCCTCTTAACTAGAAGAAATGTTTTATCACATTATGGGGGAGTAATATGTTTTGTACATATCACAAGCCTAGAAAATGTGAACACTTGAGGTTATGCCACTTAGAGTTGATACTCTTAAATTATCTTGATCCGAGGTGGCATGTTTGCTCAAACAAGCTCCACTTGTATTAAAAAAAACTTTTCTTGCTCATCTTATGGTTCTTGTTTGAGTAAGAAATTCTTGGTACGATTTCCCTCAAATACATATTTCTATATCTTATTTGAGACACCGTTTGCTTCAAGCTATTCTAATCATTGTCGTGCGTGATTGTTTGACTAGTTGAAGCTATCAAGAATCTTCATCCGTGCATAGTGCTTAATTTTATATACTTATCCTATGCCTTTTATTGTGAAGTTGATCCTTACTATCCTTGTTGAAATATACCACCGGAAGTTAATTCCAATATTCTCATTGTCTTTGACAATTGATAACCTTGTATGTGGTTGAATTTATGGATCATCTTCATCTTGGATTGCTTCTTATTTCCTTATTTTATTTCCAAGAAATCTTTGTTGCTCCCATGTGTCTTCCTTGTCCCTTTGAAAAATCTTTTGATAAATTCTCTTGATTCATATCAAGTGTTTGTTTTGGAAGACAAACATTTTTTCTTTACGGTACATTGTGCCATTGTGAAAAGAGTAGAGAGTTTGGTTTATTTGTTCGAACCTTGCTCTTTTGGGAGTTTGCTTTCTCATTCCTTCTTACATGTTCTATTTGTTTGAATGAGATAAATCTTTGAGCATGTTTGCATTATTTCATCCTTTATGCTCAATGGTTTCTTCTTAGTTCATTCGTTGAACTTTGTTGAACAAATCTTTTTGTGATTTACATCTTTGATATAATTTGGACAACAAATGTTTGGTCACACCTTTATGCCTTCTTCAATTCATTTGATGTTTTGTCCAAAGTATATCTTTCTTGGATCTTTAAAAGTCTTTGTGTGTGCTTATATGTAATTTTTTTATATTTAAAGCATGATTTCTTTCTTTGATCCATTATATAGGGTATACTCCATCAAATCCTAAATGGCTAAGATGTGCATGAAATTCAAATTTCATCTATAAATATGCACATATTTATATGGAGTGTGTCCTATGTATTGTGGTTAGTCTAACCATTTTGGACCCAATAAGTTTGGGGACCAAGATATACTTGAATATTGTTTTAGGTACATTGGAGATGCAATGGAGGCTTGTCTCATCTATAAGAAAGGTGTTGTCACCATATGATAATTGGAGTCAAGACTAGGATGATCAATAAACTCTTATCTACTACATCATGCCATTGCTATCTCGGTAACAAGTATCTTATTCATGCATACTCATATAGCATCCATCCTCTTGTAGGTTGCATCTTGGCATGAAATTCTTTATTTCGAAAATATTGCGGTTCTTGAAAAATCCTTTTTAAAGAAAAACTTCTTATTGTACATTTGAGTAATTTGAGAAGATGCATATGATAGGGATATATATATATCATGTTTATGATTCACTTATCCCAAATATGCCCTCTAGCAATTTATTGCATATCAATTCCTCAAAGAGCTCTTATGTGCAATATTGATGAAATTGCGAAATAAATCCGTATTTGTGATACTTGTTGCCTTTCTCAAAACATTCCAACTAGCTTTACTTCCCTTATTGTTAGTTGTGATGTTTTTGATATTTTTCTTGGTTGAAGTTCATTCATATACCATAAGTGAATATTGGAGCCATAGTCTATATTTGCTTTTTAAGAAAACATCCTTTGGTATATTTTATGACTTCATCTTGGATATCCTGTCTTATTTATTTTGTTAACCTCTTGTGTGTGCATGTTTCTTTATGGATCATTGTCCACTTTAGAAACTTATATACATGAGAGCGTTAATCCATCATCTTGATATCCTTGTTCTTTGCCGACCATTTTTTATCCTTTTGATTTTAGTGGTGTTGGTAAGGAAGATTTATGAGTGCTTGGTTTATTTGTTTTTCTTCATGCACTCACATCTCGTATTGTTGGACTCAATTTGTTCTTGATAAGCATATTCTCTTTATCTTGGTTGTGTTCTAAATGATATAGAGGGAGTAAGGATTCCATGTTTGTGCATATTGTATTCAAATGCAAACATTATAAATTATGCACGAACCTTGGGGAGCTTCCTTATTTTATTTAGAGCACTATATCTATCTTATCATGATATCTTTGTTTGTCCAATTGGATCTTTGATTGCTTGCTTTATTTGTTAAAGCTTTCTTCACCATGTTATCCTTGTGCAATCCTTGATCCTCAATATAGTTTGACTTCCTTCAAGTATTCATCATTGCATATGTGCATTTGATTCCACTCAAATTATGAGAAGTGCACACCTTGGGGAGGAACTCACCTTATATTGGCTTTCTAATTTTTTCTCCCATTTTGGCACTTGATGCCAATTGGGGAGAAGTTTAGAGGGTTTAAGAGAATGGTTTTATACTTAAGTTTGGTTTGTGCTTAAGTGTACTGCCTCTCATGCATTCCATATTTATTATGTCTTGCATTGTTGTTTATATATAGTGGAAATTGTCCCAAAGGTTAATCTTAACAATGTATGCAATGAATTCATGTTCATCACACGTGCATACATTGCGGGGGAGTTTGCTCTATATATATTGGTTCTACTCACATCCCTTGCATTAGTTGTAGTTGTGTGAGTAGAGTTGGTTTTGATATGGGATAGTAGCTTTGCGTTACTTGACCATATCAAATACAACCTCTTGTATACAACTTATTCTCGGATAAGTTGCGTACTTGTCTCTAATATTCATTATATAAACCCTCTTATTGTGGTTGTCATCAATTACCAAAATGGGGGAGATTGTAAGGGTATATTGCCCCTATGTGTGGTTTTGGTAATTAATGACAACCCCTATGGACTAATGTTTTCATTGAGTTTATATGAAGGAATATTCCATAGGTACTACTTGTATTCCATGTGTTGGATTCAAGTATGGATGCCATGTAGATAAAGATACACCTTGTGTATTGGCATCAAGATCATCGATTTGAAGATATATATGTGATATGATCAAGAAGAAGAAATGAAGATGGAGTTCTTATGTGGAACTCAATATTAGCCATGCTCTATCTTATGTTATATGCAATGAATGATCAAGATCTTGAGAGCTTGATTCCAAGTGAAGAATTCTTTATACACCTCAAGATATTATGATAGAGTATGAGAAGATACAAGGTTGAGTTGGGCAAGTACAAGATGAGCATCTCAATTGGATCACATGCTTGAAGCTTGCCGTCCATTTGGTGATAATGGACATGTGAAGATGTGCATCAATGGAGTTTTCCCATCATAGTGTATGGGGGAGCATTTGTGAGTCTTCACGAAGCAACAATGATCAAGTGAGGCATTCCGGCTTGAGTGGAGCTTGAAGAGTTATCATCAAGATCAAGCGGGATGCGCAAGGCAAAGGTATGGCCTTGATAGGTTTTTCTTTTACCGGTCTCAAGGTGGTTGATGGGAGACCGGATTATAGGATAGATAGCCGCACTATTAAGAGGGGCTTTCGGTTGGGTAACTTGATCACATCGTCTTAGGGAGCTCAATCATTTGCATACTTTGCATATCCCTATTGCTTCTTGGTGTTTCTCTGTGTGAGGTTCTTGAGCTTGTTGCTAGCTTTACAACAAGCCCAAGTTCATCGAAAACGGAGTTCGTATGACTCTTCTATGACATTTTCAAGGTTGGGTGTGATTTTACCGATTATTCATGATATAAGGTTCTACCTTTTATATTCATGATAAAATCTCCTCCTACAGATTCTTGTGTTTTCACTTTCCATAGGATAGCATTTGTTCTTATCTCTCAAAAAAATTGGTTTCATTCAATTCAGAGTTCGGGAGCATTTGTTATTAAAGAAAAAGGGAAAACACTAAAAAGAAAAAAAAGGGGGAGGAAGTGGCCGGCCACCGGCCAGCCTGCCGGCCCAGCAGCCGGCCCACCCGGTCTATGCTGGGTCTGGCAGTGGTGCCAGCCGGGCCACCTACAGAGGGGGTTCCGGCCTGGTCCGGCCCAGCCCCCGGTGCCCGCCGACCTGCTTGGCATGAGGCCCGGCCTGACCGGCCTCTTTGCCGGGCTGGGCAGTTTTCCCCAGCGCGGCTCACCAACCCCATCCAGCCTGGGCCGCTCGCCCCACCGACCGGCCAGCTCGCCCATCCGGCCTGGGCTTCGGTTCGGCCGGGCTGCACGCCGGCCTGTCCGGCAGCTGCTCCGGTCGGCCGGCCTGTGCGCCGGCTGGGCCGTTTTTCCTGCGCGTTTTTGCTGTCTTTTTCCCCAATGGTTATTTTTCCCCTTTAGCTATAAATAGCCTTCTTCCACCTTGAGCTGAGCTAGTTCTTCCCCTTTCTTCACCTCCATTGTTGCTATTCGAAGAACTTGCTTCCCCTCTTGATTCCTCCCATAATTCTTGCCCATTCTTGAGGATTTGAGAGAGGATATCTAGATCTACAATCCCCACCAATCAATTTCTCCTCTAAGTGAGGGGAACCCATTGGATCTATATCTTGGAGTCTTTTGTTGACTTTCCCCATTGTTCTTCCTCTCTAATCTCATCCTAGCATTTTTTGCTTGGGTGGGATTTGAGTGTGAATTAAGGACTCAAACACCTCTAGTGTTCTTGCTTTGCATCATTGCATAGTGTTGAGCTCTCCACCTCGATTAGTTCGAGTGAGAGACCGTGAGCTTGTTACTCTTGGAGGGAGACCTCCTAGTTGGCTTGGCGGTTGGTGCTCCGGTGATCTCTTCAAGGAAGATTGTGAAGAGGCCCGGGCTTCTCCTTCGTGGAGCTTGTGAAGTGGTTGTGGAGCTTGCCATCTCCGGAGCGGAGGAAAAGCTAACCATAAGGAAAGGGTCATTATCCTTCGTGGGTGTGGCTCGGAGAATAGGGTGAGCCTTCGTGGCGTGGGGAATTCTTCGTGGGACCTCCACTCCTCCAAACGTGACGTACCTTTTTGCAAAGGAAGGGAACACGGGAATACATCCTTGTCTCCGCGTGCCTCGGTTATTTCTATACCCGAGCTCTCTTTCCTTGTGATAGCCATCGTGCTTGAAGTACTTATATCTTGCTATCACTTGTGCTACATATATCTTGTGCCTATCTTGCTTAGCTCTAGTTGTTATTGTTACACTTAGTTGAGCTTAGCATATTTAGGGTTTGTGCTTGTAAACTAAACGTTAGTTTAATTCCGCATTCTTACAAGACAAATCCGTAATAGTTTTTAAACGCCTATTCACCCCCCTCTAGGCGACATCTCGTCCTTTCAGTGGTAAGCAAAGGGGCCAACATGGTTTTCCTAACCCCCTTTAGGTTATTGATCGGAGAAGTGTCTCGATCATGTCTGCGCATTCCCGAAACCGTAGGGTGGCATGCTTAAGGGTATATGATGCTTAGGGATTGATTCGGGATCGATGGAGTAATAAGAGAGAACACCGGAATCGTTCCGGAGAGGTAACGAAATAATTTATGGCGTCTATGAATTGTTCGGAGACTTAATAAATACTCCCTCCTTTCCTTTCTATAGTGCCTACATATTTTTGACATTTGTTTCGGAATATATGGTTGTAACTTGGATTTTTTTTCAATTACCCCTCCCCCGTTCAGCTCCCACACAACATGCGTGAGAAAAAATCCATACAAAATTGGAAACAATTAATTGAGATTCCTAATGCATGGCCCAACGATTCCTTAAAATTAGGCAGCAATGTTTTACTTTACTTAATTGAACCCGGCTGCACATATATGGAGAATCAACAAGAGAGATTTGTGGGATTTGTTATGGTAAGTTAGGAAGATATGGATTTTCCCAAAATTTACGTTGATCTCAAATCGTTCAGCTAGGGGGTCTTGTGTAAAAAATACTCTTGCGCTAATTTCCGTGCCAAAAAACTATAGGCACTATAGAATGGAACAGAGGGAGTATGTTTTAGTATTCAATTAATTGAATCAAATATTAAAAATGATTTAAATATAGGGATACCCCATAATGGGCCACCATAAGACAGCCCATGAAGGGGCCCGGCCAAGCCACCAAGGGAGGAGGAGGAGGTCGGGCGGCCCACTTGGGTCGGCTAACCAAACCCTAGGGGGTGCGGCGGCTTGGGGGGCACAGTGAATACCCAACCTCCTCTCCCCCACCCGTAAAAGAAAGGCATCCCCTCCACCTCATTCATCCTATTGGCATTTTCCTTATATATCTCCCCCTCTCTCCCTCACATGTGGTTCCCGAGTTTTGGAATGTGCATACGGGGTGCAAGATCTCCATCATACACACGCTGTTGTGATGCTGGTATCTCGGTCCGGATCTTCTTCTTCCGCTGCTTCGCTGGACCGGAGCCCGAGGGACGTCTATACACCGTACGTGTGTAGAACTGCGGAGGTGCGACACTTCGAGCACTTCATCGCTTGTACTTTGAGATCGGTGCCGTTGTACACCTTCATCAACAATGTTCGTTTGGAACACAACGTTTTTGGGCTTCATGGATATGGACACCAAATCCCTCTGTTACCTTACATCTGCATAGAATAGACCTTGGCTATGTTATTCTGTCGGTAGGATTTTTTTGTTTTCTGCTACAGAACCCAACAGATTGCCCTCCGCTTCAACTAGCACATGTCCTCCCCCTAACCCCACACGAGATCACTGACTGGACAACCAAGAGAGCGGCACTAGATGTCCAGCAGAAGCACTGGATGGACTGCCAATGCGGCAGTGCTTGATCTCCGCCACCACCACCACCGGACAGACAGCTGGAGTGACATCGCTCGATCTCCGCCACCACCACTGGCAATCCCGTGCGCCACTGCGTGGACCTCCAATGCGGTTGTACTCGATCTCCACCAGCAACGCTGGAATGCCAGCTAAGCTGAGTGGCCTCAAGCAAGTCGACGATAGTGACCAGTTGGTCACTCCTTTCAGTGTTTCAGACTGACGTACCCTCAACAAAGACCAGTTCACTCGGCTCAAGATTTTTTTGGGAGGCTCACTTTCCCTCTCTCTCTCCTCTTGTCTCGCTACAGTACCTTGAGAGTATCCGCCCGGAGACCGGGCTGATCCGATGGCCTCTCCACCGGAATAGCCGACCAGAGTTGGCTCAGGGGAGGCGTCAGAGTAGTTAGAGTTACTTGATATAGTTGTAGGTGGTCTAGTTTTGGTTGGTTGCCGAGTTTGGGCCTTCTGCCCGTAGTTTGGAGTGGCTCTCTAGATCCTGATCAGATTTGGAGATTAGGGTTCCTCTCCCGCGCCTTCGTGCTTCTCTGGTCGAAGTGCAAGATGGAGGAGTGCAACATTGCTCCCCCAAATAAGATCATGTTCTTTTGCCTCGTCTGGTGCTGGATCCGCGGTGGTGACGAGCATCCTCTGGCCTGCTGTGGCGGAGAGGAGAGGAGGCATGTTGTCCTATTGTGTTCTCTCACAAGCGCTCGGTGGGGTGTCCGACTGATGGTGTGGAGATCCAAGTTCACTCTTCCTCTGGTCGGTCATCGAGACGAGGGGAGGAAGAAGAGGAACTTGTATCTCTGTAGATCGGGACGACGTTGGCCTCTGTCTAAGAGGTGTTTCGAGGATGAGCTCAACCACATAGATGGAAGCTTCGCCTCTGCGATCCTCTGCCGGCATGCCAGCGATTCTCCAACCTCCGATGTGGAAGATCTTCTTCGGATCTGTTGATGGAGCTTGATGCTTCCTCGCCATCAATTGGCGTGTCCCCGGTGGCTTGGAGGTGACCAGCGACTGCGGTTCTTCGTTGGAAAGGGGCTTTCGAGCAGCTTGCACTGGTTCCTCGGCAGCGACGCCTGGAGGACGCCGGCGGTTGATAGTGTGGCACCCAGGGACTGGATTGCTTTGCCTTCTTTTGTTCTAGGGTGTTGTTTGCATTTTTGGAAGGCCTTTTCTTCAAATAGTTGGTTCTTTAGGGCGAGTGATGCAAGGACCTTTCTACAAATTGTACCTACCATCTGTGCTAGTTGATGAATACAATGGGGTCTCTTGACCCTGCAAGGACCTTTCTACAAATTGTACCTACCATCTGTGCTAGTTGACGAATACAATGGGGTCTCTTGACCCTACTCCTTGTCCAAAAAAAGGAGAAAAAAAGTTGAAATCTCTATCGCAAAAGTATATGCAATACTGACTGTGTATATCCCATAATATTATCTACTCATATCAATTCAAATAAAATAAAATCAACATAACATAACCATATAATTAGAATTAGGTTTTAGGTTTTCTGTACGCCGTTGCCTTTAAAGATCAAACTGCAGCTAGCTTTTGTAGATGTTACTTTTGTTATTCTTACCTTACTTCTATTCTCTCGAAAAACATAGAGTGTTAGTTTTTTTAATATATTTCGCTATTTTCTTGATTGTATGTTTCTTCTGATTGATTTCATATGTTTAATTCTAATTTTATCCTATTGACTTTGTTTTCTAATTTATAAATCGTATTCTCAGTTCAAGGCTCATGGAATCGTACGCCAAGACAGACCACCGCAACATGTCTGAGATTTGTATAACCATACAACTCAACTTAGAGCATCTCCACCGATTTGAGGATTCTAGCGAGATAAAATGCTCAGACTGACGCCCCAACAGAAATCCATGCCATCCTGAGCCCAATACAAGCGCCGACAAATCTCAAAGGAACCCTATAGAAAAGGAAGTTATAGGGCATACCGATATGTATTAGCTTCAAACTCTCGTAGGAAAATTCTCGCGGGGCCACGCATCAGCTCCTCTATCTCTCTCACCTATGCCTCTCTTCCTCTTAACTAGATTTAGATGTGCGCCTTGGCGCACGACTCCGTGGAGCTCATGCCGATGTTCATTTTGTATAACGACGATAAAATTTAACCGTCAATAAGATAATATATTTCTTAGGTTTTACAAAACGATATTGTTATTATACATCACAAGAAACTACAAACGGAGCAACAAACACTTGCATATAACCAAGAAAATAGAGAAATACATTATAGTAACTAACATTCGATGAAAATAGTATTATAGGGTTCTAAGGAAGGAACAACAAAATAAATATCTACAAAAGTTGCCTATGGACCTTGTTAGCGTTCCTGCTGACCCGTCATAGCCATGGGGCGTCAACCAGAATCCAGGGCCAGGCGCATGTCCCCAGCCTTGTAAATGGCATGTAAACCACAATATTAAGTATTTATAGAAATTTTTAATAAGCAAGCAACATCAAGCGTGGCTAACAGTCCAATAGAAAATGGTTGCCATCGATTGGAAATGATGCAAACGGTGATGTTCTAATCTTTAGAAAGGCCAATGTATGGTGAATTCTAAGAAATTGTACATAATCAAAGAAATTAACATGCCATAGTTCCAATAAAACACTTAGAATTCACCGAATAGCCTAAAATGAATATGAAAAGCATTACTTTTCCACATAGTGTGGTTCAAAACCAACAGTAATAGGGGACTGATCATCTTCTTGGATTCAGACTCCAATTTGTATGGATATATACTGACCGTATGGATCTCCTTAGCAGCTTGAATGGTGAACTGCCACATGTGAGAGTTAGCGCTGTCAGCTCAATAAGCACGACCTGATATTGCATTTTAGACCGGCCTCTCATATAGGATATCTTGAATAATCTTCCGAATCCAATCAATAATCTTCCTGATCTTGCTAAACCGGTTTATCTGCTTGTCTTTGTTAGTCACTTGTTGCAGGAGACACTTATCAAAGTTCTCAACTCTGTATCTCCAACTTCTCGTTAAGTTGTTTAATTTGTTCATCCCTGTGATCCATTATCCACTTGCTGGTAGGAGAAAAACAAAATAGCAAGAAGGGAACAAACACAAAACAGGTAAGAAAGAACCAAGAGGGCACACTTATCAGAAACAAAGCATGTAAATGCAATGAAGAATAACATGTATATAGGCTACAGATAAATACATTGCGGTACAAGGGGAAGAAAGGAAAATACCTGACAAAGAAACTATCTCAGCGATGGCCAGCAGTAGCATTCCTGAAACAAACGAAACCAAAGTTTACTCTGTATCCAAAATATATATAGAGCTATGCTTAGAAATATGATATAGCCAAATGAAACATCACAGTAAAAAAGCACAAAAGACAGGCAAGATAGGCTGACAATAAAGAGCCAAAAATGGCGCCTAAAAATGGGAGATAGATTATACGGCATGCAATTGAATGAACCCAGACCAGCTAAGCAACAATAACACAAACCCAAAAAACAATCTTCCAATAACTCCTATCCTTTCCAATAAACAGAAACACAAGGATGTAGGATAAAATTGCGTCGCACTAAGAGTGGACGACACATTGCACAAACAGAAATATGGACACTGTGATCTTACTAAATTATGATGCACTACATCCAAAGCCACATAAACTGATAAACCAAGTATAGTAGTACAACAGTGAGAACAAACCGTCCCACTAACCATCGGCAGTAATATAATGCATTACTTTAATGGCAAACCTAGTTTGCTCTGGTAGCAAAACAATACGCACTGACTATTTATTTATATAGTATATTTTTTCCAGCTCTCATCTAACAATGTTCTTATATCACAGACTATGTGAAACAACCTGCATGGAACCAAGTGCATCGTTGCGTTAAAGTTATGCAAACCTTCACACAGATCAAGAAACAAAACTCGTTAGCGTTTAGACGCTAATGTTGTACAAGTCGGACCAAGCCATCCAACCAAATCTCACAACTGCGACCAAGCCGTCCAACCAAATCTCACAAATCTCACAATTTGATACTCCATGGAAATCCTGGAACATGTTCTACATCTTACATTTAGAGACTAATTCGAAATCATGGACATTAAGCATTAAGTACATTTAGAGACTAATCAATAACTCAGGATTTGTGTCAAAGTTCAGTGTCCTAAGGCATCAAGTACAATGGAACGTGCCGCTCTGTGGAGCGCCAAACCAAGAATCAAAATAATAACTACTGGAGAAAATAGAACGTGCCAAGTACCTAAAAATGATAATGTAGTGTACATCAAAGTTTACAGAGAAAAGTGTGTTTTTCCTCCTCAAGTCTGGAGCATATAAGAATACCAAGACATACATTTTATAAAATTTCTGGAGGGTCGTATAGAATTTATGACAAAAGAGACAAAATGCAATTGGTTCTTGAACCACCACATGACTTCACGTGGCGATAATTTTTCTACCAGATTTTAAAATTGCAAACTTGTATTATTTCTAAATATAATTTAATAGATAATACTTCCACCGATTGTATATGCCAACACTTTAGTGGCACAATTTTATTGTGTCCTTTTCGAGTTTCCTAAACCTGCTCAGAATACGTCAAAGGTTGACTAATTGAATAACGAAAAGTAATAAGTTGCTTGGCTTATATAGAATTTGGCTAGAAGAGACAGAAATGATTTTTTTTTCAATCCCCACACTACTTGATTTGGTGGCAATTTTTCCATCAGATTCCTATGTACAGAAAAGGTGCACTCCCCAAATATTAGTCAATTAAGCTTTCGGTCTCTTATGATTGATTAGACCCATTGGAAGCTAAAAAATTATTACTTGGATTACTGTTTTCAAAAGAAACAAATATATTAAACATGAGATATTATTTATCACCTCAAGTTGATTGGGACTTCACATATATACTTCAGTTAGGAGATCCAACAACAGTTTCAGTTGCCTTTAGATCCGAATTATGCAAGGAAATCACATACTCAAAAAGTAACTAAGATGGGAGTTCAACCTTTAAATCTTTAAATTACAAATGAGGTGCATGTCCGGAGCTGAGACTGAGAGCAGATCAATTTGATGTTTCCCATGAACCTGCATTTACATATTTTTGCTAATGCAATCAGATACAAAATCTGCAGTATAGGAGATAACTATTCCATGAATAATTCATGTTTTTTTTGCATCAGCATACATAATTCTTTTGTTTAGTACCCGTAGGAAAATAATGAAATGCGAGAATATAGATACAAGCAAATTTCAGTGGAGAAAGGAAAGATCCCATTTTCCACTATTGTTCAAATCATAAGTACAGAGTTACCAGCCTGGAGAGACCAGTCTTCTATTCCACTTCCAAATGCTAGACTGGTTGGCAAAGAAACTAATACTGAATATTTAGCATACTTAGCTACCGTTATTTGAGCTACACAACCAGAATGTTAAATCATAACTGCTGGTGATCTGCTGCTGCACGATTACAAATAAATCTAATTCAGGCGAGATGAGTTATTACTACTTTCTGATGTTACGATCATAATTCAAGAACATTGTGACAACAAGGAGTCATGCTTCCATGAGTACTCAAGTGGCCATGAGTTGGTTAAAAATAAGATAGCCCGGTTGAGAAGCTAATAAAGCGTATAAAACTATTAACTACATGATTCATTTCCTACGAAATTTAGAAGGCGCTGTAGAAAAAATTATACCTACCATCTGATAATGTTCACCCTCCATCCATAAACAGTTAGTTCATGGTTCAGATCAATCTACACCTGCACGAACATCACAAAGCTAACATACATGAGCCCATAGTAGTAAAAATGAAGAACTATATTTAACTTCTAGGCAGAAGATTCATATGATACCTTCAGTCCATTTTAGAGGAGAACAAAGCTCTCACATATAAACAGGAAATTTATACTTGTTAGAACAACACCCATTTTCTCTTTCACCAGGAGCTATTGGGGGGGCAGATGGACAGTGATATGTATGGAAAAATGGGCATTGATAAGATGAATAATGGGTATTGCACGTCCAAATTGGGAAAATAATGCAGTGATAACTCAGTTTCTAAAGAAAAGTAGCTCAGACTTTTTATTTAGCAAGGAGGCACCAACATGTCAGCACTATAATGGTCCCTACATATAGGATAGTGACACCAATTATATTTGTTAGAAGAATCAAGTGTATACCATACGGATGAACCCTGTATACCGCACAGAAAAACAAGACATAGAATAGAATTAGCATAAAAAGTACATCAGATTAATAGGCCATCTAATGCCGAAGTATAATTGGCCTGACTAACTATTGTACTCAGCTAAAAGCTGCAGTGAACTGGCATTTGGATGTCTAGGAATTGTTGTTAAGAGGAAGAAGGAAATATTGATCTTATAGAATTGAGCATCAGTCAGTTGTCAATTTAGTCAAAATTGCAGGATTGTCTCAAGCTGGCACTTGGTAGAGCGGTGTACTTTCCGCCTTCATGAGAAGGAAGTTCAAGACTTCAGAAATAAAACAACATCTGAGACCAGAAATTAATACACCTAACCATTGAGCCGGAGAGATCAAGTACTGGAAATGTGGGAAATTAAACACAAGAAAGGCAGAAGTTGTTTCGTACGTAGAATTATTCCAAATGTCTGTTCTAATTTGCTTCCAAGAAAAATAGAAACCAAGATCAGCAGTAGAGAATTCCATGCTAATATTCTTCTATCTAGCAATCATTAATCCTTTTACCAATTGCAGACTTCACCTTGATGTAAAAAAGGATGATACTGATGTGGTAGCACAATTTAATTATTTGGTTTCTAGGATGGACATGCTAACAAAATTGTAAGCCGTAGATAAGGTTAAGATACGACTATTTCATATTAGCCTACAACTTGCAGCTGTTTTTCTTTCTAAAACTACGGATCCTTCACATATGTTAATTGCAACACAGACTGCAGGCTGTGCACTACCAGCAAGCAGAGATAATGTATATTTAGAGAACTAATAAACCCATTCCTTGATATCCTCTCTGGTGTAATTTCCGCTCCAAGCTGCTGCAACAGCTCCGTTGCTATGAACAGCATACAAACATTAAAAGACCAGGGCCTCCCTTTCTAATGAGCAATGAATGTTTTAGACGCTGCAGTGCACAAGCATGGAGAAGGCCATGAAAGTTGCAACCAGCTAGAATACGGTGCAAGACATGAGAACAGTGACTTCTAATGGCAGAAAAATAACAAGGATCACATTCAGAAATTTACAACATGGTGAGCCTCTCAAAGCAACTTGCCTAAATGAAGTTCTTTAACTGAATATAAAACCCGAGTTTGCACTATGGTTCAAAGCATGAAGGTCACACCTTTACCTGTTCAACGAGCAAGATTTAGTGATTCGAGTAAGAAGTGATATAGTGAATAATTAGCACAATCAGCACCTGCAAAACTCTAGATGCCGATTCATAATTACCACAGATCATTCATGTACTTATTATCTTCACTTAGGTTGCACATATTAAGTGCAGAGGCCATGAAATCTGCAAGATGTGAAGAAAAATGTGCAGAGTGGGGGGCTCACTTTGGTGTGCAGGTTGAGTTGCTCGAAGATAGGCTTGAAGGATATGGTTCTCATAATACACCGCAGCCGCGGCCGCTGGATCCTCCAGAGATTGCGGAGACGCAGCTACACGGCGGTCGACTTCGACTCTCCCAGCGCCGACGCCTTCGTCGCCTTCGACTCCTCCAGCGTCGACGCCTTCGTCGCCTTCGCCTCCTCCAGCGCCGACGTCTTCGTCACCTTCGACTCACCCCGCGCCGACGCCTTCGTCGCCTTCGCCTTCCCCAGCGCCGACGCCTTCATCGCTAACGGCTTCGTCACCCTCGCCTGTTGAGCCTTTTGTGTTATACATTTCTTATTTCCCCTGAATTTTTTTCCAATTGAATAACCTTTTGTCATAGGAATCACATTAAAGACACAGCCAGGTTTGTAAGTCCTCAACTCCCTAAACCATCTGTGCTTTTAGTTTCAGTTGCAACTATCTAATAGGGAAGCACACTGAATATGCATCACAAATTACATGGGCCAGAGAGAGGCTGACCTATTATTGGAGATCAAACTGCTCATTGAACAGGTTGTGAGCAGCGGGAATAAATGCTCCAAGCCCAGGACGTAGTCAGTTTTGTGACAATAGGTGACGTTCTCCGAACTGCATTTGGAAAAATTGCATATATGCTCATATCACTGTACCTGGAATTGATTTTTTACAGAAGAATGGTGTAACACTCATATTAAATTGCAGTCCACTACTGGATGCAACAACTGAACCAAATGCAGCATAAATTAAAATACACAAAAGAAATGGACATACACTGAAGATTTACCTGTACAATTCCTTCTGATCAAGCTGTCAAGTGTCTAGCAACTTACTTAATTGTTCATCGAACAAATTAACATGCTCCCTCCCAATGTCTCAAGTAATATCCCAGAATTGGTAGTCTAGTCAAATAGGCAAATAATTCACATAGAGAGAGCTTCTCTTTGCATTCAGCAAGTTAGAACCTGGGGTCAGGTAGGACAAAAAGAAAATCAAGTTAGCTAGCCGAAGCGCAAAAAATGCAAGTGTGGAGGCAAAATCAAGCACCTCTGTGGGCCTCTTCTTCCACCTCCATCACCCTTTCTTCTTCCCCTTCCCATCTACCTCGTTATGAGCAGCCAATCACCCAAACAAGAACTGGATGCACATGCAAAAAGGTAAGATAAAATTGCCTCAAAATCTAGGAAAATTTGTGGCAAAAAAATTAATCTAGAAGGAAATACCACACAATCGTCACCCTCTCCAGCAGTGCAGCGGCCGTGCTTCTCTTTATGGAGCAGATCTGTGTTCTTTCTGTGTGTCCTCTTCCATCTCCAATCACCCTTTCTTTTTCACTTTCCCCTCTCAATCACTAGGAACAAAAAATCACCCAAACAACTGGATTCACAAGGATAAAAAGCAAGAGCGGGAGAGACAGGGATAGAAAGGGAGATGTGGAGAAATCTGGCTAACCTTGTCTCACTCTGATAGGGTTTGGTACCGAATCGTTTTCCTCCCATTGATCACGAAGATGAGGAGGAGGGCTGCGCTGCTTTTTAGGCCTACTCGTGGTCTCCGCCCCACCGCCCCACCAGAAGACCACGCTCTTGTCTGATCCCCCGCATCAGTCCTCCACTTCCCCGTGTGCTCCTCCATGGGTCAGCCATGGAACCAAGCTGGAGGAGGCAGAGCTCAAGGGGACAAAGAGCAGAAGTGTGGAGGTTGAGGATCGGGAAGAGGAAGGGAGATGGAAATCCGGAGAGGGGGTCGACCCTAGGTCGTGGAGGCTGGGGGTTGGAGACGCTGCCTGGGAGGGGGAGAAGGACGAACGTCCAGGGAGGTGGAGGCGCCAGCCGCCGCTCCCGAGGAGCTCGTGAGGAGAAAGGGAGGCGGAG
This sequence comes from Lolium rigidum, assembly GCF_022539505.1. Lineage (NCBI taxonomy): Eukaryota > Viridiplantae > Streptophyta > Magnoliopsida > Poales > Poaceae > Lolium > Lolium rigidum. The sequence goes on from NC_061509.1 coordinate 70,551,111, forward strand.
GCAGAGGCCAGGAAGATGATGGCTGACAAGATCTGAAGCGGCTCACCTACTAATGGCGATGACATGGTCTTCCCAGGAAGCAACGCGAACGGGGCGGCCTGAAATCGGCCCGTTTATGGCTGGCTCGAGCAGAACGGGCGGCGCACTCCTGCTAGCCGACGGCCATCCATGGAGGCGGAGCGGCGCGGAGGCTAGGGGTTGGAAACGAGCGCGGGAGAGGAGAAGTGCGGGCGGCCAGGAGGCGGAGCAACGCCGCGAGATGCAGGAGGAGAAGAACGCGGGGGGATTGGGGAGCAGCTGCGTGCGAGACGATTGGGTGGGCTAGGGTTCGCACGACCACGACGGAAATGTCGAAACTACCCCCTATCCACCTCACGCGGAGATATATTTTGGAGGGCCGGCGCGAGGCGAAACGCACCGCCGAAACGAGCCGCAGCGACTGATGCGCGGGCCTGAGCGTCCGTAGGACCCAAACGCAGCCAGACGCGGGTAGGTAAGGGCCATTGCATGGATTTATCTAGTGTGTTCTGAGCCAACAATCAACGGACAAGATTAGCCAGCCAGGAAGATCGGACGGTTGACGTGCTTAGATCGTTGTGAGTCCCCCTATGGGGGGCATCGTTTATACCTTTAGACTAGATTTTGATGCGCGCCTTGGCGCGCGACCCCGGATGTACGCACCAATGATCGTTTTGAAATATTCTTGGTAATAAGTTTTGTTTGGTTTTACGTTAAGTTATAGCTATAATTAAATTATAGTCAAACACGTGAAACTACAAACGAAGCATCAAATGCTTATATAGAGCAAGAAAATAGGGGGATATATTACAACAACCAAGAGCTAATGGTTTTGTAAGAAGTAAAGAAAGAACAACACAAACAACATCACGTGGTGGTGAAAATAATGACACTGTTTCTTAGGTTTCACAAAACGAAGTCAATAGAGTGCAGTCAGATAAAACACACGAAATCGAGAACAAAGTAGAAAATGCTTATATACGATTTGGAAACCACCTTTCGCAATGATTTTAGTAACTTATTTGGCAACCGATCAATTAACAATGCATGAAAAACTATTTGAGTAAAATCATTCTCCAAAATAGTGCTTACAATAATAATAGATTTAAGTTTAGGTAAAATCATCAACTTATCCTAACAGGGCATATTTAAGCTAGCTCTGTTTTTCAGGGAACATGTTTAAGTTAGCTAGTTTTTTTCTTTTGACCTGGAACAAATCTATTCCATTAGACAGGCATAGCTAACTCGCTGGACACCATAACACGAACATCATCAAGATCAGTCTGCCTAGTGGCATAAGCCGCAAGGGCATGGGAATATCACGATAATTAACACCTTCAGTTGTCAAATGCCACTCACGGCTTTGAGGTGCTTGACCAGATTCTTGCATCTCATACTCTATTGTGCAGTTGCTTGTACGGCCTCGGTTTGTGGTGCGCTGTCAACTCTCCCTGCACATTAAATGTTTAACTCTATTAACCACACGTAACAAAAAGCATACTGAAATCTAATGCATATGTATACTTTTTTTAGATGAACCCAAGCTAGGTGCCTAAATCTATTTAGATACATTCACGATGAACAGCTCTCCATGTTCTAGAATTGCTAACATCTTACGAACAAAAGTTCATCTTCTTACACTGAAACTTAAACTTCATAACTAAACTGTGTATGGAGTTAGCTTCATAACTAAACTTGTACTGTGTATGGAGTTAGCTGTGAAACAAATGTCATCAATGATAATAGATTAACCCAAGCTAGGTGCCTAAATTTATTTAGATACATTCACGATGAACAGCTCTCCATGTTTTAGAGTTGCTAACATCTTACGAACAAAAGTTCATCTTCTTAGCCTGAAACTTAAACTTCATAACTAAACTTGTACTGTGTATGGAGTTAGCTGTGAAACAAATGGCATCAATGATAATAGTTTCATACCTGGAACACGCTGCTAGGAGAAATAGGTACAGTACCATGCATAGTTCTTTTAATAGTTTTAGATCTAGAACAACTCTTTTTTTCAGACCTAAAATAGAAATAGGAACCTCAGTGCTAGGTCAATGAATGGTGCGCATTGGCACGCGACCCCATAAAACTCTTGTATATGTGGGAAAATGATAATACTTTCTTAGGTTTTACAAAACCTAGTGAACCACACAAAATTACAAACAGAGTAACAAACCAGGAAACATGAGGGAATATATTGTAGCAGCTAACATTCGTTGATTCGATCGAGAGAAGCAAAAGCAAAGAAGAAACACCAAAATCATCATCAATATAAGCTGGGCATTTTCAAACCAGGAAACACGAGGGAATATATTGTAGCAGCTAACATTCGTTGATTCGATCGAGAGCAGCAAAAGCAAAGAGGGAACACAAACGTCATCATCAATATAAGCTGGGCATTTTCACAACATAGTCATTAGAGATCACTGTACCAAGGAAAGGTAAACCTAATTAGGACACAAAGAAAAACAAAACACAGATATGCAAGCAAGGTCTTTTTCATAGATAGAAATAACTGCATCGAGCCAGGAGTTGACAAAGTCTTCCTGACAGAGCCATGCACGGTTCACCTTCTCCTCCTCAACTCTCTGATTGCGTCTTATATTGTTCCAGGCATAGATTTTCAACACCGAACCACACGAAATAACCAGCTGACAACAAACAAGTCACATAGTTGTAGGCTACACCCAATCTGTAAGTAGAGGATAAACAACAAACAACAGGATGAATGGTCCCCAGTACTAAAGAGAAGACAACATGTAGCTTAAAAAACATAGGCACAGTATAAAGAATAGTACCAAGATGTAGAAACCAAACCCAACTATTATGTTCTGTCGTTTCTAATCAAGTCTGTTTTCTAATCAACGAAATCAGTAGCTGAGTACAGAGAAAAAACGAAGACTAACTTGGTTGAAGTTTTGTCAGTTGTAGGAGCAGCAGACTTGGCAGACATAGAATCCGGAGCAGGAAGCATAGGTAATTCAACCTAACACAAATATATTTGTACATAAAACAGTCAAGCCACTGGAGTGTTTACAGTATAACAGTGAATACACAAAAATTGCAAAGATAAGCAGATTATTAGCACATAGAGCTAGGCCAACCAAATATTAGTACATAGGGCCCAAGTAAAATGTTCCCCAACCAATATGTTCCATTCAGCTATTCTATCTTAAACAAATATCAAAAGCAGGTTCACCGCAAAATGCATTAATCCCTACAGGGTAATGGTAATGTCAAGCTAGTAGTTCACTCGCAACCACATCCCACCTCTTCAGTCTGAATTTGAGGGGAAAACTATGATGCAGCTTTTAACCCATGGTCAGGCGATATTTGAGTGAACAGGGCCTTCTTCCTTCACATGTGAAAGAGGCACACTGTTCCGTCGCTGCATAATATGTGAGAATGTCAGATAACGAATCAACGGGACGATGCATGTAAATGAACCAGCAAATGAAGATTCTGCACCTAGGTCCGGGAGGCTTGGAGACAGATTGCGGTGTCTAGAGAAACATCGCTTCAGAACCAACCTATTTACAAAAGATAATGTAAGCAGCTAGATATGTAGACCGAAATAAAGAAGTTCAAATAGCACAAGCAAGGGAGGACTGCAGAAAAAGAGTACATGTCTATGACACAGTAGAAAGAATATTTCATCATGACAAATAACACGACATGAAAATAACTGATCAAAAAAGAACCGGGTGGGCGCGGCTCCCTCCTGGACAACAGCGATCTCAAGCTCCACGCTCCAAGGATGGAACCATCAGCGCCCACCTCACATAGGTAGGAATGGTATGACAACCGACAGTGGGAAGCAACCAACTCCAACAAATGCAGAGGGGAATAGCAGACAACAAACATCCTGTGTCACAAAATAAATAAGCGCAAGAAGGGGACACACATGACACACCAACATAGGGAAAATCCCAGAGGCACTCTTATTAGGAATATGCTATCCACCGTCACCAACAACAATAAAGAGTATGTAAGAAAGAGCTAACTATGCACTGATATAGAACAGGCAGAGAGGTCACAACCTGATAGACAAGAAATTACGGCAGCAGATATCCTGAAACAAACAGCAAATGCAGACGTTAAGTGAAAAACTGCATGCAGGCAAGAGCAAAGGTAAGACAACACAACAAATGCAATGGAAAGCTAAGACAATCCATATATCCAAAAGCAAACTAACCTTATTTACACATAAAGAACCAAATGCAAGGAGAAACAGCAGCGAGCGGGCATCATGGTCCACAACCGAAATAGACGAAAGAATTAACCCAGCACAACCAATAGGTAGATCTCACTTTCTATGTCTATTACTGAATAAGCATCTCTTCTCAGAAGCAAGAACAAACATGAGAAGAAGACATTTTCTTATCGGCAATGAAATGTAACCAAATAAGAACAAAACTAAGCAGGAGAAAAAGCATACCACAAGCATACCGGTGCTTTTCGAGTTCACAAATGATTTACACCTCACAAAGTTTGGGTGAAAAATACAAGGGTACCAAATTGAAAATTTAGAGCAATAACGAAAGCACTACTGGCTAGAAAAATGCATCAGGTTTAACATGCCATTATATAAAACAGGCAACAAATGCAAAAAAATAGCTGAACATGCGGGGATCTGAAATAGGCAAAGAGATTTATCTGACAGGAAGACACGCACGACAGCCAACCCACAGTAGCAGCTAGCCTGGAATAACAACAATATCAAACAACATATTTCGCGATATCCAAAACTATCTCCAAAAGGCCACTACAAAACAACAATACTGTTTTAAAAAGACCAAATTTGAGAAATGGCAAGCATTCGGTGAATCGGAAGTTGCTAATATCTTCATTAGCCAACAAAATCATAACCCACAGATTAGCACCGCAAGACATCTTATTTTAATTAAAGGGAGGCGAGAAATAAATTATAACAAAACCGTGAATATCATGCTAAACTTCAGATACGAACAGCCATGTGTATCCTGAATAAAATATAGTACAAAGCAAGAAATTAATTATAACAAGATCTATGCATGTTAAAGCGAAATTAATACTGGAAAGCTAGCTAACATATCACACTTCTACAAAATCGCTGAAACAAATGTTAATAAACAACTGGCAGTATATCTTGTGCCGTGGAATTAAAGATGAAATACTTCCATTACTAATAACAGTGAGCTCTGCTCTTCTCACATGATATACTAATTCACCGGTCACAAAGAAACACCAATTAACAAGTTGGGGTTCTAAGCTAATCTGGACGACCATGAGCATCGAGGATAGTGCTCCATGACCACCACTAAGCGTTACAGAGCATACTCACCAAGAACACAAGCAGACAGCAGACCAGCAAGAGCAGCCGCGGCCAACCGACACGGAAATCCCAGCACAACGACGACCTTCAAAGACGAAACACAGAGCCATTATAAATCACGCCAGGCAGAGAAACCATTGGAAGCCGTTATAGTAAGGATAATCTAAAAGAAAAGGGGAAACGGCCAGCTAGATCCGGGAAAAGGAATACACTGTCCTCTGCCTCCAGAAACATGGGCAGTAATCGGACCAGAAAGATGCGAAATTTTTATGGGGAAGATTGTCAGATCCAACTAACTATGCTAATTTATTGGTTAAGCATCTGCCGGCCATGAAGTGGAAGAATCCAAGAGCCGAAAAAAATCCACCAGATCAGGGGAAAAGGAGGACACGGGCCTCTTCCTACAGAATACAGATATAAGGCCATCAATCGAACCAGGAAGACGACAAGTTTTCATGGAAAAGGCATCGACCGGCAACGAAACGGAAGAATCCAAAACAGACGAATCGAAATTTGATCTGGGAAGGAAGGAAGGAAGCGATTGCAGTTTGTCTCTCGTGAGGACGGTCAAGGAAAAAGGCATGGGCAAAAAAAACGAGAGACCAAAATAAGGCTGGCGAATAAACGCCCTGAATCCGTGAACGCAACAAAATAAACTCCCGGCGGTGAAGCAGCAGCTCGCCTCAACCGAACCCGCGACAGAGGGCTGCCATGGAGCAGCACCGGCCACCGACGACGGCGCGGATCGCGTGGTAGGCACGGAGAACGGGCGATCTACAGGCTGCAGTTTCCGAACAGGCGAGACGAGGAAGAGAGGACGGCGAGGGCGAAGCGGATACGGTGAGAGGAAAGTGAGGGAGGATGAGCGGGAGGATTGGAGGAGGAGGCGCTGCAGGGGATTGTGGGGGAGGAGGGGGCGACGGGATTGGGAGCTGGCGGCGGCGGCGGCGATGGGAGGGGCGCGAGGGGGAGAGGAGGACGTGCGAGGCGGGTGAGTGCGGAGCAAATGGAACGGGTCGCGCGGGCTCGTCCCC
>NC_061509.1:70557582-70603800 GCF_022539505.1 Lolium rigidum
TGCGATAGTGCCACCCTTGAAATCGTTAAATTTATCTTATGCATCTTGGTAAAAATGATGGGACTGGCTCGTTTCTGAAAACAGAGGTGTGCTCTGTGTTTGTATGAAAGCAACACACCAAACACTGCTGAGTGTAAGTGAATCATTTGTCAAGACCTATAATTTTGTACTTGTAATCTGACTTTTACTTAAAGTAGCATGTTCTGAATTGCATCTGAATTGTCTGAGGCTCACCAGATACATGTATTTCGGGATTTTCCCATAGATCTGCCTATTTCTCTTCTCTTCTCCTCGCCAAGCGAAATTAAATCATATATCTCAGCGGCTGCCAAAAAAGATATATCTCTCAGTGCAGAGTTAAATTATAAACAATCTTGAATCATTACATATGTTATGAAACACTACTACACGATACCATAAAGCATGGTAAGGAACAAACATAACTAAGACTACATGATGAAACATGAAAAAAAATGAACCACCCAAAGATGAATTGATTTGAATGAAGTGTAGGGCTGTAGGCTTGACCTTTAATAATCTTATTTTGTTTCCAAGAATAGCTATACTGAAGAATAAATTTATCATGCTGCTGCAAAGAACATAGTCCTTTGTTTTCTGAATATCCGCATGATAGCACTTGACAAGTAAACATGGTGTAATACAAATAACAAATGATCATCCATTACTCCGATACTTTAATTATGACCTTGCTTCAAGCAAAAGGCTCATAAATCTGAATTCAATAGATATAAAACTAACTTTCCATAACCTAGCAAACCTGCAGAGGCTACCTGAAGGTATAAGTAGAAGAATTTGGTATACAACAATCAATTCATGTACATAAAATTCGGTAGAAACAACCACAAGCCATTATGAAAATTTCATTGATTAGTCAATCTTCCAGGACTAAGAATTTCTGCAAGCTACAAAACCAAACTCCACTTGTCATTTCCAAATGAAATAAATAAATTTACCACACGACAAAGCAAAGCCATCTTGAGATTCACTTCACATTTTTTTTCTGCATCCTTCCATTAGCACCGAAAACTACTGCAGCTGACATTTCACAAAATTCAACATTAAGATGAATGTAGACCTCCAGGCCCGACTCGTGGTGTAGAGTCACATGTTTCAGAAGCCACGAGTAAAATTATATCTTGCACTAATCTTCTTATAATCATGAATTATCTTGGTGTAGAGGCAGAACATATGTCACATAATAAAAAATGCATAATTCTAATTTGAGTTAACTAACATAGGCTCCGGTAAATGATACGGAAACACATGCCCAACACTAAATTTAAGTCGATTGTATAATGTTATTTGATTTACTCTTCTAGAAAATTCAATATGAGTATATACCACATTATCAGCAAGGAGCAGAGCAAAACATTGCTATTTTTTACTATTAAAGTTGAACTAAACATGAGTCAACTTACATCAGAATAATGCAGACAAATTGAAAATAGAATCAGAGGGGAGATTAAATTGGAACTTACATATAAATGATGTGGACAAACTGGAGTATACCGATCCCTTTGCCTACTAAATCACAGGGAACATATTATTACCTAGCAAGGCACAGTTGTAGTCCTCCTTCCCGAGCTGCTGCAGGAAGATGGGGATCCCATGAGAGAGAGAAACAGAGAGAAAAGGAGACAAAGAGAGAAGATGAGGAAGGACCTTCGTGTGTCCTTCAAAGAAGAGGCGGAGGAGGGCATCGAGCTGTCGCCGAGCACCAAGTAGGGCAAGTAGGGGTGAGCCCCATGAAGAGGCACGAGAATAGGATGTGGGAGAGGAGCCTCACCTAGGCGTTTCCCTCTGGTAGGGTTTGGCGGCTTCTCATGCTCCATGAGGGCGAGGATGGCGGCGGCGTGCACAGCGGAGAAGCCTGGGCACCAAGGAGCGACGAGGACCACCTCCTCCTCCGTCTCTCTGCGTCGTCGTTGGGAGGCGAGGGACGAGGATGGCGGCGGTTGTCCATGGGCGCACACGCCACCTGCTGCTCCCACGGCGAGGCGATTGCCTCGTCCTCGGCTTACTCCTCCTCCTCCTCCTCCAACGCCGCTGCTCTCTCCCGCATCAACCACCAGTCCGAAGGCACGGGCTACCGCTCGTGCAGCGAGGCGGCTGCTGGCAGAGGGGAGCACGTGGATTTGACGGTGGCGGCGCGTGTGGCCGCGGGCGTGGCGGCGAGGAGGGGCGATGGAGAGGAAGGGACGGGACAAGCTAGGGTTTGAGGGGATTGGACGAGACAGTCGTGGGCAACCCAATCGGGTGCGACGACCACAGATGGAAATGTCAAAAGTACCCCTATCTACCCCCGCGCTGAGAAGATATTTTGGACGGACGACGCGAGACGAGGGCGACCCAGAAAACAACCCACATCGACTGACGCGCGGGCCAGACCGACAGTAGGACCCAAAAGCAGCCAGACGCGGGTATATGTTTGCCATCGCATGGATTTCACTAGAGCCAAGGATTGACGGGTAAAAGTTGGACGCGCCCGCGCCAACCAGAAGCCACGCTGCTGCCCAGGAATGAACGGTTGAGATCCATTTTGCGTCAGCCTCTGTAAAAATCCAACGGTTCACATTCTTTGATCGCTGTGAATCCCCCTATGGGGGGCATCGTTTATACCTTTAGACTAGATTTAGATGTGCGCCTTGGCGCACGAGCCCGTAAAACTTGTGCCGATGTTCATTTTATATTAAGGCAATAAAAAAATTACAGCTAATATTACAATACTGGAAGCAGTTGACATAAAAATCTCCATAACTACTGAAGCTCATACTTATAGTTACTGGAAGCAACAAAAAAATTTCTTATATAAGCTGGAACATTTTGGATCTCCCAAATGTGAGAATCAGTTATTTGTTTCTTGGTTATATTTTTTAAGTCAGACAATTTTATCCTTGGTGAGAAGGGACAAAACATAAGCATATCTGAAATATTTATTGCCTGTGAGAGATAAGTTAGCAAAGAAAGATTGCATTGGGCACCACTATGCACATCTCGTGTCCTCAGGTACATCATGTTCCCTTTCAGGGCTGTCTTAGAGGGGTACCTTCTACCTCACCATCATTTCAGGTGCGGCTTCTCGTCAATATTGAACAATAGGTCCGCCATGATCATATGCGGCTGCTAGTTAATCTTCATGCCTTCTTGTGTCCTTGCTTCATGTCGATCTTAGGATCTTTTCCTCCGTGATTGATTTTGTCCAGATCTGGCATGAGTAGGATTTAGTAATTCTTTCGGGCCCACGACTGACGGTAAATAATTGAAATGATGGAGCATACCAATCTCTAAAGCTACCTGAATAATTCCCAACAATATAAACCTAGAACACATGGCTGAATTCTTAGATTGTATCACAAAGTTTATTGCGCAGCTAGAAAAATCTTTAGTGGCTTATTTTGGTTATGGAAGTCGAGATGAACAAATAAAAGGAGAAAAAGTTGACCTCGCTCTTTGTCTGATGTGAGGCATGGATCGAGGGCCTTGCCACACGAGCCCGTCAAGCGTGGGTTACCCTCCGGCGTAACTTGTTATGTATGCATGATACCATCTTATAAGGACGATTGAGTTTTTCATATCTATACTGATCTATATCTTATTTTGGTTCAGTATCTGACTGATACATGGGCTGCATCTGTTCAGAAGGCCTTATTATTTTAATGTTGAAAATTCAAGTCAATCATATGCTCTGGAATCATCAAAAGGTACTTAATAAATTTAGCAAAATACCCACACAAAATCTAATACTGACTTCAGATCCTGGTATGTGGCAAGCTGTACTGGTAAAGGTTGTCACTGAAATAAGTCCTGCATGGTACATTAAAAAAAATGGACTTCCAGATAGTTTACATGTCCTCAGCTATGACAAAATTAAGTAATTTAGGGAATGGAAATTGGAACAACAATATGTCTTGAAGGATTAGAGCAAAAAGATAAATTGCACTCTTATTACAAATGGTACTCAACAATTTACTTGCCTTTGGAAGTGTGATATGAACTGTGTGAAGAGAGGTGAGATGATAAAAAACTATAGGTATAGAGAACAGCCAAATCAAAAGATATATGCACTAAGTTTTTTTCATCACAAAAGCATTTCAACCCAAAATGTGAATAACCCATTTTAAAAACAAAAGTTTTCTTCCAGCATAACTTGGACAATAAAAGGTGATTGATGGAAAATAATAAAGGTCGGGAATAGATAAAGATTACTGATTGCACTCTTCTCCTTTCTTTAAGTGACATGTGGATGAGACCTCGTCTGCCACCTTTTTGTTTACTCTAAATTAAATTTAAGATATTATATTCATACATATGTGATCTTTCGATGTTCGCGAGAGTAGTCTTGGGTTATAATGCACTCTTTACTTTCTTGTAACTCCTATCTTAATTAATGGAATAGGGCAAGGCTTTTTCCTCTTTAAAAAAACTCATAATAGAAATATAGCAAAGGTAAGTTCTTCTTTTTTTCGAATTCTGCATCATGATGATGCACACGGTCTTTTATTAAAAGTCTCAAAGATTTGGTCTTACAACTCAATCATCGCCTACAATTGATACAAGAAATAGTATCACTACACATCACTATAGCCTCCTAGTATGTCGCCAGCCAAGGTATCCTGAGCGACCGTCTGGCACAAGGTAAGTTCTTCCTATGTCTCCAATTGCATTCTAGTCCTAGTAGCCTGCCATCTTGTTAACCTTCGGTTGGTCTGAGCTAATCAAATTACCATAGAACTATGCAAGCTACTCTCATTTGATTCAATAGGTTCTTAGTTTACTCGAAAATTTTAGAAATATAAGACCAACTTGTCCGCAAGAAGTCTAAGGCACTGTTATGCCACCCTAGCCTGCTGCCTCAATATTGACAGAGAAGGTTCAGGAGATACTTGAATCAACGAATGAGCAGACAAGGAGTAGGGAATGCAACCTAACAATCATAGATGAAGTAGGAAAAGATGTACCTCATGTTGCAATGTAGAAAACAAAGTACACTTTACATCAGGTTTTGATCACGATGGCATGCCAGCCTAACTTCATTGGCTAGGTCTGGGGCTAGCAACTGTGACCGGGAAAGAAACATCACATGACCTGATCTGTAAGACACCTGTGTTCAGATAGAATTGCACATTCAACAGGCATTGGACCAAGATGTGCCAAATACTGACACTACAAAGTTTAGAATAATGGAGCATGCTGAACTCTAGAATTGGCTGAACAATTCATAACATTGTGTAACCACAAACAAATGGATGAATTTGTAATTCCGGATCTGGAGATAAACAAATGAAAGGAGAGAGAAAAAACACCTAGGTCTTTGGACCGATGCGAGCTGAAGTTAAATAGTATATATTGCGTGACAGAAAATAAATGTATAGTTAGTTAGCCAATTACACTAAGTATACAATACATGTTGGATCAGTAAAAAAATAAATATTCTCGTACATTGCTCCATCAGGTACATGAAGAATAGTCAAGCTAGATTTTAATATACAAAACTATATGATGTGATAGTAGTGAAAAATCGATTCAAGCAGCAATGAGAGATCATATATGGAAGACTGTAGCGAACACCACCACAAATGATGCATACCTTATGAATTTCTGACCAAGCACCTCATATCCCACTAACGTTAGTCTCTTCTTGTAGCTCAGCATCGCCAGAAAATGAACGGACCAGAGCACAAGAAAGAAGGACATACCAAAGGACACATCCACGGCCTAACGACACCATGGAGATCTTCTGCGCCAGGGAGTAGTCAACAACCAGCCAGCCACATCGTTTTTGTAGCCTTCAATCACCAAGCACGGCCGCACTCCTCCTTCCTAACCAATCCACTTTGAAACACATAATGGTGGTCTACAAAGGGAAAACAGTTCACAATTTCATTTAGATGCCAATAGTTCCATACTACTTTCATACCGCTGAATGAAAAAATACACAAGTTTCAGTACATCTATCATCTAATCCAGGCTATTAGTGAAAAATAATGAAAGAGTGATGACCAGGCGACAAAAGAGTCATTTCAATGATGACCCTATAGATAAAAACTAAAAGGACCTTCAAGAATTCGGAATAAGAAACAATCATTAGATTAGAGGTTGTTCCAGTAGATGGGATCGTGCGGTAACATAAAGCCCTTGTATTTATGGGTTTCATCTACTATTGAAATCAGGGACGTGAGCCTCTCAGTTCAAAAAAGAAGATGAGAACTGGAAATCATGCCCATGGTTTAGCAGAAGCTTACTATATATCAAACGTGGCAAATGCAACAGAAACCAGAGCTTCCTTGCACCTTACGGAATGTACTGGAAAACAGTAGAAAATGCCATTTATTTTCACTGTATTTTTCGCTGGCAAACCGTCGAAAGGCATAATCACTTCTTAAGGAATACATGGAACATAAATCACATCTTCTAAACAGGTCGCGCTTATGATATAAAGTGTCCCAGTCACTAGGACAAATACATCAGAGTTCAAACCAAGCAGAGCTTGCCTTCTGAATAATCAAACAATGCAGTACCTTGCTCAAATTTCCAATGTTTTCCAATGGGTCCTTCGGGTCAATTTCATGGAACAGAGGGATATCTGACCAGAGACTCTGCTGGCTAAAACAAATACTTTCCAGCGTCTTGAGCACCTCGCCAAACGAAATATTGTTTCCAAACGAGGTGAAATGAAGTATGTCGCTGCATGATACAACAAGGTTATCTGCTGCTTATGGTCAGGAAGTTACACAATTCGTAGTAATGCTTTGGCAAGATACTCTGTAATCAAACTATATCAATTCACACATGAAGATTGAAGTATTCCCATAGCCCGTACCATACATAAAGTATTACACCTGGAATGATCGGATGACCAGTCCTTGTTCTCATAGCCATGTCATTATCTGAAATAGAAGTATGGAGGTGTCAGCACCAGCAAAGTGGTTTATGAAAGCAGAGCACAGAAAATGGCGAGGGCACGAAACTCGTTGCTGCGAAAAGTATAAGCACCAAGAAAAAAAAAAGTAAAGAGATCTAAAATGCTGCATCAAACATTAGACAGTACAATATAAGATATAAACACTACACCATTTTCATAGAGCCAACAATTCCAAATATTAAGTTGCAGGTATGCACGCTACTTCAGGTATATTGTGTGCATCGATCCTAATAGATTCTAGAAATTAATAGGAAACCAAAGGATGGAACATGCCCACTTCGCATCAATAGGAGATGAAAAGAATCGCACATCCAAGATCCACCCCAATAATTATACATGCTTCTGTTTCTAATAGATAAACAATGAAGGAACACATTGTTCCCCATCGTAGTATCCACCATGCTGTGATCTAAAAACTTGCATTGGTTCAGAGAGAGAGAGAGAGAGAGAGAGAGAGAGAGAGAGAGAGAGAGAGAGAGAATGGAGACCTTATGTGCATAACTTGCTCCCAGCAGAAAAGTCTGCACAACATATCAAATGCCCAATGCTCTATCCAACAGAAGCTGCAGAAGATATGCTTAAGTCATTTGCTGAATCTATACGTAAACCATGTTATTGAAAATATTTTAGACCCTTTTCTAGGTCAGGGATAACCCATATAAATATGTAGTCAAAATAAGCTTGCTCGAGAATAAGACAACACAATATCTAAGTGATAGGTTTACTGATATCACATTTGAGCTATGAGACGGTGAGAGGTGCTTTAACAGAGAAGAGAGAATGTGTATGGAAACTTACATTTATTATAATTATAATGAACGGTGAGAGGTGCCTGAAATATCAATAGAAGAGTTTAACCTTCTGTGTTCCCGGATTATGAGCAAACTGGCCACCCAACTGAATATAAAATTAAATCAGAGCTTAAAGCTTACCAAGAATATGGAAGAGAATAATTAATCCAGCAGCAATCTGCACTATGTATGGACACCCAACACGCATGGAATCCTCCAACCTCGTAGTTTCCCTAGTCAAGACAAATGTAATAATACATAAGTATTAAGATCAAAGTACATAATTCAATACTGTAAAGCAACCATTTTGTATGTACTTATACAAATACAGAAGGTCAATTCTATTTATAATAAGCCGGGAGTAAATACAAACCCTCCATGCAAGAAAAAAGGACAAAAATACAGATACTTCCTTGTAATCTGCATACCATGTAGAAAAAGTAGCAAATGCAAAGAAGGGTTACCTCGAACACCTGGCCGTTAATGGGCGGCAATGTCAGAGTCCGCAACCTGTGATGCCATGGTCTAAATAACACTAATCCGCTTTATCATCATGCTTTATGATAGATCAATAGCTCTAAACTGAACCTGAAAAGAAGAAATGCATATATAGTCCATCAAACAAACTATTTTAGTGATAATGTGACGTACTACAATTCCATGATAAGATGTATTTGTGTTGTGTAATATAAAAACACATGGGGCTGGAGGGAACCAATTGATAGGTGCTGAAGGTTGTTGATCTGTATAAGGCATGGAACATTGCCGTTGACCAATCTGTCACTCTGGCGGGCAAAACCAGATACCATCACTTCTGTTGCAATCTGGGAGGCTACATCTACATACACATACGAAATACACACCATGGACATGTAATCCAATAATTTTCTTTCATGTTAATGACTTATTTCCACTAGCATCTAGTCAAATAATTTTCGTTGGCACACATGCCAGTCCCATGGTGCGGCTGATGCATGTTCATATCTGTACAAATAATCAATTGTTTATAGGAAACAAAGGATCAGACAATAAAGGCTTATGTTGGTACCAGTTGAATCGCACTAACACAGGCTAATGCTATATATTAGACTGAATCAAATCTTCATTATCCATCACAAAGAAAATTTATATGAAAAGCTATTCATATCTTCTATAGACAGTGACCTGCAGACAATAAAACCTATCTTTTCACAACTTCCTCTCTTCAGAATAAGAAAATATCAAAAAATTCGAAAAAATCACAGCTAACCAAACTTTGCAAGAGGATAAAACTGTGGACAATCACTTCCTGCTGCAAAGATGTGAAGGGAAAAGGGCTCACCTCACAAATGTAGCCGAAGATCCAAGAGGATGGACAGTTCCATCCCTCATAAGAATATCATCGAACAGTTTACCTGCAACAATATCCCTATTTCAGAATACGCAGCAGCACTACCATTACCATGAGAGAGAGAGAGAGGAGCAAGCAACAACTCATCTGCAAGAGGGAGAGGGATGATGCAGCGACGGTGCCATGGTTGGGAGAGGATGCGGGAAGAGGAGAAACTGGGCGTGGAAGGATGAGGGTGCGAAGGGCCAGTGCGCTGATGCGGAGGAGGAGGCGGCGCACGCGAGGTGGCGACGCGAGCGACGGCGGCGGCTGAGCAGGAGCGGCTTGGGGAGGAGAGGAGCGGGCATGGGATGTGAGGGGATTGGAGGCTTGAGGCTGGGCATGGATTGGGTGGGCAGCAGCGTGGGGATAAGATTCTCTGCTCTTGCGGGATTGGCTGCGTGACCTCTCGTCTCGTAGGTTATGCTGGATGACCCACACGAAAACCACCCAAGCAACTGACAGCGTGGACCAGGCAGAAGAAGGGCCCGCGAGCAGAAGCAAGTGGGTAGAACTTTGCTGTTCCATGTCTTGAATGGACGGTTGAGATGCTCCAGCTGACAGCATCCTGTGGCTGAGAAGCACAATTCGCTGTGAGACCCCCTATGGGGGGCATCTATTATACCTTTAGATTCTCCACCTACCATCCAAACACTCTCTCTCCACTATTATTTGTTGCTGACACATGCTATTGGGTTAATTGGTATGGGCAGTTTAATATCTGGCCGGCGTTTGCTGCCGGCAATATCAATGCGTGCTGCCGGCTAGTATTTGAAGATGGCCGGTGGATATGATCTTAGATAAATCTTAATCTTAAACATGTTTTATCTTTTATGCCACGGAGCAAGTAGATTCTTTTAAATTCTACTATAGTCAAGATGTGGTCGTCGTCAACCTAGTCAAGCACATGACTCCCCCTATTCCTGCCCAAATTCCTGGTCATCCCAAACGCCCAAGCTCGACTGAGAAAAGCAAAGCAGGGGTGAAAAGCCCTAACCCGCTTCCATGGCGAAGCGCCCGTCCTCCCCCTCCGCCTCCTCGCCGGCGCGGAAGAGCCCGCAGCCTAGGCCGGCGGGGGATGCGATAGACCTCTCCGCCGCCGCCGCCACTGCCGCGTCCGGCCCTAACGCCTCCTCCTCTTCGTCGCCGCCGGCGGGGTTCATCTTCATGTGCAGCGGCGCGACGAAGCCCGAATGCTTCAGGTACAGGGTTCTGGGCCTGCCACGGGGCAGGCTGGACGACGTCTCCCGGATCAGGCGCGGCGCGGGGCTCTTCCTCTACGACTTCGACTCCAAGTACCTCTACGGACCCTACCGCGCCGACTCCGACGGCGGCCTCGCCCTCGAACCCGCCGCATTCAAAGGACGCTACCCAGCTCAGGTACCGCCCCTTCCACGCCCTCTAAAAAAATGGCAGGAGCAAAGATTGGAGCTTGATGACTTGCCATTCGATGCGTCACTGAGATGTGGGTCCTGGTGGTGGCACATTTCAGTGGCACGATAGTGTGGGAAATCATTACCAAGTCCCAATCTTTATGGTAGCAAATCCTAAAATTTACGTCAGTGTTAGGCAAAATTTTATGGCTTTGCCAGAAGCCAAATGGTGTATTTTTTACTGCACTGATGCAAGGAAGAAACAGGGGAGAAAATAGTTTTCGTCAAATATGGATCATGTAGTGTCAGAAATTTGTGATATGATGATTGATGGGAAGTTGGTAACTTTAAGACTTGTTGTATACAGTAGTTGGAGAACCAACCTATTGGTCTGAGAATGGTGATATTTCATTCACAAGCCATGCAAGGAATTTGGTAGCCCCATGTCCCTCTCAATCAATTGTTAGCTGATTTAATAATTTACTACTTGCTAGGGGATGAACATTGCCACACCTTCTTTGATTATATTATTGTTTCATTTTGTCTGAAATGCCGCACTATCAATTATTTTCTGCTTGCTTTTGGGGTTGTGGACTTCTTTTGTTTGCATATTGTAAGCCCTTTTGATTACTCAAGCCACATCTATCCAAGGGGAGAAAAGCTTGTATTGCTTTTGTGCTTGGGATGATTGTAATGCTATCAGTTTGGCTGTTCAATAAAGCACTCTCCTCTCTATTTTTTTTGGGGGGTGTTGGACCACAAGATCCAAGTTAAGGATGAAAGTAGTATTAGTTCCTCTTGGCACATATGATGCCCTTCAGTTTCCATTAACATCCAGCCATAAACTTCATAGATTACCTGTACATTATTATTCTACCTTGAATGTTCACTGTCTTATTATATGTGCAGGTCAAATTTACGATTGATGGTGATTTCATGCCTATCCCAGAGAGTAGCGTAAGAAGTGCTATAAAGGAGAATTATTCCCGTGGGAAATTCTGGCCAGAACTTACCGTTATCCAAGTAAGTACGAATCAGGGTTTACTGATGTTGTGTACAGTACTTGGGGAGAGGTGAACCAATTGTGTCAAATCTTTCTTTTTATATGTAATTCTTCTACAAAGTTGTTCCAACATCAGGCAGTCTGTCAGATGAACACTGATTCTTTCTTATGTATGGTCTTCTGTATACATTAAACCAGTTAATTCACATCATGTAGTGCCTAGTTTGAACTTTGAACAGTAGTTTCTCACTCTGGACGAGAAGGATACTTGTAGGAAAAAAGATAATCAGAAGAACCCTGAAACACGGAATCCATTAATTCATAACTTGCTGTTGTGGTGTAAGCATATGCAGGGCCATAGAGGCAAGTCGTGATTGAGAGAGACTGCAATGTATTTTTATCACTATGATTGAACTTTGAGGGACAAAATTTATCTTTTTAATGTTTTTTTAATTCATCTCAGCTCTTTATTTTGTAGAAGTAGGCTCTAGTATAACTGCACCCACAAGGTTTCTAGTTGTATTTAAGATGTTTGGTAATTAAATTATTTCCTTGTCTTGAGAAAGTAAAACATTATATAGAGGTGACAAAAGTGGATATAATGGAAACAAGTTCTTTCTCTTCTAAATTTATGCACTCCAGTTTCTAGTTGGAATTACTCGTATATATCGACCTTTCATATCAGTGTATCAGCCAGTTGGAATGGGGGTGGGAATAGCTGCTTTATCCTCCATCTTTACGTTCTGTCTTAATCTTAGCGGTGTGTAGCTATGAATTATATCATGCATTTACCAGCGTTGTATTTTCATTATTGTTGGTATTGTGTTGTAGGTTGAGAAGCTGAGAGCATTGTTCCAGCCAATTACTGTACTGCCAGAGTCTGCATCATCTGCTGATAACAGGCTTTATGTTGATAGCAGGCATCCTGCTCCATCTGCTGATAACAGGCATCCTGCTCCATCTGCTGCTTACGTGCCTGCTTCAGGTTATCACCCAACATATCCAGCTACCAACAGGCATCCTGATCCCTCTACTGCTTACTTGCCTCCTTCAGCTTCTCACCCAACACAGCCAGCTATCAACAGGCATCCTGATCCCTGTACTGCGTACTTGTCTCCTTCAGCTTCTCACCCAACACAGCCAGCTGCTTATGTGCATTACCCAAGTGCTTATGTTCCTGCACAGGCTGCTCATCTGGTGCCACACGAGCCTTATGCACATCCATATTCTCACCTACCTCCTCCGACTGCTCAATTCACTGCGCCTGCTTACTATGCGACCCCAGCTGGGCATCCATATCAAGCAGGATATGAATCATATGATCCATTGCCGGCTGCCTACCAGTATGCCCAAGCACCTCCTTCCTATTCCTATGTGCAAACGCAACACCTTGTGCCACAACATGTCCCACACCCTGTCTATTCCACTGATCCCTATTTCGCTGCTAATCGGGATGATCCATATCGATTTGATGCTCTGAAATCTCATTACCAGGAAACTACTTCTGAGAGGTATGTATGGTAGCCACCAATTTGTCGCAGTACTTCCCGTTCCATAATTTCTTCTACATTCATGCTAATTTTGTATACCAATTTGTGTACATGTCAATGCCGGTTCATTGATGTCTCAAAGCTGTATTGTTCATCTAATCTAGATATTCCTGAAAAGGTTACCTTCAGGGACAATGTAGATACATACTTTATGTGTTGGAAGCCAACCATTCATTGTTCTTTTGCCTTATTTATTTTTGTATTTCAGAACTGCCTATGGCGCAGCGCATGAGAACTTGCAACTTGTCAGGCATTATGGGCACACCCCAAGCAGCGAGACTGCAGCACCTGAAGCAGCTACAACGAACTTAGGGCTTGTTAGGAGTTATGGATCTGTTTCAGGCAGTGCAACCGAAGGAACTACACATACCAATGCTGAAGGAGCTGCATCGACAATCTACTCATATGCAGGTGCCCCAGCAACTACTCAGGCCGGGAATGCTGCTGCACCATCGGTATATTGCGTTGCAGCTGCAGCAGCCTACCTGTGATTGCTCTGCGACCATCTTATGTTTTCTGCTAACATGATCTTGTTGAGAGGAGATGACACTGCTTTGTCCGTTTGAGTCTTGCCATTTTGCCTGGGGACTAGGATTTGAAATCATTAAAATGGCCTGTCCTTACTGCTGATATGGTAGGTATCGATGTATAAATGAATTCAGATGCCGCCCTTTACTTTGTTAGACTGGTGGAGTGGTGGTAGTGTGGTACTATCTGGTAGTGGTAGGTGTTGCCGTGTTGGTGCTAAGACTCTGGTAGTATACTGGTATATAAGCTTACGTAACTACAAAAAAATCACTTAAGATCCCGGGCTACAGATAGCCCGTTAGTTTCCAGAAAAATTTGGTAACATTTTGAAGTTTCAAAGAATTCTAAAAACAATTCTGGATGTAGATAATGGTGTACTCTACAACCATACGAAATCTATACTTCAAAATACCTCATATTCTAGGATTAACAAAAATGACAAAATCTGACAAAATTTGGAGGTTTGAAAGTTTGCACTATTCACTACATCAAATGTCAGATTTGTCTTTTTTGTACAGCCCAAAGTTCTGGGTATTTCAAGCTGAGATTTTTTTTTGTTAGTAGTTACATAATTTCCTATATGTAGAATTTGTTCTTTGAATTTTTTGAAACTTCAAAACGCTGTTTTTTAACAGTTCACAAAACGGGCTACCTGTAGCCCAGGAACCATCTGGGACTGTTTTTTGAACGGCTCAAAGCTACAAGCAGGGAGAGATACTGATAAGTCTCTAACATCATTCATTAGACCAAGAGTCTTCGCCATAAGAATAAGAATAGTTGCAAAAAGAATTTCAAAATACGGGGCTACCTGTAGCCTGGGATGTGTAGTGATTTTCTTTTCTTGCAAGGAGGAAACTGAGAGGTATCTCCATTTGTCCTTGGGTCATCATCGTCGTGCACCACGTTGAAGCTGGAACACTTCAGTTATGATACGCTTCTCCTAAAAGATTAGATGCCACTCGTTGCGCCAACACTTTTCCTTTTGCAAATATTGCTGAAAAGATCTGAAATTATAGTATAAAATATTCTTCAATATGAGAATTGTGAACACATATAGAAAAGATTAGATGTGAAAATTGAAATAAATAATAACTTATGTGCAACTGCTAATGCCGTGGGAGAAGGCAAAACAAAAGTTGCGAGCCTCCTTATTTTTTACCAAGGTGTTTCTTTCCATGCGGGCATGACTGCGGTGGCACGTCTTTGGTTGTTTAGACTATTTATTATAGTAGTATTTTAGAAGTTGAATTCCTTCTAAAATACTACTATAATAAGTATTTTAGAAGTATTATGTGTTATCTACTGCAGAAGTATTACTATGGAACTACTGATAAAAATTGTAAAAGTGGCACTGTATTGCCATGGTTCAATTCTTTTTTCCAGCATCCATATGTACAGTTGGAAAAAGTAGAGAGATTTACTCACAAAAAAAAGCTCGAGCGAAATATTTTTCTTAACAAAGATCTCTGTTGTAGGAAGAAAAGATAGAAGCGGAAGCGCCAAACTCTTATATTGGGAAAGTGAAAGTGCATGTAGCTCCCATGTGTGGTTTTGGTAATTGATGACAATTCATATGGACTAACATTTGCATTGAGTCATATTTTGTAGGAGTTGTTCATAGGCAATGCTTGAAGCATATGTTGACTCCAAGGTTGCAATAAGAAGAAATTGATGAAGAATGTGTCTTGAAGAAGAAGATTAAGTAATCTCTCATGTGTATCTTCAAGACATCAACATGATGAAAAATAAAGAAATGAAGTGCAACTTCAAGATAAGCATCTAGAAGAGATCGTAGACTTGTAGACTTGAAGGTTGCCATTCTTATGGTGACCATGGATATGTGAAGACATACCCAAAGAAGAGGCTCTCCCGTAGGAGTATGGGGGAGCAATTTTCAAGTCTTCAACAAGCTAGTGTAATCAAGAAAGTTGTTCCATCTTGAGGTGGACAGGATCTTCATCATCAACCTCAAGTGAAATATGCGCAAGGCAAAGGTAGGATCTTGATAGGGTTTGTTTCTTACTGGTCTCGTGGTGTTAGTTGTGAGACCGTGTTATAGGATAGATAGCCGTACTATCAAGGGGGGCTCTTAAGTGAGTAACTTCATCGTATTATTCGGAGAGAGCATCATTGGCATCATATTTTTTGGTTCTTATGCATGTGAGTATTTAGAGCTTGTGTTAATCCCCATGACAAGCTCTAGTTCATTAGGATTTCATATGCATTCTCTATTGTGTTTTCGATATTGGAATTTTTCCTGATTCTTTGTATTGAGAGGTTTCACCTCTAAATTTATGGAAAAATCTATCCCACTCGTTCTTAAGATTTTCACTCTTTGTGGGGTATATCTTGTGATCCTCTTTACAACACCTAAATCCGAGTTTTCTAACTCAAGTTGTTGCATTTTTCATATTGGAGGTGTTACCGGTTTGTCTCTTTTAGATAGGTGAAACCTTCCACATTTTAGTTATATCTTCCCTTGCTAAACTATGATGTTTATGCATATTGTTGTGGGAGCTCGTTTTTGTGATTTCAACGAGCCCAAGATCATTGAAATCAGAGTCCGGATGCAAAAGTTCTTGAAGTTTTCGTGAAGCAGTTTTTGGTCGGAAGTTGGCCGGAAGTTCCGGTGGCTGGTATTTCCGCCCTACTTCCGGTGAACTTCCGGAAATGTTGTTTTAGACGCAGAAAGTATACTGTAAGCTTTCGGGGGGCGCCCTAGTTCACCCAGTAGTTGGCCGGTACTACCGGGGGGCGGTAGTACCGCCCCAAATGACCAGAAGTTCCGGTTTTGACGAGTCCTGTCCATAACGGGCAGAATTCTCTTACCATAGTTAAGGGGGTCTTCTTCTCCAAAGTTTCCCAACGGTTTGAGCTCGTTTGTGCCTCCATTGTTGACCTTCTTTGAGCTTGCTATCTCCCTCTCCCTCCAATAATTCTTGCATCCATTTGAGAGAAAAGATAGAGGGGATCTAGATCTACATCTTCACCAATCAAATCCCTCTCTTTGTGAGGGGATTCACCTAGATCTAGATCTTGGAGAAACTTGGAGTTTTTTGTGGATTTCCTTTGTTCTTCCTCTCTTATTCCCCCACAAGTTTTTGTAGCTTTGGTGGAATTTGGGAGTGAAGGATCTGTCATTGTATTTGGTGCATCGGTTCGAGCTTTCCACGGTGATTCGTGGAAGTGAAAGTGAGGAGCTTGTTACTCTTGGGTTCTTGGAACCCTAGACGGTTTTGAGGCCTTTGTGGCAATTTGTTGGAAGCCTCTAATTAAGTTGTGGATGTGTGCCCTAATCTTTGTGTAAGGCTCGGTTTCCGCCTTGAAGGAAATCCCATAGTGAAACCGTGACCTAGGCCTTTGTGGCAAGGGTCACCGGAGAATAAGGTGAGGCCTTCGTGGCGCTTGGTGTGTGGTGTGATTATCGTATCTTCGAGTGAGGCCTTCGTGGCGTTGGTGTGCATCGAGCAACCACACCTCAAGGTGAGGCCTCTTGTGGTGTTCGAGAGCACTACGCCACCACACCTCTCCAACGGATATTAGCACTCGCAAGAGTGTGAACTTCGGGATAAATTATCGTCTCCCGTGTGCCTCGGTTATCTCTATACCCGAGCTCTTTAGTTATGCACTCTACTTTGTGATAGCCATCGTGCTTGAAGTTATATATCTTGTTATCACATAGTTGCTTGTATTGCTTAGCATAAGTTGTTGGTGCACATAGTTAAACCATAGTATATAGGCTTTGGGTTTGACAAAGTAAAATGCTAGTTTTATTCCGCATTTGTTAAGCCCATCTCGTAAAAGTTTTAAACCGCATATTCACCCCTCTATAGGTGACATCTGTGTCCTTTCAGAAAGACTAAAGGGATAAAAGGTAAAATCACGTGTTTGAAACATCTTAAAAATAGTCTTTGCTACCAAAGTCCTATTTTCGGTGGTCAAGGAAAGGAATCAGAAAAGAGGAAAGCTTTAATCTCGAAGCGATGAAAAAAGAGAATAATATGGACAAGAAAACCCCGGATGATCGTAGGATGATGAAAAAAAAAGAGAGATGATAGTTTGCCAGTAGCACTACACAATAGTTGCAGTGCTCGGAGCAAGGAAAACGCGCACCGGTTAAATGATGTGACGTATGACATGGCAAGTTTTTCAGAGATACCAGGATGATGGTAGCAGTATTTCCGTCGACTAAAAGAGGGGATGGATGATGAAGTATTTTTGTTTCTGCGGCTGCAGGTGATCGAGTAAGTATGTTTTTTCTAAAGGTACCGTAGAAGAAAGTAATAATATTTCGAAAAGTCCTTTTAGATCATGGGCACCAGTGCTCTCATTGTATTAAAATATTCAAAAATTATATTTATATATTTAAAAAATATATGTAGTAAAAATCTAAAAGTAGCTAATGATGTATTCCACTAACGTATAAAATCTCAATTACAAATTTTTTGTTTTTTGAGCTACAAAAAATGATAAAGCCTGATTTTTTTGGAGATTTGAATCACTATACTCAGATCCACATATTTATTATTTTTGTGCAGCCCAAAATACACATTATTTCCAGTTGAAAATTTACATGTTTATGCTGCTCGATCGTTGTTGTGCCTCTATGTCGTTACCACCTCGTGAAAAATTAGTGCTAGATAGTTAACGCGAAAAATTACTGCGAAAGTTAAATTTTTTTAATTGCGAATTACTGTGAAAAATCAATATTAGAATGTGAAAAAATACTATAATTTTTTTATAAAAATGTCTACATGAAAATGAAGGAAAACAGGATACTAGGACACTCTTCATGTACATCATGAATAGTGCCCGCTCACTAAGGAGCTAGGAAAGGCCTCCGGCCTTTATATATAGTAGTAGTAAGGTTGTCGCGGCGGCACACCGTGCTCTTAGTTGTTGGAGTGCTTGTTATATTATTTTAGAAGTATTACAGAAGTACCGGAAAAGTGCTGGTATGAAAGCAATGATCAAGAAATGTAAATGTGTAAAATCACTTCTTTGAAATATCTTTAAAATATTATTTGCTATTGTAAGTTCTATTTTCGATGGTCAAAGAGAAGGAATCGGAAAAGAGAAAAGCTAACCGTGAAACAATGAAGAAAGAGGGTGTATGGATAAAAAATACACGATGGTCGTATGGTGCTGAAAAAAGAGAGGGTGGCATGCCAGTAGCACGTTGTAGTGCATGGGACAAGGACACGCCGATTGAAAGATATGATGTACAATAGATCATTTTTTTCAGAGGTACCGGAAAGAAGGCAATATTATTTTTGTCAACTGAAAGATGCGGTGTATGGTTGAGTACTTTTGTTTCCGATGTTGCTACATAAGGAAATGGTACAGTAGTATTTTTTTGAATTACCATTGATGAATTATGCACCAGAGAATATTGCATAATTACTGATGGACAATTACTGTCTAGCACTACGGTTGAAGATTCATGCGAAAATTACCATGCTTGTACGCCATTAAAAAATAACCATCGCAGATATATGAAAACCTCAAATAATTACTATTAGGTAGTTAATTTAGTTGACATCGGCAAATTGTTAACCCTCAAGATTTCTACATAGAAATAGCTTTTGGAAAAATCTAGGTAATTACCACCTCTCGAAAAATTATTGCAGGAACTATTGAGGTTAAAATTACCAGGCTGGTGCGCCAAAGTTACCGTCGTACAAAATATGCATCTTCGAATAATTAATATTAGGTAGTTAACGACTTATTTCATAGTTGACATCAGCAAATTACTTTTGACGTTCAAGATTTGTACCATGACATTACTTTCAGGAAAATACAGGTAGTTACCGCCTCACAAAAAATTACTGCTAAATAACTAACACGGCAGATTACGACGGAGACTGAATAATTTTACCAACAATTTACTGCAAAATTACCATCAAACTCTTTTAAAAGCTATTGTTGGGAATTAAAAAAAACAAAAAGTTTTAAAAAGAGAACCGTTCACACGCACTGCTGATACACGTGAAGAGTGAACAAATCGTTATGCGAGCAACAAAAGGCTCGAGAGTATGAGAGCAAATAATCTCTTTATTTTTAAACCTTTTTAAATGCATGTTAGACATATTTAAAATGCTAAAAAATGGAAATAAATAATTCGTACATATATTTTCATGTGCTAAGCGCTCATAAAATGGTTTCATGAAAAATCGAGTTATCTTGTGACATGTTAAAAAAGACAAAATTCAGTTTTAAAATAATGCCTTTCATAAGAATTTCTTTCTCTTTTTTTACATTATCATTTTTTTGCGAAACATGACAAACACACATATATCATGGAGATGTACATGTAGATTTTTTTGAAAAAAATTCAACACTCCAAAATAGGTTTTTTTTTGTAGAGGAATCAAACGCACCCAGGAACCAAATTGAGTTTCCACAAAGGGCTCCAGCTTTTATACTCCCTCCGTCCATAATTAGATGCCAAAGATTTATTCAAATTCAGATGTACCTATACACTAAATCGTGACTAGATACATTCAAATTTAAACAAACTTTCGGCATCTATTTATGGACAGAGGTAGTACATGATATTATTATTATATTATACTATGAAGAGAGGAAAGGTGGTGTCTTCCCCAAACTTAGAATTTTTGCTCTTTGATTATTTTCTTCAAAATCCTCGATGATCACTTAAAACTTTCTAAAACTTCACTTATCCAATATTCGTTTGCATAAATAATACTACTGTAATAGCCATTTGCAACTAATAGTAATGGCTATGAATAATGAAGACAAAATTTACTAAAAATGCTACCTATTATTTTCCTACAACAGGGGCATTTATGATGGGATCTATAGATCGTAATCTATTTATCCAAGGAAATTTACAACCCGCTTTAATTAAACAATGACAAATCCCATTTAAATCTAACAAAGTAGTTTCACTGAAAAATCAGAGATGTTTAAAACCGCGTGGGTCAAAAATATCCACAAAGTTTCAATACAACTATAAATTACATGCAGATTCTGTATTTTTAATGTGGGAGAATAAAATAGCATGAAGATGCTAAAATTTCAGAGTAAACATTTTATACTGCAGTATCTTTTAGGAGGACACTGTGGAGGTCGAATGATTGTCCTTGGGAACACTGTTATTCTGATGTTTACTACCCCTCTGTCCCGAAAAAGATTCTAGAGACTTGTCTAAATTTAGATGTATCTATACACTAAATAGTGTCTAGATACAGCTGAATTTAGACAAATCTGCGACATCCTTTTCAGGACGGAGGGAGTATTCTATGCTTTTACAATTGCCAATTATGAAACATGAGGACATGAATCATTTATTCATTTAATACCCACTTGCAAAATTCATCTGGAATACCTTGAGTTGTAACTTTAATCTACCACAACTACCGAGCCCAGTAGATAATGTGTGGATTAACCAACTTCGATTAAATGAAAAAGGAATGATTATGACTGGTATACATGCTCTGTTCTGGGCTATATTGAAGTTTCGAATAAATCATGCTTTCAACATAAACTGGTGCTGGTTTCAGTTATTGTGGTTCATCAGATGAATCATTTGCTTACGTTTTGGTCGGCATTGCATAGAAAGGAGGAAATGTGAAATCATATCAGGTGGGGGTTCAAACTGATCAAACAAGCAACAAGTGAAGTTTCCAAGCTGACAAAGTGCGTAGACCCCTGCAAGGCTGCAACTACATTTGACGAAGCTAGCTAGTGTTTATTTTCTAGATGGTGCTCCTGCTACTTTTAAGGATGTGACAATATGCTCCTAATGGTTAACATCAATGATCTGCCTTTTCCTTTTTGTCCAACATTCCACCAAGGAAACAGCAGTAGTAACAGTTTCCAGACTTAAGAGCAAAGAAGAAAAGGGGATAACAGTACAGCATAGAGAAAACTAACTTAATTATCGAGTTATATTCAGAACAATGAGATTACATAGTGAATTATTCATGCAAATACTAAAGACCATAGGTCACTATAAATATCAACAACTAATAAAGACAACAGGTTACTATTAATATCAACAGTCACCCTCTACTTTCAGAAAACAATTGTATCTGGGACTTAGCCCTGCAGCAGGGTTGATGTCATCAAATGGATAAAGAAGCACAACCTTAAGAAAAGACTTCCAACTTACCAGGACTCATGGGTGTAACACCATGGCCACCCTGAGAGCATTATAAAACCTTTTAAATTCCACACTCTTGGTCCTCTGATCTTTCTAATGCCATATCTGAAATCGAATGGTTGGACTCCCATCTCATCCAGAGATTCTACTAGAGGCTGTAAGTTGAACCACTTATAAGAAATGCTAATGCTAATAAGTTCAAGGAGGAAAAGTACAAAAAAAAATCAAGAAAGTAAAAAATGTTCTGGAATAACCTGAGGTGGCGAGTTCCTCTGCTGTTGTTCTTGTGATAATGACGGTTTCTCACCTTTAGAAAATAATGTGCACCTTGAGACTAGCACTTCACAGTATATTGGAATGACAAAGGTGGAGTTTTATAGAGGCTTTTGGGGACTTGACTTCAGTACATTCCTTCCAGAGCTGCATAAGCTGCTTAGTCAATAAGTACATGTTAACTTTGGATGCCAGTGTGGCAATGTTGCTGGGAAGAATGTTAATTTCTCTACTGTGAAATATGTTCTTTCAAAAGAATGGAGCGGGCAGGCAGATGCTTCTTCGGTGAGAAAAATTGCATTACGCCGCTTGTCACATGTGTGTCTCTCCAAGCCATTGTGCGAAGCTGCAAGCTTTGCATTAGTTGATAGAGCAAGGAGTGATCTTCTTCGATACAATTTTGATGCAGATATAGACTTGTCACAGTTTAGCCTTTAGGACATGAAAACTACCTTGGGTAATTTGATTGCATTTGAAGTTCATCGCTCTGGTCTGTAGTAAATGCAGATCTGCTACTTTTGGCACCTGCCTGAATGCTGAAGCTCCAACAAGCAAACTCTTGCCTCATACATGTATGTTGCAGAGAATGAGCCATCTAATGATGAGTGTACCAAGATCAAAGCCCACATTACGTACCAAAGAACTATTAAATCAGTACTTCAACACAGCAGCTGAGCCACATTACTGCATTAGTGATCAACGTGCCGGACTTCTGTATTTTTTTCTCCTTTCAACCCTTTCACCTTCTGATATTACTCCGTTAACTGTTAAGTATTAACCATCAGCTCCACCTCAGATGCTAAATTCATCTGATCGGGTACATAGCGAGCCATTCCAACTCCATAATAAATCAAGCCAAGCATCTCACAGATCACGTCGTCTTGGGGATGTGTCCGGTCACCTGCAACAAACACCCCGACTCCCCTCTCCTCCCCTCCAACTGTGATTGATGACCACCCTACCCCTTTCACAACCCCTTTCTGCTTCATCATATGCCTCTCCTGTGCAGCCTCATACCATTGTCCCTTGCTGGCATACAGATTTGCCATTGCCACATGTGCTCCTGATCTCCATGGCTCTGCCTCCATTGTCATCTTTGCAGCTTTCTTTCCGATTTCCTCTTCCCCTCGAGCTGCACATGCCCTAAGCAAAGATGTCCAAACAACACCATCTCTTTCATTAGCTAACATCCTACCAATCAACTCCTCAGCCTCATTTATTCTACCAGCTCTGCCCAACAAATCCACAACACAGCCATAGTGCTCCTTTGCAGGCTCCAGTTGGTAGCTTTTGCTCATTGCATCGAGGTATCTTAATCCAAGCTCGACTTCGCCAGCATGACAGCAAGCACTGAGCACGCCAATGAACGCAACATGATCCGGCTTTAACCCAACATGGCACATTTGCTCAAACAATTCAAGAGCTCTTTTGCTGTAACCATGCTCAGCATTCCCAACGATCATCGCAGTCCACGAAACCACATCATCTTTCGTACGATTGTAAAATACGGCATCAGCATCTGACATGCTGCCACTCTTTCCATACATGCCAATGAGCGCACTCGTGATCATTGCATGGTGTTCAAGTCCAGCAGCTAAAGCAAGTGCATGGAGTTGGCGACCAGCGTCCAGCGCCGCAGAAGTTGCGCACACACTCAGGAGACTGGCAAGAGTAAACTCATTTGGATTAGAACAATGGTTCCGTCGCATTTCAGAAAACAGCGCGAAAGCCTCCCCAACAAGCCCTTCCTGCGCATATCCTGATATAATGGCACTCCAGGAGACAACATCCTTGGTAGCACTTTCCCGGAACACGGCATCAGCTGCCGAGAGACGACCCGCGGCGCGTGCGTAGAGTGTGACGAGCGAATTGGCCACTGAGCGGGCACTGGCGTACCCTCTTTGTGCAGCTTGCGCATGCAACTGCTCTCCAAGATAGACACACGAAATATCTGCACAGGCAGCAATAACCGCAGCGTATGTGTAGTTGTTGGGCGTAGCCGCGTTTGATGCCTCGTCACGAAGCATTGCGACGAACGCCTGGATGGCCTCCCTGGCACGACCAGACTGCACGTAGGAGGATATCACCGTCGTCCAGGCAGCAACGTCGCGCGAGCCCATGCGGCCGATCGCGGCCACCACGCGGTCAACGTCGCCGCAGCGCGCGTACAGCGTGGCGAGGGTGTTGGCGACGTAGGGCGTGGTGTCGATGCCGAGCTTGGCGCAGAGCGCATGCACCTCACGGCCGCGCAGCAGCAGCCTGGCCTCGGCGCACGCGGTGAGCACAGCCGCGCATGCGTGCGAGTCGCAGGGCACCCCGGAGGCGCGCATCTCGGCGAAACGGCGGAGCGCGTCGTGGCATCGGCCGGCCCGCGTCAGCGCGCCAACGAGCGTGGTCCACGAGACCACGTTCTTGCTTGGCATTTCGTCGAACACCCTGAGCGCCAGCGCGAGGCGGCCGGCCTTGGCGTAGGCGTCGGCAAGCGCGGTGGCGACGAAGACGGAGGAGACGGCCGAGGACCTGACGGCGAAGGCGTGCAGCGAGGCGGCGTGGCCGGCGTCGGCGGCCGCGGCGCAGGCCTTGAGCGCGAGGCTGACCACGAAAGGGTCGGCGGCCGCGAGCGAGGAGGCGTGGATGCGGGAGAAGAGCGCCATGGCGCCGGTGGAGTCCCCCGCGGCGGCATGGCCCGCTAGGAGGGCGGCGTAGGACGCCTCGTCGCGGTGCGGCGCTCCGTCGAACAGGGCCTGCGCGTCCTTGAGGCGGCCTGACTGGACCAGGCGCTTCAGCCGGGCGTTGAGGTCTTGCAGTGGCGGCGCGGAGAAGGGCGGCCGGTGTGTGTCGGGACGACGGGGAGCGGCGTCGGACCACATGGAGCGACGGAGACGGAGGGATTTTGCGCGCGCCAGCGCCACCATTGGGGTTTGGGTTGGGGAGAGCATTGCAAATTATCATATCGCTGATCAGAAGCAGGGTTTCATGACTGAAGAAACCCAACGACCGATCCCCTTTGCCACCGATGTAGGCAAACATCACTACCATGAAACATACGAGACAATCTTGGGACATCATTCCCATGAAACAACCAAATTTTCCCTTAGGAGTCGTTTGGAAGCCCGACTTTCATTTTATTTGTAGCATTTTGAAATGAATACATGTATTCATTTTATTTACATTGTAATTTCAGAAATGGACACTTGTTTGGTTATCACAGGTATTGTAAATGACAGCATAATTCAATATTGAATTTGTAAATATTTTCTACAGAGAAATGCGAATGACAGATCTCAGCTTGGAATCGTGTTTACCCATGGTGTCATTTTGCTGGATTTCCTAAATGAAATGACTGCCCAATTCTGTGACAACCAAACAGACCACCTATGTAATTCCAAAATGAATTCTAGGATTTCAGGTCCAAATGATGGATACCAAACGACTTCTTACAAGAATTCTTGATTAATTCTATGTATAAATTACTAATCCTGCCAAACCTACAGCTGGGCATGGGCAGCCCGGCCCGACCCGACCCGGGGGCTTGCACTTCGGGCTCTTTGATCTCGAACTTCGGGCCGAGCCGAGCTTGGGCTTTCAATTTTGCGTGTTTTAGTTGGGTCGGGCTGGGTCAGGCTTTTTGCTCATTTGGGCTAGGTTTGGGCCGGAATTGCAGGCCTGACAATCAGACCGAGTCGGGCTAGGGCCTGACTTTTTACCACCGACCTTTTTTAGGCCTGGCCTAGCCCGAACTTTGCCCAAGTGTAGTCAGATCTACCTGTAAGATGAAGATTCTATTATTAAAGATTAAAATGTTTGCATGGTATTCTCTCCGTGGGGTTATCCTTACGAAAGATAACCTTGCAAAGCAGAATTAGTAGGAAGTACAAAATATGTTTTTTGTCATCACGATGAGACAATCAAGCATTTGTTCTTCTAATGCCATTTTGTCTATTATATTTGGTCAGTCATCCAAGTAATTTCAAACTTGTCTCCACCATGTAGTTGTGTTATATATCGGATGAATTCATTGATCTTCGAGGGTGACTAAGAAATGCTTGACATTTGACTTGAAGAAATACTTTAAAGCCCCGGTAGCGAGCCTTTGTCTTTGCTACGGAAGGAAGGCCTCGAGCGTAGTCTCGCCTTCAAGCGTTGGGCCCGGGGAGATGCTTTCGGTGCCTCGCGCATGACCACTAGGGAAGCACATGTCGTGAGCCCTTGTTATGCATCCGTTGTCGCCATCCTATTCATCGGGAGCGATTCTGCCGTGTGCGCTTCCCCGTTGCTCATTCTCGTCCTCCGGACGCTCGTGCTTGTTTTCGGGGACGCACGTGCCAGTTGCATGTGGAGCAACTCTCCGTCCTCACAGCCTTGTCATCCCTTGGCGTCCCGGAGTTGGCTTGAGTTTGTGTGCCGCTCGTCGTCGCCTGCAACATCGCCGTCAAGGGACTCTCCAAGGTGTTGCAAGGAGTTCAATGTCAACGTGAGTTTTGACTCTCGCCATTAATGCAAGTTTGCTTTGATGTGCATGGAGTTCGCTCAGTTGGTTGTTGAAAGGACGAGATGTCGCCTAGAGGGGGGTGAATAGGCGTTTTAAAAACTCTTACGGGTTTGGCTTGTAAGAATGCGGAATTAAACTAACGTTTATTTTACAAGCACAAATCCTAAATATGCTAGGCTCAACTAAGTGCAACAACAAAAACTAGAGCTAAGCAAGATAGGCACAATATATATGTAGAACAAGTGATAGA
The DNA here is from genome assembly GCF_022539505.1 of Lolium rigidum. Lineage (NCBI taxonomy): Eukaryota > Viridiplantae > Streptophyta > Magnoliopsida > Poales > Poaceae > Lolium > Lolium rigidum. The sequence continues at coordinate 70,584,283 of NC_061509.1, forward strand.
AAGATATATGTACTTCAAACACGATGGCTATCACAAGGAAAGTAAGCTCGGGTATAGAAATAACCGAGGCACACGGAGACGAAGATGTATTCTCGTGTTTCCTTCCTTTGCAAGAAGGTACGTCACGTTTGGAGAGGTGGGGATCCCACGAAGGATTTCCCAACGCCACGAAGGCTCACCTTCTTCTCCGAGCCAAACCCATGAAGGATAATGGCCCTTTCCTTATGGTTAGCTTTTCCTCCACTCCGGAGATGGCAAGCTACAAAACCACTTCACAAGCTCCACGAAGGAGAAGTCGGGCCTCTTCACAATCTTTCTTGAAGAGATCACCGGAGCACCAACCGAGCCAACTAGGAGGTCACCCTCCAAGAGTAACAAGCTCACGATCTCTCACTCGAACTAATCGTGGTGGAGAGCTCAACACTATGCAATGATGCAAAGCAAGAACACTAGAGGTGTTCAAATCTTTCACACTCAAATCCCACCAAAGCAACAAATGCTAGGATGAGATTAGAGAGGAAGAACAAAGAGGAAATCAACAAATGACTCCAAGATCTAGATCCAAAGGGTTCCCCTCACTTAGAGGAGAGATGGATTGGTGGGGATTGTAGATCTAGATCTTCTCTCTTAGATCCCTCAACAATGAGCAAGAGTCATGGGGGAATCAAGAGATAGGGAAAGTTATTCAAAGTCAACAATGGAGGAGATAGAGTGGAAGAACTTATTTTTCCCAAGGTGGAAGAAGGCCTATTTATAGCCCAAGGCCGAAATCTAACTGTTGGGGAAGGTTCACCACATCACAGTCGAGGAGGCCGGTCAACCGGGCCAGAGGCCGGGCCGTCGGGTCCAGAGGCCGGTTAGACCGGGCCACAGGACGAACCATCCGATCCAAACCGGACCTGGCGTCGGTCCGTGACCGGGGCGGATCGGGGACATACAGAACATGTCCCCGGTTGTCACCGGAGCAGGAGCCGGTCCGCGCCGGGGAGGCCGGTCCAAAGGCCGGTGTGGCCGAGCGTGAGGCCGGACCGGCCGGTCCAAACCGAACCGTACTCCGGGCGTGGAACCGGAATACGCACGACCTCTGAAGACCTTTTCTTTTCCTTTAAAATAGAAAATGCTCCCGAACTCCGATTGACATGAAGCCAATTTTGTTGGAAAGATAACGACGAATAGAACTCCTCACAGGATATTTTTAGATGATTCTAGAGAGGGAGTCTCCCATCGTCAAGAAACGGTGAAGATGTCCAAACTCGAAAACGCAATAGAAGATGCATGCGGATTCCGTTTTCTATGAACTCGGGCTTGTTGTAAAGCTAGCAACAAGCTCAAGAACTTCACACAGAGAAACACCAAGAAGTAATAGGGATATGCAAAGTATGTAAAGGGTTGAGCTTCCTAAGACGATGTGATCAAGTTACCCAACCGAAAGCCCCTCTTGATAGTGCGGCTATCTATCCTATAACCCGGTCTCCCAACAACCACCTTGAGACCGGTATAAGGAAAACCTAGCAAGGCCAAACCTTTGCCTTGCGCATCCCGCTTGATCTTGATGCTAACTATTCAAGCTCCACTCAAGCCGGAATGCCTCACTTAATCATTGTTGCTTCGTGAAGACTCACAAATGCTCCCCCATACACCATGATGGGAAAACTCTATTGATGCACATCTTCACATGTCCATTATCACCAAATGGACGGCAAGGTTCAAGCATATGATCCTCTTGAGATGCTCAACTTGAACTTGCCCAACTCAACCTTGATGACGATCACCACTTGACGTCATCCTCTCATGGGCTATATGAGATCTCACTTTTGATGCATGCCCATGGAAAGATACCTAACCCATATAGACAACACAAGGGAACATATATGATGGGTTAGATCATAAAGCATAATTGACACGACTTACCATACCACATGGCTTCTCGTGGCACATTCTTCATGATTCATGTGTTGACCAAACTTGAATCTATTCTTCACTCTTTGTATTGGTCAACCTTGTATCTTCTCATGATCTATCATACTATCTTGAGGTGTATATAGAATTCTTCATTTGTTTGCATGCTCTAAATATTAGTCAACCATAGCTCAACTTATGAAACTATCATGACACTGACTTAGAGTCATAACTTGAACTCTTCACTTGGAATCAAGCACTCAAGATCTTGATCATTCATTGCTTGTCACATATGCTATAGCATGGCTAATATTGAGTTCCATATAAGAACTCCATATTCATTTCTTCTTCTTGATCATATCACATATATATCTTCAAATCGATGATCTTGATGCCAATACACAAGGTATATCTTTATCTTCATGGTATCCATACTTGAATCCAACACATGAAATACAAGTAGTACCTATGGAATATTCCTCCATATAAACTCAATGAAAATATTAGTCCATAGGGGTTGTCACTAATTACCAAAACCACACATAGGGGCAATATACCCTTACAGTTGTTAACCACATCAAGGAGGCGTCTCGCTCCCTGCGTGAAGAGGTGGCAAGTCTCAAGCTATTTTTGGCACGCGTTGGTATGTCTTTAGAGCCGACGGAGGAGTGTTCTTCTAGTGGGAAGGAGCTCGCCACATTGCAGGCTTCACTTTCGCTTGGCTACAATAATCACGCCAGAGCTACATGAATTGTGTGGGAATTCTTCTACGGTGCCTGAGCTCCTAGAGTTGTGTGGTGGTGTGGTTATGCCTCCTTCTATCGAGGAACTGAGGTCCGACTCAGTACGAGATCTTGGCCGTGACTTCTCCGTCGAGTCAGACACTTGGCTTTGAGAAGAGTGATGTTGTTGACGATGTTGTCTCTATCTTGCTTGAGTCCGACATGTCCATGGTTCCTTTGGTGATGGGGTTGCTAAGTCTGGACTGTTGGCAACAATACCCGGCGGTCGTCGCTAAAGAAGTTTGCGATTTTTCCCGCCACCATATGGTTGTTGCCTACCCTGGATCCATGATTGGTTGATGGGTACGCACCTCACCCCAATGCCATGGCATGTCTTTATCGACGCGGTGTTGGAGTGTCGTGTTTGGAGTTTGTGTCGCGTTGTGGATTTTTGTGTTGGCTAGTGGGTGTGACCCTCTTGTCCGGGTTTTTGTTAGACTTTATTTTTAGGGCAGCGCTGAGCGTCCCCCGGGGGATCAAATTCCCGATCCCCCGGGTCGCTGGCCGTTCGATGCGGACGTTAGCCACCGCAGATCGGGTCAATGCTCCAGCGTGGAGGCAAAAGAAAAACAAACGAAAAGCACATCCATGGAAGGAAAAAATCCCCTCATCCCACGACGCACACATCACAGTACCCTGCCCCGCGTCGACAGAAGCGCTACCTGCTCCGGCAGGATGACCGCGCGCGCCGGCAGCAGTAGCACCACGGCCCCTCGCATGTGACCTCGCCAGTGGCCAGCCACCTTGCAGCACGACGGCGGCCCGTTTGTAGCCATGGCCGCTGCCGTTTGTAGCAACGGCCGTCGCCGTTTGCAGCAGCCGGTGCCGCTGGCCTTGCCGGCCTCCTTGCAGCACTGTGGCGCTCAGTGCGTAGCAACTGCCACCGCTGTTTGTAGCAACCGCCGCCGTCGACGGCCGCGCCAGCCTCCTTGCAGCACAGGGGCGCCCGGTTTGTAGCAACGGCCGCCGTCGTTTGCCGCTTGTAGCACGTCGCCGCCGTCCGCGGCTTGTAGCACTTCGCCGCCGCCGCTTGTAGCATTCGCCACCGCCCTTGTAGCAGCGGCCGTCGCCTGTTGTAGCACACCCCGCCGCCCTTGTAGCAGACATAGACGCCTCCTTGTAGCAGACGCCGCCTCTTCTTGTAGCAGACGGCGACGCCCTTGGCAGCATCGGTGCTCATTCCTGGTCGCAGCATCACGCCCGGAAACTCCTCCGCCTCACCTAGCAACTCCTCCGCCGCCGTACATGACGGTCTCAACGTCGCTGCCCCCACAGGTGTCGTCGTACGAGAAGATGACGAGCTCGAGCGGTCGAGCCTGTTGGCGCGGAGCTTGGGCCAGCGATGTGTGGCTGGGCAAAGGCCGTGGCGCGTGCTGGAGAGGTGGTCGGAGCTCTTCGCATAGGCTACCGCCACGGGCGTGGGAAGGAGATGCAGCTACTGCAGGGCGTGAGGCAGCAGAGGATTTCGTTGAGGAAGATGAATTTAGGAGGATAAGGTTGGAGGTGGGGCCCACTCTCTCGCTCGGTTCGGCCACGAAGAGGGACGCGTGGCAGGCTGGCGACCCGGAGGACGCGAGGCGATCGATCGTCTGGGGGTTCCGAAGCTTTTTCCTTATTTTTACTTGGCCTTCTTGTTGTAGGTTTGCGCTCGGTTTTCTAAAAAAAAAAACTGAGCACTGCTCTCTTTTTAATTAATAGATGACGAAAAGTTTTTGCCTCCGTTTAAAAAAACAGTCATCTTATTCACATACAAGGGACATCTGGATTATCCGTCTCCAAATGACAGTGCCAATGTTTTTCCCTAACCCCTTGGTAACGTAGTTCTGCTACCTCTGCTATGAGGTTGACGAAAGCGACTCCGGCGCAGTGGCGGAGCCAGGCCTTCAACCTTGTGTAGTCAAACTAAAACTGCGTAGTCAAATAGACCTATTTTTACAAACTTTTAATAATTTTTTGCATGATCGTTGTAGGATTGGCCAAAAAACTGTGTAGTCAATTGACTACACAGTTCATACGTGGCTCCGCCACTGCTCCGGCGCTAACCTTAATTCCGTTAGTCAGAAATTTGAAGCTTCGGTCAACACTTGCCAGTTCCTGCTCTAGGAACCTGCAGGTTAATAATAACATAAACGCGGTAAGGGAATTAGCGGATTCTGCTATTATGATCCGCGGCAGCAAAACAAATTGTCTGCTAATTACTTACTTGGCGTAGGAGTCGTAGCCTAGACGCCTTGCAGCTTCGCGAGCTTCAATCGTCGCCTTGCTGTCGAAACCAAAGTAGAACCGCGGGGGCGATGGAACCCGACCCTGCAGCCACAGATCGCGTAGCGCCGAGGGTCAGATTTTCAGAGAACCCAGCGAAACTGAAAGAGATTGAGACGATCGATGGGGATGAGATGTGGGGATATATTGAACTGACTTGAGGTTGAGGGAGGTTGGCGGCGGCCTTGCTCATGGTCATGGGGCTGGTGACCGTCCAGCGGGAGAGGAGGTGTCGGGACGCGTTCGCCGCCATCGCTCGTCGAAGCTTTCTGTTTTTCTTGAGGATGAGCGCTCCGTAGTCGAAACTGATGCCACGATTGAAACGGGCTTTCTTTCTCGAAACCTAATTTAGCGAGTCGCTGCTGAGATCGAATATACAGGGCCGGAAAGCGGCTCCGGCTCTAGAATCCTATACTGGATCGGAAACCACGTATGGCCGTGTCTTTGTCAGAATCCAGCAAACTAATCGGACGGGATAGTTTTAGATTGATGACCTATATGACTAACTTTTTGCTTGTACACAGACACTCTATGTTTGGACTGATGATCTACCAAGTTTTATTGTTGCTTTGTTAATTCGATGATGTATCTGTTATTCAATTAATAACATGAAGGTCCGATGTCCAAATAACATGTTTTGTGCAACCTTTCCGAACACCTCAAGCCGCTTGCTCATATGTTGGCTTGTTTAGAGCATCTCTAGGCGGTGGCCAAAAATTTAGACGAGCAAACGGCGAGGTAAAAAAAGAGGAGAATAATTTTGCTCCTCTAAACGGTGGCTGCTAGATTGAACTCGTAAATCTTAAATGATTAAAAAAATTGACAACATTTTGCAAACATCTCAAACATACAAAGTTCAAACATGCATACATATTATCCAAATAGAAAAACAGCAAATTGATCAAGTTTGATCAAAAAGCACAACATAACATGTACATGTTGTCGAGGCCACCACCACCTCGGCCACCTCAAACACCACCACCACTCTCTCGGGCCAAGATCTTTACCCGGGTCATCTCCCAATATGCCCTAGCTTTCATCCAATGAGCTAGGGTTCATGAACATGATGGTGCGGTCGGCATCCTCCCTCTCCTTAGCCAACTTCTCTTCCTCAAGAGCTTTGAGCTCCCTTCACCTAGCCTCCTTGTTCTCTTTGCGTACATCGTCAATGCTTTCTTGGTCTCAATGATAGCATTGAACTCATCCTTGTAGGCGGCCGGACTTGCTCCCCTTTTCTTCTTCTCTTTTGCTAGCTTGACACCTTCCGGCCTCTTGTTCATGTCTTCTTCTTCATCATCATCATCGACGTCATTGGCCATGCTAATTCTTGCCCTCTTTGGTCTGGTCACATAGTTTTTTTCTAAGCCACTTCGCATTGCCCTCTAGTTCCTTGTAGCAATGGAACATAACAAAGGGTTTGTGGCCACCTTTCTTGTTGCGGTGCTTGTATATGTCTTGTTGGATAGGTCCATATTGGGTAATTTGCACACCACTCGGTGGTGTATTGGTCACCGACTCAATGACGCCAGCCCATCGGTTGCAACACTCAGGGATTGCGCCCCAACGATGACTAAGACATCCTTGGGTTCGGTTTGACGGAAACTTGACCAACTTGAGGCAGTTCTCCTCAATTCTTTGCCAAAACTTGTCCTTGCTTTGATCCATGCCAACCGATGCATGAAGCTACACATTCATCCAAGCATGACACAATGCATCTTCTTCTTCGCTATAGTTGGTCGACCTCTTGCAATCGGCCTTGATCTTGTATTTTGGCGGCACCACCTCGATCACCACGTCCTCAGCCTCATCTTCCTCGGCCATCACTTCCGCAGCCTCATCTTCATCACCGAAGTTGAGGTCGTCAATCCCTTGAGTGGGAGAATAATCCAATTGGGACATGAATTCGGCAACTCTGGTCTCGGTCACACTTGCTTCAACTTCTAGGCTGCTATGCCACTCCAGAGGCCATTTGGCTTTGAGACAGTAGGCTTTCGCCTTTATGCCCCAAGTTTCTCTACTATATACTTAAAAAGAACAAAGTTCCTCTTTTTCATCCGGTTCCAGGTTTTGTCAAGCATATTTTTAATAAGATCATTTTGCCCTCCCACCAAAACGCATCCGCACCGTCTGATTAAAAATCTAAAACTAAAAACTTCAGCGTATCACCGTCAAACAATACTTATGGAAATACATTGTATACCAACAATCAAGGGATTGCCACAATCACGAAATTTAAGAATTGGCCATGCAGTCACCCCTTTTTCCCATACTTCCTCCATTCCCTAAAAACGTTTTTGAAAATTCCAGCGCTAGAATTAAGGAAGGTTACGTGAGAAGATTACTTTCCAAAATTTCCCTCAAATTATCTCAGTTATTTGCTTCTTTCCCCTCTAGGAATTTATTGCAGACGCGAGGAATTTATTGCCCTTCGGGACATGGTGGCGCCCGAGGACTCTCCGGGAGGGGTGGCAAAAGGGAAGCTGTGAGGGGAGGCGCACGACGACTTGAAAGACATCTACCCGAGGGCTGCCGACGGGTGACTCTGGGACGGCCGCGGCGATAGCTTCGTCAAGGATGTGACGCTCATGCCGCCCACCACCTCTCCATCCTAAATTTCTAATCGCCGCCTCCTGCTTGGCCGGCCAGCGATTGATTTTTGGTACTCCGTAATTCGCACGACGCTGGTCGCCGAGTTCGCCAAGGATGCAAAATTCGCATGTGGCTCTCTATTCCCGATTCTGCAACTCCCGTACCAGTTTGGCGGATCTCAGGTTTATGATGTGCTTTTCTTTTTCCAGTCATACCAATACTGATTGATCACGTCACCTGCTTGATCACCCATCCGACAATGTAGATAAATGAATTTGCAGTGTAGGTTCCTTTCATTATCCAGTGATTGATTTGCATACTAACATTGAGAGATAAAAATGTGTAGAGCCCTCGACGGGTTCCTCTCGCGCGGGAGGAGACGTCTCCGGGGCGGCACGGGTGGAGTGGAGCTGTCGGCGGCGTGGTTCCCGGAGGTCGTCGCCGACGCACGGCGGAGCCGACGATGAGCTTTTGTCCTCAACCGGGCAAGCAGCAAGGAGGGGAGAGGGAGTGCGCGATGGGGCGTCCGGGTGGCAGCAGCGCTAGTGCCCATCTCAGGGGAGGCGGTGCGGAGGATGCGTGGCCAGGGTGGAGTGCCCTGGTGCATCGACCGCCGCTCCTGTGCTGGGGACGAGCGCCTGGTTCCCCAGTGGTGTCGGCGTAGCGCGGCGAGGTGGCCGGATGCGGAGGCGCAAGCTCCGGTCTTGCGGCGGAGGACGCCTGGCCAGGGCGGAATGCCCTGGTGCATTGGCCGTCTTCCTCCTTGCTGTGGGCGAGCGGTGATGCCTCCTGGTTGCACCGGCGTGGAAGATGGAGGTCGGGGCGAGCCCGATCTGGGCCTCTCTGGCCAGATCTGGGCTTTTTGGGGCTAGGTTGTCCGTTGGTTGTGCCTGGAGTGGGTGCGCCGAAGACGGCCCGGCTCTTGCCGGAGGTGGTGGGGAGTATGCTGCGTGTTCTTGTGGAGGCTGGAGCTGGTGGTTCGTGCCGTCGTGCCGGAGACCACGGCTTTTTGCAATGATGATGTCGAGGAGCTGCGGTGGCGGCTGTGTGTTTCTCCGTGGAAAGGATTGACCCAAAGCTGGGAGGCGCGGAGTCGAGCGACAACACGGTCGAAAGACCTGCCTGACTTGTTGGGCCGGCGGCGACCGCGCCCGCGGGTGTCGTGTCCCTCATTGGAGGCGTCGTTGGGTGTGTCGGTGTCTCCCGCGCTCTTGCCTGTTTTGGTTGTTGTCTCCGGGCGAAAGCCTAGGTCCTTCGGATCGGCATGATGGCGGCGTCCTCGACGTCGTTCCTCTGTTGGGAGTTTCGCGTTTGGAGACACGGCGTGACGGTCTTGGTGCTTTCCTCCAGTGCTCCCCGCGGTCTGAGGCTGGCTGCAGGATTGCTATGTACGCCATAGCTGGCAACTCCAAGACGGTGCCTTCTCGGGGCTGACCGAGTTACGCCATGTTCTCCTTTCATGGTGCGTCGACTAGGAGAGCTCTTTTGGAGGTGTTGTTCTTCGGTGGTTTCTAGCGCCGGTCAAGACGCGGTTTTGTCGTTTAGCCTAGGATAGGTTCTTTCGTGTCTTTGTTGTTTTGTCGGTGGTGTGGAGTTCGTGCTACGGGTGGTAGCCTTCTTGTATTCAAACCTCTACCTTCTATAAAGATAAGGTACGCTTTTGGCGTACTCTCTCGAAAAAAGAAAATGTGTAGAGCCCCTTTTATCCAGGCATTGATTTGGTTTTATCATGGTGGCGTGCCTGCTAGCTAGGATGGTTGCTTTTGGAGTATTAGCTTCACGGTATGATTAAGCGTGTTTCCATTTAGTTGATTTTAACACATGTACTCCGTATTACATCTCCACTACAATCTGTTTTGTAGGTGTTCGTCTTCACCAACATCGAGGATGACAATATACATGTATTATTTGGTGATCCATTTTTATACACACCTACTGCATATTTATCTTTCAGATAATCTAACATGTCCCTGAGATAATTATTGTCCTTTTGTTGATATTTCTGAACGACATCCTTCATTCAGTTCTTTTTTTCAGGGTTTCAACATGTATCTAGAGTGGAGCCACCAGAATATCTATTAGGAGGCAAATCAGTATAGAAATACTGTTTTTCTGTATTTTTGTTTTGTAACCGGAATCTGCCACGGCCCTAATAAAATTTGGGATATGGGCTGCTTATTGCATAAACACTAAACGATTTTTTTCAGTATGCTTGTGCAAGCAATATTTGTGGTTATTTGACCTCACAAAATTTCTTTCTTGGACTCTTATCAGGTGAAGCTGAGGAACTCAACCTACTGAAACAAAGATGATAGTGAGAGATGGTGGAGTTCAGCATGTCGCACATGAGCATTATAGTCTCCCATCTCTCTATTCTCTTAGGTAATCCACTTTGATCATTATGTCAAGAGTGCATAATAAACTACCTCAAAAAAGAATGCATAATAAACTGCCTTTTTTGTTTCTCTATTTATTCATCTGTATTTCGTTGCAACACGTCACTAATTCAAGAGCTCGATACATCAAGAGGGGTACTATTAAACCGAGGTTGAATTGTAATATGTTGGAACAAAATATGGGTTCTGAGAATTTAAATTCGGTGGATCCCTTCCCTCACATTTGCTTCTTTGCCCTCTAGGAATTTATTGCAGACGCTCATGCAGTCATGCCGAAGCTAGCTTTGTTGTTGAGCTTCCTGTTGGTATGGAACCACTCTCTCAAATCTAAATCTCAATTGTTAACGACAATTTGGAGTATTACTTATGTGTAATACCTGCAGTGTCTAGGTTGTTCCCCTTCAAAAAAATATCTCTTTGACAATATAAGTATAGAAGTGAGGAAGGAGCACATGTTTTCATCAAGTGCAAGGAGGTTAACCTGGTGTGGGGCAAAAATATGGACCGGAGCATGTTCGACATAAACCATAGCCTTGACATATGCTGATATGGCACTACATATTGTATGGGTAATGTTGTAGCAATTGAGGCTGGAGTAAATAGTACCCATGTAGGAGATATTCCTTTCTCGGATGAAGATGTTGCTTACAGGGCTTGATGCCATTCTATAGAGTACATGGAGCCCTTCAATAGAAACTTGATATCGTACAAATTTTGCCTATAATTTTTTGCTAATTTTGGACTGAACTTTCGAAGCCAGGAGAGAAGCCCTGAATTATTCCGCCGGTGACATGTTCTAGGCCTATGAAGCTTTGTTTCTGCTACGCCCACGTAGATCTTCACCACGTCATACCGTCCGGTACGACCTGTTCTATTCACCCGCTAGATTGTCACTTCTCATGTTTATCAAAATATTATGGCCTACTACATGTTGTTTTTATCTATCGATCCCATCCTTCTATTTGCAGATGTTTTTTTTTGCTGAATGGTTGGAAGCGGATGAAACCTGTTTGTCTTCTGATTATATAGGTGATGTCTACGCACGCTTCTATTCCTGTAGATAGTGTTGGGCCTCCAAGAGCAGAGGTTTGTAGAACAGCAGCAAGTTTCCCTTAAGTGAATCACCCAAGGTTTATCGAACTCAGGGAGGTAGAGGTCAAATATATCCCTCTCAAGCAACCCTGCAATTACGATACAAGAAGTCTCTTGTGTCCCCAACACACCTAATACACTTGTCAGATGTATAGGTGCACTAGTTCGGCGAAGAGATAGTGAGATACAAGTGATATGGATGAATATGAGTGGTAATAGCAATCTGAAATAAAGATGGCAGCGAGTAAACATGCAGTAGAACATTAAATAAACAGAGTTTCAGTGCTTGGAAACAAGGCCTATGGATCATACTTTCACTAGTGGACACTCTCAACATTGATCACATAACTGAATAAACAAATACTACTTTCTCTACACTCTCTTGTTGGATGACAAACACCATTCATTGTGTAGGGCTACAAGAGATCCCTCAAGCCGGAGTTAACAAGCTCCACAACATTCGGTGTTCATATTTAAGTAACCTTAGAGTGCATGATAGACCATTGCAATTATACCGAGTACTAACATAGCATGCACACTGTCACCGTCGAGCTATGAAAGGGGGAATAGATCGCATCAATACTATCATAGTAATAGTTAACTCCATAATCTACAAGAGATTACAATCATAACCTATGCCAAGTACTACATGATGCACACACTCGTCAACATTACATCATGGAGGAGGAATAGAGTACTTTAATAACATCACTAGAGTAGCACATAGATGATATTCAACTAGATCACAAAGCTCATGATCACATAAAGATCACATGGGAGAGAGAGATGTTGGAGATATGCCCAAGAGGCAATAATAAAATGGTTATTATAATATATCTTTGTGTTTATGATAATGTTTACATACCATGCTATAATTGTATTAACCGAAACATTGATACATGTGTGTTATGTGAACAACAAGGAGTCCCTAGTAAGCCTCTTGTATAACTAGCTTGTTGATTAATAGATGATCATGGTTTCGTGATCATGAACATTGGATGTTATTAATAACAAGGTTATGTCATTATATGAATGATGTAATGGACACACCCAATTAAGCGTAGCATAAGATCACGTCATTAAGTTATTTGCTATAAGCTTTCGATACATAGTTACCTAGTCCTTTCGACCATGAGATCATGTAAATCACTTATACCAGAAAGGTACTTTGATTACATCAAACGCCACTGCGTAAATGGGTGGTTATAAAGGTGGGATTAAGTATCCGGAAAGTATGAGTTGAGGCATATGGATCAACAGTGGGATTTGTCCATCCCGATGACGGATAGATATACTCTGGGCCCTCTCGCTGGAATGTCGTCTAATAGCTTGCAAGCATATGAATGGTTCATAAGAGACCACATACCACGGTACAAGTAAAGAGTACTTGTCATGAGACGAGGTTGAACGAGGTATAGAGATACCGATGATCAAACCTCGGACAAGTAAAATATCGCGTGACAAAGGGAATCGGTATCGTATGTAAATGGTTCGGTCGATCACTAAAGTCATCGTTGAATATGTGGGAGCCATTATGGATCTCCGGATCCCGCTATTGGTTATTGGTCGGAGAGAAGTCTCAACCATGTCTACATAGTTCGCGAACCGTAGGGTGACACACTTAAGGTTTGATGTCGTTTAAGTAGATATGGAAATATGGAATGGAGTTTGAAGTTTTGTTCAGAGTCTCGGATGGGATCCAGGACATCACGAGGAGTTCCGGAATGGTCCGGAGAATAAGATTCATATATAGGAAGTCACTTTCCAAGTTTGGAAATGATCCGATATTTTTCCAGGAAGGTTCTAGAAGGTTCTAGAAGAGTCCGGAAGAAATCGGCATGGAAGGTGGAGTCCCTGGCCGGCCAGCCTAAGGGAGGAGGAGTCCCAAGTGGACTCCTCCCCATGGTGGCCGGCCACCCCACCAAGGAAAGGGGGGAGTCCCACTCCCCCTAGGTTTGGTCACATGGAAGGTTTATGTTGGGGTCTTATTCGGAGACTTTGACCTAAACCTTGGGGCTTCCACCTATATATAGAGGGGAGGAGAGGGGCTGGCCGGCCACATCAACACCACCATGGCCGCACCCCCTCAAGGCTGCCCTAGCCGGCGCCCCCTCTCCCGAACCCTAGCGGTTCCCTCCTACCTCTCTCTCCCACATAGCTTAGGCGAAGCTCTGTCGGAGATCTCCACCACCACCGCCACCACGCCGTCGTGCTGCCGGGATTCCGAGGAGGATCTACTACTTCCGCTGCCCGCTGGAACGGGGAGAAGGACGTCGTCATCAACACCGAACGTGTGACCGAATAAGGAGGTGCTGCCCGATTGTGGCACCGTCAAGATCTTCTACGCGCTTTTGAAAGCGGCAAGTGATCGTCTACCGCAGCAACGAGAGCCTCCTCTTGTAGTCTTTGGAAATCTTCAAGGGTTAGTCTCGTTCATCCCCTCGTTGCTCCCATCTTCTAGATTGCATCTTGGCTTGGATTGCGTTCTCGCGGTAGGAAATTTTTTGTTTTCTATGCTACGAATCCCATCAGTGGTATCGAGCCGTGTCTATGCATAGATGGTTGCACGAGTAGAACACAATTGTTTTGTGGGCGTTGATGCTTATGTTGTCTTTAGTTTGAGTACTTTGCATCTTTGTGGCATAGTGGGATGAAGCGGCTCGGGCTAACTTTACATGACCGCGTTCATGAGATTTGCTCCACGCTCGACATGCAACTTGTATTGCATAAGTGGCTTTGTGGGTGTCTCGTCTCTCCTACTATAGTGAAGATTCAATTTACTCTTCTATTGACAACACTAGTATCACCGTTGTGGTTCATGTTCGTAGGTAGATTAGATCTCACTCGAAAACCCTAAACCACGTAAAATATGCAAACCAAATTAGAGACGTCTAACTTGTTTTTGCGGGGTTTGGTGATGTGATATGGCCATAATGTGATGATGAATATGTATGAGATGATCATTATTGTATTGTGGCAACCGGCAGGAGCCTTATGGTTGTCTTTAAATTTCATGTTGAGTAGTATTTCAAAGTAGTTGTAATAGTTGCTACATGAGGTGAACAACCATGAAGACGGCGCCATGGACCTTGACGCTACGCCGATGATGATGGAGATCATGCCCGTTAATGATGGAGATCATGTCCGTGCTTTGGAGATGAAGATCGAAGGCGCAAATACTAAAGGGCCATATCATATCACATATGAATTGCATGTGATGTTAATCCTTTATGCATCTTATTTTGCTTAGATCGCGACGGTAGCATTATAAGATGATCCCTGATACGTCTCCAACGTATCTATAATTTCCGATGTTCCATGCTTGTTTTATGACAATACCAACATGTTTTGTTCACACTTTATGTCATATTCGTGCATTTTCTGGAACTAACCTATTAACAAGATGCCGAAGTGCCAGTTCTGTTTTCTGCTGTTTTTGGTTTCAGAAATCCTAGTAACGAAATATTCTCGGAATCGGACGAAATCAACGCCAAAGATCTTAGAATCCCCGGAAGCATCCGGAACACACGAGAGGGACCGGAGGGGGGCACGGGCCCACCACACCATACCACGGCGCGGCCTAGGGGGCCCGCGCCCCCTAGGGTTTGGCTAGCCCTTCAGCCCTCCGCAGCCGCCTCTTCGCCTATTTAAAGCCTCTGTCGCGAAAACCACGAGGCGTTCGACGAAAACCACGAAACCTTCCGGAGCCGCCGCCATCGCGAAGCCAAGATCCGGGGGACAGGAGTCTCCGTTCCGGCACCCTGCCGGAGCGGGAAGTGCCCCCGGAAGGCTCCTCCATCGACACCGCTGCCATCTCCACCGCCATCTTCATCACCGCTGCTGCTCCCATGAGGAGGGAGTAGTTCTCCATCGAGGCTCGGGGCTGTACCGGTAGCTATGTGGTTCATCTCTCTTCCATGTACTTCAATACAATGATCTCATTGAGATTCATATGAGTTTGTATCACAATTTATCTATGTGCTACTCTAGTGATGTGTTATTAAAGTAGTTTTATTCCTCCTACACGTGTGCAAAGGTGACAGTGCGTGCACCGTGTTAGTACTTGGTTTATGCTATGATTATGATCTCTTGTAGATTATGAAGTTAACTATTGCTATGATAATATTAATGTGATCTATTCCTCCTACATATGCATGAAGGTGACGAGTGTGCATGCTATGCTAGTACTTGGTTTAGTACGTTGATCTATCTTACACTAAAGGTTACTAAAACATGAGCATTATTGTGGAGCTTGTTAACTCCGGCATTGAGGGTTCGTGTAATCCTACGCAATGTGTTCATCATCCAACAAAAGTGTAGAGTATGCATTTATCCGTTACTGTTATGTGATCAATGTTGAGAGTGTCCACTAGTGAAAGTGTAATCCCTAGGCCTTGTTCCTAAATACTGTTGAGTTACTACTGCTTGTTTCTTGTTTTACTTGTGTTACTACTGCTGCAATACTACCACCATCAACTACACGCCAGCAAGCACTTTTACGGCACCGTTGCTACTGCTCATACTTATTCATACCACCTGTATTTCACTATCTCTTCGCCGAACTAGTGCACCTATTAGGTGTGTTGGGGACACAAGAGACTTCTTGCTTTGTGGTTGCGGGGTTGCATGAGAGGGATATCTTTGACCTCTTCCTCCACGAGTTCGATAAACCTTGGGTATCCACTTAAGGGAAACTTGCTGCACTGTTCTACAAACCTCTCGCTCTTGGAGGCCCAACACTGTCTACAAGAATAGAAGCTCCCGTAGACATCAAGCACTTTTACGGCGCCGTTGCCGGGGAGGAAAGGTAAAAAGGCACTCATACTACGGTCCCAGGTAAAGTATTTTTCCGGCGCCGTTGTGTGTGTGCTCAAAGCTATTTCCTTTAGATCCTGCAATTGCATCTTGTTGTTTCTTGTTTACACTAGTTTGGCATAATGTACAAGAGTGAGCTTCTTATTCCGTTTCCTCATTTAAAACATGGATTGTTTGATGCGAAAATTAAAAAACCTATGGAATCTTATTTGCATGCTGGTAGTAATATTAGTATGAACGCTTTGAACACCATTGTTGATAATGATATAGAAAGTTCTAAGCTTGGGGAAGCTGGTTTTCATGATATTTTTAGTCCCCCAAGCATTGAGGAGAAAATTTTCTTTGATGATACTTTGCCTCCTATTTGTGATGATTATAATAGTGGTCTTTTGGTACAACCTACTATGGAGAGTGAATTTTGTTGTGATTATACTATGCCTCCTACACTTGATAAGAATAATAATGATAGCTACTTTGTTGAATTTGCTCCTACTACAACTAATAAAATTGATTATGCTTATGTGGAGAGTAATAATTTTATGCATGAGACTCATGATAAGAATGCTTTATGTGATAGTTATATTGTTGAGTTTGCTCATGTTGCTACTGAAAGTTATTATGAGAGAGGAAAATATGGTTGTAGAAATTTTCATGTTACTAAAATACCTCTCTATGTGCTGAAATTTTTGAAGCTACACTTGTTTTATCTTCCTATGCTTGTTACTTTGCTCTTCATGAACTTGTTTATTTACAAGATTCCTATGCATAGGAAGCATGTTAGACTTAAATGTGTTTTGAATTTGCCTCTTGATGCTCTCTTTTGCTTCAAATACTATTTCTTGCGAGTGCATCATTAAAACTGCTTGAGCCCATCTTAATGGCTAAAAAGAAAGAACTTCTTGGGAGATAACCCATGTGTTATTTTGCTACAGTACTTTGTTTTATATTTGTGTCTTGGAAGTTGCTTACTACTGTAGCAACCTCTCCTTATCTTAGTTTTGTGTTTTGTTGTGCCAAGTAAAGTCTTTGATAGTAAAGTAAGTACTAGATTTGGATTACTGCGCAGAAACAGATTTCTTTGCTGTCACGAATCTGGGTCTAATTCTCTGTAGGTAACTCAGAAAATTATGCAAATTTACGTGAGTGATCCTCAGATATGTACGCAACTTTCATTAAATTTGAGCATTTTCGTTTGAGCAAGTCTGGTGGCCTAATAAAATCCATCTTTACGGACTGTTCTGTTTTGACAGATTCTGCCTTTTATTTCGCATTGCCTCTTTTGCTATGTTGGATGAATTTCTTTGATCCATTAATGTCCAGTAGCTTTATGCAATGTCCAGAAGTGTTAAGAATGATTGTGTCACCTCTGAACATGTTAATTTTTATTGTCCACTAACCCTCTAATGAGTTGTTTCGAGTTTGGTGTGGAGGAAGTTTTCAAGGGTCAAGAGAGGAGGATGATATACTACGATCAAGGAGAGTGAAGAGTGAAAACTCTAAGCTTGGGGATGCACCCGGTGGTTCACCCCTGCATATATCAAGAAGACTCAAGCGTCTAAGCTTGGGGATGCCCAAGGCATCCCCTTCTTCATCGACAACATTATCAGGTTCCTCCCCTGAAACTATATTTTTATTCCATCACATCTTATGTGCTTTACTTGGAGCGTCTGTGTGCTTTTGTTTTTGTTTTTGTTTGAATAAATTGGATTACATCATGCTTGAGTGGGAGAGAGACACGCTCCGCTGGTTCATATGAACACATGTGTTCTTAGCTCATAATATTCATGGCGAAGTTTCCTCTTCGTTAAATTGTTATATGGTTGGAATTGGAAAATGATACATGTAGTAATTGCTATAATGTCTTGGGTAATGTGATACTTGGCAATTGTTGTGCTCATGTTTAAGCTCTTGCATCATATGCTTTGCACCCATTAATGAAGAAATACATAGAGCATGCTAAAATTTGGTTTGCATATTTGGTTTCTCTGAGGTCTAGATAATTTCTAGTTTTGAGTTTGAACAACAAGGAAGACGGTGTAGAGTCTTATAATGTTTTCAATATGTCTTTTATGTGAGTTTTGCTGCACCGGTTCATCCTTGTGTTTGTTTCAAATAAGCCTTGCTAGCCTAAACCTTGTATCGAGAGGGAATACTTCTCATGCATCCAAAATACTTGAGCCAACCACTATGCCATTTGTGTCCACCATACCTACCTATACTACATGGTATTTTCCCGCCATTCCAAAGTAAATTGCTTGAGTGCTACCTTTAAAATTCCATCATTCACCTTTGCAATATATAGCTCATGGGACAAATAGCTTAAAAACTATTGTGGTATTGAATATGTAATTATGCACTTTATCTCTTATTAAGTTGCTTGTTGTGCGATAACCATGTTTACTGGGGAACGCCATCAACTCTTTGTTGAATATCATGTGAGTTGCTATGCATGTCCGTCTTGTCTGAAGTAAGGGCGGTTTTCACATCAAATGGTTTGAGTATGCATACTGTTAGAGAAGAACATTGGGCCGCTAACTAAAGCCATGAATCATGGTGGAAGTTTCAGTTTGGACATAAAACCTCAATCTCTTATGAGAATATTAACTGTTGTTGAATGCTTAAGCATTAAAAGAGGAGTCCATTATCTGTTGTCTATGTTGTCCCGGTATGGGTGTCTAAGTTGAAGAATGATCAAAAGCGAGAAATCCAATGCGAACTTTCTCCTTAGACCCTTGTACGAGCGGCATAGAGGTACCCCTTTGTGACACTTGGTTGAAACATATGTTATGCAATGATGATCGAGTGTTAACCCAAGCTAATTAGGACAAGGTGCGAACACTATTGGTACACTATGCATGAGGCTTGCAACTTATAAGATATAATTTACATGATGCATATGCTTTATTACTACCGTTGACAAAATTGTTTCATGTTTTCAAAATCAAAGCTCTAGCACAAATATAGCAATCGATGCTTTTCCTCTATGGAGGACCATTCTTTTACTTTCAATGTTGAGTCAGTTCACCTACCTCTCTCCACCTCAAGAAGCAAACATTTGTGTGAACTGTGCATTGATTCTTACATACTTGCTTATTGCATTTGTTATATTGCTCTGCATTGACAGCTATCCATGAGATATACATGTTACAAGTTGAAAGCAACCGCTGAAACTTAATCTCCCATTGTGTTGCTTCAATATCTCTACTATGAATTTATTGCTTTATGAGTAACTCTTATGCAAGACTTATTGATGCTTGTCTCGAAAGTACTATTCATGAAAAGTCTTTGCTATATGATTCAATTGTTTACTCATTGCATTTACATTGTTTCGAATCGCTGCATTCATCTCATATGCTTTACAATGGTATGATTAAGATTATGTTGGTAGCATGTCACCTCGAAATTATCTTTTATCATTTACCTACTCGAGGACGAGTAGGAACTAAGCTTGGGGATGCTGATACGTCTCCAACGTATCTATAATTTCCGATGTTCCATGCTTGTTTTATGACAATACCAACATGTTTTGTTCACACTTTATGTCATATTCGTGCATTTTCTCGGAACTAACCTATTAACAAGATGCCGAAGTGCCGGTTCTCGTTTCTGCTTGTTTTTGGTTTCGAAATCCTAGTAACGAAATATTCTCGAATCGGACGAAATCAACGCCAAAGATCTTAGAA
>NC_061509.1:70603900-70619029 GCF_022539505.1 Lolium rigidum
GGCCCATTTGGGATGCCTATGTCACCGGGGTTAGTTAAATTTTCCGGATTGTTCTTTCCTGCTCTCCCTGTCCGCAGTTCATGTGCTTATCCCCTACCGGTTTATCTTGCTTGCCATGAAGCCGGGTTGCGGACAGCAGCAGAGTCGAAGACTCCGGTAGGGTTTAGCACACTACTAAACCGGAAAGAAAAAACGTTCAATAAGCAACCGGTAACTGAAAAAATAGACAAGTTACATGCAATCTTATTGGGGTAGTCCCCGAGACTCATTCAATATTTCGGCATCTTTTATTCATAGCATATAAGGTACAAAAAAGGAACTTCTTACACCACCACTTCAAGAGTAGAAAGGGCGCAACGAGCTACGTTCCATGGACGCTTGCTCTCCTCTCCGGATTTGTCCGCCTTTCCTTCTTTCCACTCCTGTGCATCAATTAGGTAGTATGCGTCATTGTGAAGCACTTTGCTTACAATGAAGGGACCTTCCCAAGGTGGCAAGAGCTTATGCCGGCCTTCAGTGCGCTGCACTAGGCGAAGCACAAGATCTCCTTCCCGGAAAACTCTTGGATTAACTTTCCGGTCATGATAGCGTCTGAGGTTTTGCTGGTAAACGGCTGTACTTGCCAAAGCCAGCTCTCTTGCTTCTTCTAGCAAGTCCACATCATTTTCTCTGGCCTCTTTAACCTCTTGTTCAGTATAGAGTTGTACTCTTGGTGAATCATGGATGATGTCGGTTGGTATGACCGCTTCTGCTCCATAAACCATGAAGAACGGAGTGTACCCGGTGGACCGGTTTGGAGTTGTTCTTATACTCCACAGCACTGATGGTATCTCATCAAGCCAACAACCCGGTGATTTTTCCACTGCATCAATGAGTCTAGGTTTGATACCGGAAAGTACCAAAGCATTCATTCTTTCCACTGGCCATTTCCACGTGGGTGTGCCACCGAGCACAAATCCAACCGGATGTTCTTGTCTTCACAAAACCTTTTGAACTCACCTTGAGCAAAGTTGGTTCCATTGTCAGTAATAATGCTGTGCGGGTATCCATACCGCAAAATGACATCTTTTAAGAACTTCACTGCTGTATGCCCATCCCATTTTGCGACAGGTTTCACCTCTGCCCACTTGGTAAATTTATCCACCATAACCAAGATGTGGGTCATGCTGCTTCTTGCAGTCTTGAATGGGCCAACCATGTCAAGGCACCAAACGGCGAACGGCCATGTTAATGGTATTGTTTTTAAACCGGACGCTGGGGTATGATTTTGCTTGGCGTACCTCTGGCACCCGTTGCATTTTCTTACCAAATCCTCAGCGTTTTCCAAAGCAGTGGGCCAGTAAAACCCATGCCGGAATACTTTTGCTACTAGCGCCCTTGATGAGGCATGGTGCCCGCATTCTCCTTGGTGAATTTCTTCAAGCATTTCTTTCCCTTCTTCCGGTTCCACACATCTTTGAAGGACACCGGTAACGCTTCTCTTGTACATTTCACCATTGATGAACGTATACGCCTTGGACCTTCTTTGGATTCTTCTTGATTCATTTTCGTCAGCCGGCAAGGTGCCGTTGATCAGGAATTCCTTAATAGGTTTAACCCACGATGGTGTCTCCCGAACCAGGAATACCGGTACGTCTATGTCCATGCTATCTACCAGCATTGTTTCTTCCGGCACCGGCGCGGCAGCGTTTGATCTTACCGGAACAGTCCCCGAGCTTACCGGAACAGTCCCCGGGTTTCCTTCGTCAATATCCATTGGCACAATGTGTGACTCCGGTACAAAAATTGATTCCGACTCTGGACTTGGCTTGATTGATGGCACTCTCAGGTGTGCCAAGGCTATTCCGGGAGGAATTTCTTGTCGGGATGAGCCCAGCTTGGACAAAGCATCCGCAGCTTCATTTTCTGCACGCGGTACATGGTGAAATTCACAGCCTTCGAAGAAGCCGGCAATCTTTTGCACGTGAAACCGGTATGAGGCCATGTTGGCATCTTTTGCGTCCCAGTCCCCAGAACACTGCTGCACCACAAGGTCTGAATCTCCATAGCAAATGATCAGGTGCGCACCGATTTCTTTTGCGACTTTAAGCCCATGGATCAAGGCCTCATATTTAGCGATATTGTTTGATGCCCTGAAATGCACTTGTAGAACATACCGGAGATGATCCCCCCTTGGTGAAGTTAGCACCACACCGGCACCTAGACCCTCCTTGAGCTTGGATCCATCAAAGTGCATCTTCCAGTATTCCAGTCTTTGATCCGGGGGCTTGTATTGCATTTCCGCCCAATCGACCAAAAAAGCAGCTAAAGCTTGCGACTTGATGGCGTCCCTTCTTTCGTACACCGGAACATACGGTGATATCTGTATTGCCCATTTAGCAATCCTGCCGCTAGCGTCCTTGTTGCACATGATATCAGAGATGGGTGCCTCACTCACCACTTTCATAGGATGTTCCTCGAAGTAGTGTTTGAGCTTGGTGGCGGCCATGAACACGCCATAGGTCATTTTCTGGAAGTGCGGGTAGTTTTGCTTTGAGAGGGAGAGCACCTCGCTCAGGTAGTATACCGGCCTCTGGACGGTTTTCCTTCCTCTTCTCTTTCTACTACCACAACAACACTCACGACCCGGTTGGTTGCTGCTATGTATAACAACATCGGTTCTCTTTCCAACGGCGAAGCCAATATTGGCGCGGTAGCTAACATCGTTTTCAGCTCTTTGAACGTTGCGTCTGCCTGAGGGGTCCAGACGAATTTGTCGGATTTTCTCATTAAAGCATACAGCGGCAGGGCCTTTTCTCCTAACCTGCTTATGAACCGGCTTAGCGATGCTAAGCTTCCGGTGAACTTTTGTATGTCCTTCGAGATCCTGCGGTACCGTCATTCTCTCAATTGCCCTTATCTTTACCGGATTGACCTCAATGCCTCGGCTTGAGGCGAGAAAACCCAGCAACTTGCCGGCAGGGACATCGAAGTACATTTTGCCGGATTGAGTTTCATCCGGAACCTTCTTAGGTTATCAAATGTTTGCCGGATATCATCGATTAGGGTATCTTCTACCTTAGTTTTTATCACGATGTCATCCACATACACCTGCACATTTTTTCCTATTTGATCAAACAAGCACTTTTGCATGCAGCGCTGGTACGTTGCACCAGCGTTGCGCAAACCGAAAGGCATAGTGATATAGCGAGTAAGCCCCGTGCCGGGGTAATGAACGCAGTTTTTATTTGATCTTCCTTTTTCAAGGGGATTTGGTGGAAACCGGAGTACGCATCCAGGAAAGACAACAACTCACACCCAGCAGTGGAATCAATCACTTGATCGATCCGCGGTAAAGGAAATGGGTCTCTTGGGCAAGCCTTGTTGAGGTTGGTGTAGTCGATGCACATGCGCCACACCTTCGGAGCCTTTGCCTCCAGGTTCTCGTCTTTCTTCTTTTCGACCATCACCGGATTGGCCAGCCACTCAGTATGCGTGACCTCCACGATGAAACCGGCAACCAGCATCTTCGTCACCTCTTCTCCAATGATCTTCCTCCTATCTTCAGCGAACCGGCGCAATGGGTCGTCGCACCGGCTTAGCATCCTTCCGAGACGTTTAGAGAGTGCTCAGCCTGGCTCCCTCGGAACACCCACCAAGTCATCGAGTAGACCAGGCAAAGATATTCCGATTCTCACGGAGGAAGGCGACGAGCGCGCTTTCCTATGCCTCACCGAGACCGGCACCGATGCGAGCGGTACGCTCGGGAAAGCCGGGTCCGGCACGATGTCTTTTGTTTCCTTTGTCGGTTTGAGCGTTTGGAGCGCTCGGACTTGCACTCATTGCGGCTAAGCTCAGCTGTGAGGGCTGAGCCAGCGCAAGCTGCGGTTTGCATCCTTCTTTTTTCCTCTGCGATCACCGGCGATTCCGCTAGGTTCGATCCGGCGAGCATTTGTTTCCGAGCGAGACCTTGTAGTTTCCCACCACGGTCGAGAGGTCCACGAGGTGCCGGCATCTTCATCTTGAGATACGCCGTGTGGGTCGAGGCCATGAAGGCCGCCAGCGCCGGTCTCCCCAGCAATGCATGGTATGGACTATCTAAGTCCACCACTTCAAACTCAAGATTTTCAACCCGGCAATTGTCACGTCCTCCAAACGACACATCCACCCGGACTTTTCCAACCGGTGCGCAGGACAAACCCGGAACGATCCCATGGAACGTCGTGTGTGTTGGCTGAAGCATGTTTTCTGTTATGCCCAGCGTATGCATGGTGTGTTTGTACATTATGTTTATGCTGCTCCCATTGTCTATCAGCACCTTGCTGAACTTAACACGAGTCGTGGGCCCCTTCATTATTGGGTCCACTACGAGAGCGTAGCCACCCGGGTTCGGCATGATTTTAGGATGATCTCGGTATGACCATGAGAGTTCCTGCTCTGACCACGGCATGTATTTTGGCACTGCCGGCATCACCGCGTTCACCTCCATGGAACGACGGCGCAGACTTTGCTTGTCTGTCGGCTCGGTCACGAACACGACACAACACACATCTGGGTCCTTATAAACGTTCCGGCCCAAGGGGGTCGGTGGAGGTGGTTGGTCGTAGCCTTCTTCCACCTGATTGACTTGCTGATATTGCTGCCTTTCTTGCTGAGGGTGTACCGGTAAGGCGTTTGCCCCGGTAAGCGGTGGTGGTGGCGGCAGCTGCTGCTGACGCGGCATGTTTGGTGGTGGCATCATTGCATTGCCTCCTTGCCCCTGGGAATCTTTTACCGCCCCCTTTTGCATCAGGTACTTGGTCCAGGTGCAATCTTTTGTCAAGTGGTTCGACGGGTGAGCCGGATTCGGCGTGTGCCACCGGCAAGGTTGATCCATGGCAGCTTCCATGGTGTATTTCGCGGGTTCTTGCCAGTTCTTTTTCTGGCCCCAGGGTTTCTTTTCGACCCACTGTTTCTTAGGACCAGCCCATGGCTGCGATCCGGTTCTTTGCCTCTGGCTGCCGCTGGCATCAGAGTTTTCCTGCACAGCAGCAACTTGCTGCGGGCCATACCTTCGATCCGGGAAATCTTCCCTCCTTTTGTTGCTCCGGTTGTCCCGGTACTGCTGTTGAGGCGGGTTTGATTGTTCCGGCTCGGCTTGTATTGCCGGTTGCGTTGGGTCTCCCAACGCGTAGTTTTCCGCCACACGCATCATCTCAGCCAACGTTGTTGGCATGTTCCTCTGCAGCCTTTGCCACAAGGGCGAACCCCGCCGGCATCCTTGGCTAAACCAAGCGATGGCTTGTGCCTCTATCACTCCTTCACAAGAGTTTCTGGTGGAGTTCCACCGGGTCAGGTAATCTCGATCTGTTTCTTGCGGGCGCTGCACGCACAAAGCAAGCTACTGAGGCCTGTTTGGCCTTCTGTAGGTACTGCTGAAGTTACTCACAAAAGCTTCCTCAAAATCTAGCCAGCCATTTATGCTTCCTTCCGGCAAGTTGTTCAGCCAGATTCTTGCCGGTCCTACTAGGAACGTAGGCACAATTCTCACGGCCCAACGCCGGTTTCCTCCTCCAGCTATAACTCCTCCGCCACCAGCAACGTATACCGCGGTCACGTAATCCGCGAGCCAGTCTTCCGGCTTAGTGGTGCCATCGTATGTTTTGGTGTCACGGGGCAACTGAAAGTTGCGGACTGGAGGTGGCTCTTTCATGATCCTTGGGCCAAAGCACTTTGGACCCGGAGGACCCTCTGCCTTAATCATTTCCGACAGGTACACTCTGTCCAGACGGTGCCTCGCATCCCGTTCCGGCAAGTTTCTTTCTCCCAACCGCTCTCCCAATGGTTTCCGATAAGCGGTGAGTCTTGTTGAATCAGCCTCATCGTAACGTTCTGGTGCCGCGGCCCTTGCCTATCGGTACCTTGGTGGAGGCATCTCTTCCTCATCATCATATGCTGCCCTTGCAGCCGGATAGTTTTGCCCGGTTTCATGTCTACCGGCATAGTTGTTTCCGGCATAGCCTTCCTTGGCGTAGCCTCGTTCTGCCCCTTGGCTTTTTTCTACCGGCATCGTGTAGCCCGGCTTGTTGTTTACCGGCAAGGACCGGATCGTACACAATCATCTGCCGTGCATTCACTTCTCTTTCTCTTCTTCTGTCCGGATGGGGGGACGAGGCCTGCCCATGGGACTTGCTTCCGGCGTTCCTTGTTGAACGCGCGGATTTCGAGGCTATAGCCTTGTTCAGCTTTTCCAGCTGCTCAGCGTTCTGCTGCTCTACAGTATCTAGCAGCTCCCTGACACGCTCTTGTTGTTTTGCCAGAGCTTCTCCGGTAAGCGAGTCACATAGATCTACAGCAGCCTTAGCAGCTTTTATGGTTTTATCCGGGCTCTCGTACTTAGGTTTCTCTACAATGCTAGCGGATGCGAGGCACTCTTGCCGGTAAGAACTTCCTTACGCAGATCCTGATCTAGATTGCGAGCTTTAAGCCGGTTTTCCGGTATCCTAGCAGCATGAGCGCTAACGAAGCAAAGCCATGGGCAGCGTTATACTCACGTACGGTTAGGTTCAGCTCGCGCTGCGCCCGGCGACGTCTTTGCCGCTCTCGAGTATCTTCTGGCGCTGCGCCTCCAGCTCCGCCTGAGCCGTTGCCGGGTCGATGTTCTGCGCGATGGGCGTCGCCAGCACGTTCATCGCCGCTTGAAGAGGTGTTGCCGGTGGTGCGGAAGACGCTCCCGGCGCGCCGGTGTCGCGCTCCAGCGGAGGCTTGGCCGCACGGGTCGCAGCCGCACGACCAGCAACTTCGTCCGCAGCCTCCTTGCCCGCGCCGGCTACGCCAGCCATCATCACCTCGACGCTTCCGGCGGTGCGGCCTGCACAAAGCCATCTTGGCGGGTCCGGTGCCACCAGCACCGGCGAGAGCGGCTAGCGCACGGGGACGGTGCCGAAGTAGACGCGGTGGCTGCCGGACTTCGATGATGCGGCTGTTCTTGGGGAAGATGCCGCCGTTGGCGAAGCAGCCGCGTTGTCGTTGATGAAGTCGATGGAGTAGAAACTACTGGACGAGCGCGGACACCGTCCGCTCGCCGGCCGAACTCGAGGAGGCCCGCCCGAATATGTATTCCAGCATGCGCCACTTCATGCCCCACGGTGGGCGCCAGCCGTCGTCGTGGTGAACAGGACGGATGCCATAGGATGGCTTAGGTTGGGGCCGAATGGACGCAAGAGGATTCGGGGAAGGGTTTATGATTAGATGGGATGAACTTCCGGATGGTTTCCTCAAGAACTTAGCCAAGGCTAGAGATTGAAGAAGAAAGACATAAGGAAGAACTCGCTCTAGATCATCATCTTATTGATCTCAACAGGCTACAAGTTTCTCAGTACAAGCTATTCTGTATACACGCGCCTCTCTCTCTAAGAAGGGCTGCCCCCTCTCCTTATATAGGGGAGAGGTGGCTTACAGGGCAAGAAACCCTAATGGCATCTTTGACTAGACAAACTACTTTACAAAGCTACTTTAATCATAGGTGACGCCGGAGTCCTCTTTAATCAGAAATGCTGACGTCCTCCGGCTTCTTTCAGCGTCATCTCTCTCTTTGGCGCCAGGGCTTCGATTAAAGTCACTTTGCTTAGCTCATCCTTGTCTTCTTGCTCTGGGGAGAATCTTTGACCAGTCCTGCCGACAGGCCTTCCCCTCCGGTATCTTCTTTACCGGGTTCTCCGGCTTAGCTCCTCTTAGCCAAGTTCTTATCTTTAAGTTCCGGTACGAATATTAAACCGGTATCTTGATGGCTCAAACCATCCGGTTTGGCATGCCTTTGGCATACCGGGGGTCATTCCCCCAACAAGAAACGATGCTACGTCGGATGCGGGACGAAGCCCTTGCCGAATAAGGCTGGCGACGAAGGCGAGGTTTTCCGCACCATGGCAACGTTGTGTTGCATCCCTCCGGCCGCTTCTTGGATGACCTCACCGCACCGTCGTTCATCATAGTACGCGGCCTCATACGTCGCCTACTCATCGGCCTTCTTCTTGGCCAAGGCCTCTTTGCGGCGGGTGTTGCGGTCAGCGCTCACGATGGATCTCCTCATCACTCCGACACCCACATCTCCTCCGTCTATCATCCATTCGCCTTCTTCGTCACGCGTTTGGCGCAGGTTGCCTTGCCGAGTTGCGGTATCGGCTGGTGATGGCGGGATTTGCACGGGCCGGAGCGCGAGCGAGATTCCCCGTTGCCACTGCCACGACGGGGCAGCAGGGCTTTTTCCACCGTGTCGCGCGTTGTCGACGCCTCTATTCGACTCCCGAGCTACGGGCCAGCATGAGAGTGTCGGTTGGTTTATCAGGCCGCTCTGCGCGCCGACAGCTGCCCCAAGCGCTGGTGAGGCCGAGCCTCCAAAATCTGTTTGGGGTTCCCGGTAAGGTTGCTCTAAAATTTGAGGATTCAGCAGTGTCAATGTGAGGAACACGCGCAACGGTTCTCAACTCAAGTCATTTAATCGAGCACATGGAATGCACGCAATGTTTAACAAAAAGTTCTCTGAACAACCACGACACGTCGAAGGACAATCATACTAGCCACATCCCACAGCTGGGCACATCAGTATTCACGAGACTGTTAAGAGCGGAAGAAGCTCATGGTGGGGTGCGTGTTGTTAGGGCATCTCCAACGGAGCGATGCAGCGTTCGTTCGCGACCGCGCGGATAGAAAATGCGTCTGTACCTTGTTCCAGCGGGATAACGCATAGTGATCGGGCCGTCCGTAACGATGCAAATGTGGCAAGTTTGTGTCTCTGCGGACGCAGCGGTCATCCACATGGTCACCTGGCAGCGGAACAGATGCTTCGTCTTCAGCGCGGCATAACTTACGGACGGCGTGCTGGGCCGTGTTAATGGCGCTCCTCGGCTTCCGTGAGCGTAAGCTGGTGGCCGGCGTCTTAGTGGCAGGACATTGAAGGCGAGATGGCGTCCGAGCCTTTTAAAGGTTCGCTAGCGGGGCCCATTTTCCCGACCACACCATTACCAGAGTCCATCGTATCCACCCGAACAACGCTATGGGGAAGAAATGTTGGCCGTTCCGCAAAATCAAGAACAACCACGAGGTTAGCGGTCCGGTAAGAAGTCGCGGGTCGGGTGGTACGTCCGCATCGATTCCGCGCACCACCTCTCGGAGAAAAATCGGCCGGTGCCATGGTCGGACGCAAACCTTCCTGGAGGAGGCTGGTACCTCAACTCCAGGCGTGTGCCGGTCCCCCCCGTGCCACGCGAGGGCCGAGAGCGCCGTGACGAGGTACACCGCCGCCGAGCCATCTTGTCGGCCGATCTCCGAGTAGATCCGACGTACACGCTCAACTCCTACAACTGAATCTTGTTTGGGACGTGAGAGTACGACGCCCGCCGCCGAGCTCGAAACCTCAGCGACCTCGACTACTTCAACCAAGAGATCACCGCGGAAAAAGAGGAGAACAAAGACGAGGACAAGGACAAGGACGCGGGCGAGGACGAGGATGTCGATGACAAGGAAGACTCCGCCAAGCCCGAGCGCCGAGACAACGACCACGATGACGATGGGCCGGCGTGGGATCCGGAGACCCAGCCGTCGGACATTAGCGAGGAGGAGGACATTGCCATGGCACTAGCCAATAGCGAACTCAACGAGCTCAACGAGTTTCGCAACTGGGATGGGCTCGCCATCCAGTTTCGCGAGTCGACGCTCGCGTAGGGGAGGCCAGCGACTCCTCCGGCCTCTACTTTTCCTCCACATTTAGGCCTCGTTTGGCAATGGGGTATTCGAGGGGATTCGCGGGATTATCCCGGCCCAATTCTAAATCCCCGCTTTTCCCCGAGTAGTCGTTTGGTGCTAGTGTTTTGGGACAAAAAATCCTCGGTCATCCCCGTCCCCGATCCACTTTTTGCCTAAGACTAAATCCACGCCTCTACCCTCGCGTATTATCCCCGTCCCCATCTCTTCCCCGTCCAAATTATCGAGAGAGCTTCACACGAGCGACCGGCGGCGAGCAGAACGGTGTCGGGCGGAGCGGTTGCGGGAGGGGAGGGAGAGGCCGAACATCTTACCGGCGGGAGGGGATGGATCCTGCCTAGCCGCTCCTCATCAGATCGCCGCCGTTCTTGGAGTCCGACCGGCGTGGCCATCTACTGCGGTTCCTCTCCGTTAACCTCCCTTCTCTCGACCTTTCTCTTCTACCCCCGTCTCACAACCGCGTGCCCGCACCACATCCGTCACATCTCGCGCACCAACCTCCTATAGTCCGTCACGAGATCCAGGCCTACTGCATCGCCCATCGTGCGAAGCGCTCCTCGATCTCCTTCGGGGACGACCACACCGCTGGGCTAACCGGGGTACGTACTGTGGTGCAGCATGATGCACACACCGCCGGTTCGTCAGCCCAACTTGCAGCGCAATGTGAGCAAGCAGGTGGATGGATACGAAGAGCTAGCTACATGATGTGTTTGCATTCGTTTTTCTTAGGAAACCTTTTTGCTAAATGCTAACTCGTTTTCAAGTGATAATTGAGATGAATTTGTGGATGATGTTAATTTTATATATGTTAACAAAGGGCTGAAGCTTCCGAATATATATTTTCTTTCATCCTATTAGTTCTCAATTTGATTCTACTGAATGGCCACACCTGAAGAAGTAATGCATATATAGAGTCTGCATCTGGTGTATTATCCAGCCAATGAATGAATGTACAGAAAAAAAAAATTATATTTGGAAGATTTTTCATTCCTATTATTTATCATAAGTATGTCTAGCAGAAAGTCCTATCTCACATGTCTAGGAGAGAGTCATATCTTCACATGTCTAGAAAACTAGAAACATACACAGATGTTGTATGTATATGCTTTTCTAAAACTGGGTCCTTGCACTACTAGTTTATACGCTCGTTTTTCTCTTGAATGACTACTTGGTTACATTCTAGGCATACTGTTAAGACCTCCATGATAGACTGATATTTGCTGCCTCCTTTTCTAATGTGTGATACATGAATGGTTCAGTTTGGCAGGTAATTGCACAACAGGAAAGGAGATTTTCAGTCCAGATGAAGTAGTGGATGGATTCAGTGTAGCTTCAGTTCATAAACGTACATGTACTGCTGTGTGGCCTATGGCAAGTACTACCGTGTGTGTGTGGTCTATGGCATGTACTGCCGTGTGTGGTCAAGACTATTCGTGGCTTGATCGAACTGGTGTACTCCTTCAGTTCCGGTCATACTATTGTCAATTTTAATGTATGTAAACCCTCAAATATGCATCAGTTTATAGTGCCGTGTGGCCTATGGCATAAAAATTGATTCTTTGCTAACGATTGTAGATTTTCCTTGTTGATTGCTATTGCTGTTGTGCACCGATCCCTGCCCACCAAATGACAAATGACAGTTTTTTAAAATGGGGATTAGGGATGGGGTTTTGTGGGGATTGGGTGAAGGTAGGGGTTTCATCCAATACTCCAGAGTATTATCCCCACTAAGGTCTTGTTTGGTACTAGTGTTTTAGTGGGAATTAATGGGAATAATACTCTAGAGTATTGGGTGAATCCCTGCTGTCACACAATCCCCACAAAACCCCATCCCCAATCCACTAGGTAAGGGTAGAGTATTGGGGATTGAAAAAATTACACTAAAATTTGGGAGAAAGTGGGGATTAAACTCGCTCATACTCTAGCACCAAACATGTATTGGGGATAAGTGGGGATTTGAAATTTGGAGCGGATTATCCCCGCCAATTCCCACTAAAACTCTAGTACCAAACAAGTCCTAATCCCGCAAAAACTCTAGTACCAAACAAGGCCTTAGCAGGTGTAAACCTGTCCTTGTTCCTTGTGCATAGAAATCGAAGAATAAGATTTGAGTGGATTTTTATTTCTTATAAGATTTGCCTTGAAACCCAGATCCAAAGGAATTGTTCCTTTGATTTTTCTTTCCACCATTTCTATGAATCAAAGGAGTGAACATTAGCATCTAAGGAAAATTATCCAAACCTCTACTTTTCCTCCAAATCAAAGAAGTCTTTCAGTAATTTTTCAGACTTTTGGACCCGTTTGATTCAAAGGAGTTTAAAAGCATCGGAATATGAAAAAACATAGTATGTCATGACACTTGGTATCCTACAGGAATGAAAAAAATATATGCAAGAATCAGTTGTAGAATTGCTTGATTGCCCACATGAAAAATGCAAGAAATTCAGTAGAGATTGAGTGCATGTGTTAGTTGTTATGGAGACATACAAATTTTCCTAGAACCAATTTTGTTCGAAATTCTATGAGATTATAGTGTACGAAAGGAACCTATATGAATTTTGATGGATTCAATCATTTAAATCAAATAACTTCAATAGGAAAGATTTCTATGGGTAAAAAATCAATAAAATTCTTTGAATCAAACAAGCCTAGCAATTGTGATTCGTACGCGACGCTCTGGAAAATTTTGGTCTATCATTTCATCGAACACATCGACAGCACGCACAGTTCACCAAAAAGAAAAATCCTCTATACGACGGCGACGCATCGAAGGACAGTCCCACGAGCCACAGTTCATGGAATTATTACTCACTGCTAGACAAGACGTTGTTTAAGAGCAGAAGAAGGTGCTCAATCAGAACCGCTCAGAGGGCGTTGAGCATGTCCTCTGCGCTGCTGGTGGTGAAGGCTCCGCCCTCCTCGAGGTTGAGCACCTTGACGACGCCGTCGTCGGCGAGGAGCGCGTAGCGGCGTGAGCGGACGCCGAGGCCCATGGGCTTGTCGGAGAGGTCCATCTCGACGCCGAGCGCGCGGGTGAGCTCGAGGTTGCCGTCGGAGAGCAGCAGCACGTCGTCGCCGAGGCCGAGGCTCTCCTTCCACGCCTTCATGACGAAGGCGTCGTTCACGGACACGCACGCCACGGTGTCGACGCCCTTGGCGCGGAGCTCGCCGGCCTTCTCGACGAACCCGGGCAGGTGCTTCTGGGAGCAGGTCGGGGTGAAGGCGCCGGGGACGGCGAAGAGCACGGCCTTCTTCCCCGCCGTCAGCTCGCCCACCGTCACCGTCTTCAGCTCGCCGTCGGCCGGGTCGAAGAAGGAGAGCGTGGCGTCGGGGAGCTTGTCGCCGACCGCGATGGTGGCCACGACCGGGGCGGCCGAGGCCGCGGACGCCGCGAACCTCCTCGCCCCCGGAGCGGCGGCGGCGCGGAGGTGGTAGGACGGGGCGGCGAGGCGGCGGGAGGCGAAGGAGAGGGACGGGGAGGAGAGCACGAAGCGCCTGCCGGCGGCGGCGGCGGACGCGGAGGAGAGGGTGGAGAGCGAGGCGGTGGCCATGGATCGAGGGAGGAGGCGGCGGCGATGTGTTCGAGGTAATGCTATCTGTTGTGTTCGGCCTTGGGGAGAGCGTTGGGGTTTGGGTTTTGGATGGAACGGACGGACGGCACGGGTGCAGACAGACTTGATAGAGATTTTGGGTGGTTGGTGGCTCGTTACGTTCGATGCGGAGGAGAAACGAGTGGATGACGTGCTGTCGCGCTGGATTAGGCTGGCGGCCCAACAGTTTTGAGAGGCTGGACCATGGTGATGTTGTTGGGTTCGCATACTGGTTATCTACAGGCGTATCTCAAAAAAAAAAAAAAATCTACAGGCCTTTCACTTCCTAACGGCCTGTCTAAACTGCAGGTGGCGACCCCTTTGTTAAGGATGGACGTAAAGCACTGCCCCGTCTGGCCTGCCGGTGCGGTGCGTCGCCATACCTTTGTTTTAGAATCTGGTGAAATTCTTTGCCCAAGAAGCAAAGAGGTTTTTAATTTGACACTTTTTTTTTTACACTTGTTGGTTGAAACATGAGGATTTTATGACACTTAGGCTGGTGCCAATGCATCACAGGTTATAGCCTCGCCACGTCAGCTTTTACCCTCACTTTCACCCCACTTTCACCCCACGGTGCCAGTGCACGGGCTATAGTGCCAGCTCTCACTTCTCTCTCCTCCACATCAGTTTTTCTCTCTCCTCGACATCAGCATTTCTTTTACAGATTAAAACATTCAAAATAATGCAAGAAAATTATTTTATTCAACTAAAATTGTTACCGATTACATTATAAAAAAAATTACATAAAAATTTGAAAAAATTACATAATCTAGGCATTAGCCCACACATGCTCAATCAAATCATGCTGGAGCTGTGTATACATCGATGAGTCCCTCATTTGGTTGTCCATCTGAATCCTGGCTGCTAGGCTTGGTGGTGCATTGTTGTGTATCGCAGGGCCGACATTGGAATCAACTGTCTCATAGATGTCCTCCTTCACGCTCATCGTCGATACAAATTTGGACGAATCAGATCGCGCCACGTCAGCTAGCCGTTACCCCCTCCCTCTCGCCCCCGCTCTCGCCCCGACCCGCCAGCGCACCGCCTCGCTCTCGCCCCCCTCTCGGCGCCAGCGCGGGCGGCAACCGGGCGGTAGCGGGCGCTACCGCCGGGCGGTGGATCCACCGCCCCGCGCTGCCGTCTCGCCTCCCTATAGCCCCGCTCTCGCCTCCCGGCGGGCGGTACCGCCCGCGTTGGCACCAGCCTTATTAGGAGAGACTATTGATATTATGAATATTAACATTAAGAGATTTAAGGACAATTTTTAAGGACGGGCTCCAATTGGTTTACAAATGAAGACACATAAACATGAGTTGCAAAGTGAACTTGAATCCTTAGAGAGTTTTGAGGAAAGTACGGATTTATTGCCACATGAGTTTTTGAGTAAAAAAAGTACTATTCAAGCGGAGTTGTATAATTAAAATTTTGAGGAGGAAAATTACTTGCATCAGACATCACATGCCAGGTGGTGGCTATTGCAAATTACTTCCTATTTTAATAAATTGCTAATGGCGCGAAACGTAAGAATACAACGCATTCATAGATGATCAAGGGGTTTTACCTTAGGGGATTGAAAACCTGTTAAAGCATGCTCCATCTTAAGGATCTATTTGGTCCTTCTCCTTATAACTTGTTCAATATTTTTCCTTCTTTATACAATGTGAATTGAATTTAGGATGATAATGATAACGAGCATTCCAATAGACCTTTTGCAGTTGGAGAAGTAAAAAAATCAATTTTCTGTATGAATGTTAACAGAGCCCGAGGCCTTGATGAAATACCAATTGAGATTGTATCGATCTTGTCAGGATATTGTCAACTA
>NC_061509.1:70619129-70679599 GCF_022539505.1 Lolium rigidum
TTTGTTTTTCCAACTCTCTTCCAGCTCGGGCGAGTCTATATTGATAAGCTTGCAGTTCTTCGACTGTAGCAGTTGTCTCCATTGGTTCAGAGCCATCTAAAGCTTTCGCAGCTCTATCCCAGGCTACTTATGGAAGTTGGACTCTGACACGTGGTGTGGGCCCGACATATTTAGTGCCCAAACCTCTCCTTAGATCTGAGGGATCGACATAGGGATTTCCCAAATCATCGAAAGCCTCTGATGTTTCCTCTTGATCGCGACTTGCCTCTCCAATGGCATAAACTTGGTGATATTTTGGAGTTTTTTCTTTGCTTGGTTTGGTGACATCATCATAGAGATTGGTGAAGACCTTCCCAATAGACATGGATTTGTCGATGAAGTCGAAGCTGTCGGTGTCGCTTGAATCATCGCTTATATAGGAGTCCGCAGATGACTCGAAGGACATGTCGCTGAAGATCTTGGCGAGTTTTTCGCTTGCATTGCTGCTGATGAAGCGTGGCGACGAAATCTCCTTGTCGCTTGACTCGATGGATGATACTGAGTTTGAGAAATCAGGACCAACCGCCGATAATCCCGACGAGATCGGAACTTCGAGACGATACACTCCTTCTTTCTCGATGCGGAAATCGAACTTTCCAAACGTCATCTTCATGGGCTCCTCCAGATACGCATATGCATCCAAACGGGAGGGCGGGTGAGGAATAAAATCAACGAGAATAGTTTCGATTTGTTTACCTCTGTCCATGATGTTGCTTTCTACTGATGAAGTCGACGATCTTGAACATGCCATCGAGATCAGCTCCTTGTCACCTCTAGATCCCACAGACGGCGCCAATTGACAAGGTATTAACTTGTCAATGCCTACGGATTGTAGACTAGGGTTTAGTTAGATGTAGAGGGCAAGTAGATCTCGAAGGTTTCAGCCGAAAAGTAGTCGACGAATATGAAAACTAGGGTTTGAGAAACAATGATTCGATGCTTTCTTTGTCCCTCGACTCCCCTTATATAGGAGGCGGAGCCGAGGGATTCGTATTGTACAAGTTACAAAGTCAGGAAGGTTTCTAACTCCTCCCGCAAGATTACAAATAATGCTTCCTATTACAACTCTAGTTTTCCTTAATAATATCTTGGGCTTCCGAGTCTCCTTACTCTTCGGGTAGTGGGCCTTTAGTAAACACCGGGTACTATCTTCGGCAGGCCCATTGGGGATGCCTATGTCACATGGAACATAAGAAATTATAGATACGTTGGAGACGTATCAAGCATCCCCAAGCTTAGTTCCTACTCGCCCTCGAGTAGGTAAACGATAACAAGGATAATTTCTTAAGTGACAGGCTACCAACATGATCTTGATCAATACTATTGTAAAGCATATGAGATGAATGAAGTGATTCAAAGCAATGGTAAAAATAATGATTAAACAACTGATCATATAGCAAAGACTTTTCATGAATAGTACTTTCAAGACAAGCATCAATAAGTCTTGCATAAGAGTTAACTCATAAAGCAATAAATTCTTAGTAGAAAGTTTTGAAGTAACACAAAGGAAGATATAAGTTTCAGCAGTTGCTTTCAACTTGTAACATGTATATCTCATGGATAGTTGTCAACATAAAGCAATATAACAAGTGCAATAGGTGAACATGTAAGAATCAATGCACACAGTTGACATAAGCGTTTGCTTCTAAGATAGAAAGAAGTAGGTAAACTGACTCAACATAAAGTAAAAGAATGGCCCTTCGCAGAGGGAAGCATGGATTGCTATTTTTGTGCTAGAGCTTTTTATTTTGAAAACATAGAAACAATTTTTTCAATGGTAGTAATAATCAATATGTGTTATGCATAAGATATCCTATAAGTTGCAAGCCTCATGCATCGAATACCAATAGTGCTCGCACCTTGTCCTAATTAGCTTGGATTTACATGGATTATCATTGCATAACATATGTTTCAACCAAGTGTCACAAAGGGGTACCTCTATGCCGCCTGTACAAAGGTCCAAGGAGATAGATCGCATTTGATTTCTCGTTTTTGATAAATCTCAACTTAGGACATCCATACCGGGACAACATAGAAAACAGATAATGGACTCCTCTTTAATGCATAAGCATTCAACAACATATAATATACTCATAAGAGATTGAGGATTAATGTCCAAACTGAAACTTCCACCATGATTCATGGCTTTAGTTAGCGGCCCAATGTTCTTCTCTAACAATATGCATACTCAAACCATTTGATCATGATAAATCACCCTTACTTCGGACAAGACGAACATGCATAGCAACTCACATGATATTCAACAAAGGTGTAATAGTTGATGGCGTCCCCAGAAACATGGTTACCGCTCAACAAGCAACTTATAAGAAATAAGATACATAAGCGACATATTCAATACCACAATAGTTTTTAAGGCTATTTTCCCATGAGCTATATATTGCAAAGACAAGGAATGAAATTTTAAAGGTAGCACTCAAGTAATTTACTTTGGAATGGCAGAGAAATACCACATAGTAGGTAGGTATGGTGGACACAAATGACATAGTTTTTGGCTCAAGGATTTGGATGCACGAGAAGTATTCCCTCTCAATACAAGGTTTTGGCTAGCAAGGTTGTTTGAAGCAAACACAAGTATGAACCGGTACAACAAAACTTACAGAAGAACATATTGCAAGCATTATAAGACTCTACACTCTCTTCCTTGTTGTTCAAACACTTCACCAGAAAATATCTAGATTTTAGAGAGACCAATCATGCAAACCAAATTTCAACAAGCTCTATGGTAGTTTTTCATTAATAGGTGCAAAGTACATGATGCAAGAGCTTAAACATGATCTATTTGAGCACAACAATTGCCAAGTATCAAATTATTCAAGACATTATACCAATTACCACATGAAGCATTTCCTGTTTCCAACCAAATAACAATAAACGAAGCAGTTTCAACCTTCGCCATGAACATTAAAAGCTAAAAACACCAGTGTTCATACGAACGAGCGGAGCGTGTCTCTCTCCCACACAAGCATGAATTTATTCAGAGAATGAAAATAACAAAACGAAAATAAAAGCACACAGACGCTCCAAGTAAAGTACATAAGATGTGACGGAATAAAAATATAGTTTCACTAGAGGTGACCTGATAAGTTGTCGATGAAGAAGGGGATGCCTTGGGCATCCCCAAGCTTAGATGCTTGAGTCTTCTTGAAATATGCAGGGATGAACCACGGGGGCATCCCTAAGCTTAAGACTTTTCACTCGTCTTCATCATATTGTATCATCCTCCTCTCTTGATCCTTGAAAACTTCCTCCACACCAAACTCAAAACAATCTTATTAGAGGGTTAGTGCATAATCAAAAATCCATATATTCAGAGGTGACACAATCATTCTTAACACTTCTGGACATTGCACAAAGCTACTGAAAGTTAATGGAATAAAGAAATCCATTCAACATAGCAAAAGAGGCAATGCGAAATAAAAGGCAGAATCTGTCAAAACAGAACAGTCCGTAAAGACGAATTTTTCAGGGGCACTTAACTTGCTCAGATGAAAATGCTCAAATTGAATGAAAGTTGCGTACATATCTGAGGATCACACACGTAAATTGGCAGATTTTTCTGAGTTACCTACAGACGGGGCTGCTAAATTTCGTGACAGCAAGAAATCTGTTTCTGCGCAGTAATCCAATTCTAGTATCAACCTTACTATCAAAGACTTTACTTGGCACAACAATGCAATAAAATAAAGATAAGAAGAGGTTGCTACAGTAGTAACAACTTCCAAGACAAAACAAAACAGTAGCAAAATAAAAACATGGGTTATCTCCCAAGAAGTGCTTTCTTTATAGCCATTAAGATGGGCTCAGTAATTTTAATGATGCACTCACAAGAAATAAGAGTTGAAGCAAAAGAGAGTATCAAAAGGCAAGTATGAAACAAATTTAAGTCTAACCCACTTCCTATGAAAAGGAATCTTGTACACAAATAAATTCATGAGGAGCAAAGTGACAAGCATAGGAAGATAAAACACAAGTAACTTCAAAATTTTCAGCATATAGAGAGGTGTTTTAGTACCATGAAAATTTCTACGACCATATTTTCCTCTCTCATAATATTTCCAGTGGCATCATGAACAAACTTAACAATATAACTATCACATAAAGCATTCTTATCATGAGTCTCATGCATAAAATAATTACTACTCCCAACATAAGCATAGTCATTCTTATTAATTGTAGTGGGAGCAAATTCAACAAAGTAGCTATCATTATTATTCTCATCATCAAATATAGGAGGCATAGTATAATCATAATAAACTTTATCCTCCATAGTAGGTGGCACCAAAATACCACTATCATTATAATCATCATAAATGGGAGGCAAAGTATCATCAAAGTAAATTTTCTCCTCGATGCTTGGGGGACTAAAAATATCATGCTCATCAAAACCAGCTTCCCCAAGCTTAGAATTTTCCATAGTATTAGCAACAATGGTGTTCAAAGCATTCATACTAATAACATTGCCATTATCATGCCTATAAAGTTCCATAGGTTTTTTAATTTTCTCTTCAAACACCTCATGTCCTAACTCAAGATAAATACTATAAAGATCTCTAATATTTTTGTTGTTTTCCATTAAGCCTAACTAGTGAAAATAAAAACAAGAAACAAAAAGATGCAATTGCAGGATCTAAACGGAATAGCTTCGAGCACTCACACACCGGCAACAGTGCTAGGAAATAGCTTAGTAGTCGGAGGATGTGAATACCTTTTACCTTACCTCCCCGGCAACGGCGCCACAAAATAGCTTGATGTCTACGCACGCTTCTATTCCTGTAGACAGTGTTGGGCCTCCAAGAGCGAGAGGTTTGTAGAACGGCAAGCAAGTTTCCCTTAAGTGAATCACCCAAGGTTTATCGAACTCAGGGAGGTAGAGGTCAAAGATATCCCTCTCCAGCAACCCTGCAATTACGATACAAGAAGTCTCGTGTGTCCCCAACACACCTAATACACTTATCAGATGTATAGATGCACTAGTTCGGCGAAGAGATAGTGAGATGCAAGTGATATGGATGAATATGAGTGGTAATAGCAATCTGAAATAAAGATGGCAGCGAGTAAACATGCATTAGAACAGTAAATAAACGGAGTTTCAGTGCTTGGAAACAAGGCCTGGGGATCATACTTTCACTAGTAGACACTCTCAATATTGATCACATAACTGAATAAATAAATACTACTTTCTCTACACTCTCTTGTTGGATGACAAACACCGTTCATTGTGTAGGGCTACAAGAGCTCCCTCAAGCCGGAGTTAACAAGCTCCACAACATTCGGTGTTCATATTTAAGTAAACTTAGAGTGCATGATAGACCATTGCAATTATAGCGAGTACTAACATAGCATGCACACTGTCACCGTCAGGCTATGAAAGGGGAAATAGATCGCATCAATACTATCATAGTAATAGTTAACTCCATAATCTACAAGAGATTACAATCATAACCTATGCCAAGTACTACATGATGCACACACTGGTCAACATTACATCATGGAGGAGGAATAGAGTACTTTAATAACATCACTAGAGTAGCACATAGATGATATTCAACTAGATCACAAAGCTCATGATCACATAAAGATCACATGGGAGAGAGAGATGAACCACATAGCTACGGTAGAGCCCTTAGCCTCGACGGAGAACTACTCCCTCCTCATCATAGGAGACAGCAGCGTTGATGAAGATGGCGGTGGTGTCGATGGAGATGCCTTCCGGGGGCAATTCCCCGTCCCGGCGGCGTGCCGGAACAGAGAATTCTGTCCCCCGAATCTTGGCTTCGCGATGGCGGCGGCTCTGGAACTTTTCTCGTATCGTGGCTTATTCTTTTAGGGTTTTCGCGACGGAGGCTTTAAATAGGCGAAGGGGCAATGTCGGTGGAGTCCCAGGGGACCCACACCATAGGGGGGCGTCCCCCTTGGCCGCGCCGCCTTGTTAGGTGGGGCCCCCCCAGGGCTCCCCTCTGGTCCCTCTCTGGCTCTCTAGAAGCTTCCGTGAAATATAAGATCGTGGGCGTTGATTTCGTCCAATTCCGAGAATATTTTCTTTGTAGGATTTCTGAAACCAAAAACAGCAGAAAACAGGAACGGGCGCTTCGGCATCTTGTTAATAGGTTAGTGCCGGAAAATGCATCGAAACGATATAAAGTATGTATAAAACATGTAGGTATTGTCATAAAACTAGCATAGAACATAAGAAATTATAGATACGTTGGAGACGTATCAACAGGCCGTAAAACTAGAAGACTAAAGAAGGATCTGGAAAATTACATGTTCGTGATAGATAAAGGAGTTGATTTGCGGTTGATCAGTTTAGAGCTTTGCTCTCAGCATACCTCTGTCTCGACTATGAGTTTCAGCTAATTAAAGTTGACATCAACATATTCGTTCTTCATTAGATACTCATATGCCAAGTGATTGTGCATGTGCTCTAGACTTACCTCGTAAAAGTACAAAGAAGACTTAGAACTTGAAACCACCCATATGTATAACAATGTCGTCTTGTTATTACGTTCAGTATTATCATGTTATCGTACATTATGATATCCCTGATTTGTTTTATTTTTTTATAGTGAATTGTGAATTATATATGTGCATTGAAGAAATGAAATTTGAGAACCCGTGGCAACGCACGGGCATTTATACTAGTGACAATAAATTTATGTTCTTGTAAGGATCTATATGTAAAATGTACCTCCACCGCTGTGATTAAATGAAGTTTTTGGTCCTTTGGGACAATTTCCCTGTTTTTTCAGAAAAAAGGCCAATCTATTCAGCAATGTGCATAACATTGGAGAGAGGCGTAGCCTCGGCATGAAATGCATTCCATCAGTGAGAGTGGACTAGCTGTTGCAAAGTTACATTCAGCCTTACTATCCCTGCTAATAGCATCCCAACCTCCACTTTTGTCAGTTTCATGGAACGATGCATCCATGTTGATGTCGACAAACTCATCAGTTAGTGAATCTAAGTCATAATACAATGTTAATGTGTAATTTGTGTGCACGTGGGTAAAATGATGTTCAATAGCACACCTCTGAACTGAATTTCCAGTTCACCTAAAACTAGGTTGGGTTTGTGCGGTTGATGTTGCTGGTGAAAACCGTACTCCTCGTTGTGGCTAGAGTCGTCGACGGCGGCACCTACGAGTGTCGTTTCTTTATTGGAGTCATTGGTGTAGCAGCTCCCACTTAGCTTTCCCGACATGCTCAGGGTAAACACTAAATTCGGTCTTCTCGAATCATGCGATGATAGCACTACCCGGCGTCACATGCCTTCTTGGGGATGGATTCAGTTAGAGGGGACCTTGGCTTGCAAAGGTGGATGAAAACAGTGGACAGCACGA
This sequence comes from Lolium rigidum, assembly GCF_022539505.1. Lineage (NCBI taxonomy): Eukaryota > Viridiplantae > Streptophyta > Magnoliopsida > Poales > Poaceae > Lolium > Lolium rigidum. The sequence continues at coordinate 70,626,529 of NC_061509.1, forward strand.
ACCCCCTCCACATACAAGGAGCCTTAGATGAGTGGCATTGGCCATTAGTCGTGGGATCGGAGAGACACAGGTTTCTCTACCTTCAGGTATGTCAGTCCTCTACGGCGAATATGCTCATTGCAGATCCAATCGATGTGATGGCGTGCACACTTTGATAGTGGGAGTTTTTTTTGACACCTTTACCGTAGAGAAACCCCTACGGTGTAATTTTTCTATGAATTTAAGATATGTACAATGTTATTGCGGGAGTTTTGCTCCGACTATGTATGTCATGTGTTCCGCTTACCGACGTCTTGTATGTTGTGTGGTGTTTTTGTGTGGCTTGTCGTTATTCAGGTTTTCACCTTGTTTTTCTATAATTAACAGAGCAGTGTGGGTCTTCGAACCATTTTCTATATGTTCAATAGATTAACATTCCAAAAAAAACTAGCAAAATGGATCTATTATTATATATATCCTTTAAAAAGGAGAAATTTCACTTTGGCTAGTAGGTGTAGATGGAGCCATTGTCTAAAAACAATATTTTAAAATGTTGAAAATCTAAACATATGTCATGGTATACATCCGGACAATTTATGTTCGCATACAGAGTTTTGCGAAAAAAGTTATTTTTAATGGCCTATGATCCAAAAATAGGTTGTCACGAGATATTTTTCTTATCCTTTTTCGTAGGTCACACAAAATGTTCTTTATACAAAACTTTTATGAGCTAACATAGAATGTTGGCATGTAGACTTAGAAATTTGTTCAAATTTTAACATTTTAAAATAGATTTAAAATACAATTTTGTTATAGGTTTATCGTGTCCTTAGAAGTTAGAAATACACTCATCTTCAATAATAACTGAATCACGGGAAAATATCTAGTGATACCACACCTCACATGATACCATGATACCACTTCAGAAAATTTAAATTTATAAGTGATAAAAAAATTACAATAAATTTGTGGCTGTTCACAAGATGTGTGTTTACATTGTCTAAAATTTTTAGATCCAAATTTAAAATACATAAGGATATTTCGAATTTGGTTACGAAAGTTACAAGGTATGTAAACACACATCTTGTGAACACCCAAAATTTTAGTTCTAATTTTTTTAACATTTACTATTTAAATTTTAAAGAGTGGTATCATGGTATCAAATAAGGTGTGGTATCACTATATATATGTTCTCACTGCAGTTCTGATGTTTATTTTATCACTCTCGCTGTAGTGAAGTGATTGTACCGAAAATAATCTGTACATGAGCGGAAAATGCATCTTAATTTGCAGCCTAAATAGAAATGCAACTACAGTGGTACAAATCTGATATCTATCTCCCGGCGATGGAAGATCGCGAGTTGCCGTAGTCCGAGGGATCCCAATCCAGCATGGAGTTGTACACCGCCGACAGCTTGACGAACACCTCGTCCATGGACGGCCGCCCCCGGGGCTCCCTCGCCACGCACCGCAGCGCCAGCGACGCCACGGCCACGGCGAGGTCCAGCGGGTAGTCGCCGTGCAGCCGCGGGTCCATGAACTCCCGCACCTTGCCGCGCGCGTCCTCGCCCTGCACGACCAGTCCCTCCGCCGACTCCCACAGCAGCGTCTCCCCCCTCTTGTCGCCGCCGTCGAACGTCGCCTCCTTCCCGGAGAGCAGCTCCAGGAGGATGACGCCGAAGGCGAACACGTCGAGCTTGGGCGTGATGAGGCCGTGCTCCAGGTACTCCGGCGCGAGGTACCCCTGCGTGCCCACGACGTGGCGCGTGAGCTGCGCGCCGTCGGCGCCCTCGGGGACCGACCGCGCCAGCGCGAAGCTCGACACCTTGGCGCGGAGGCCGGCGTCGAGGAGCACGTTGCTGCTCTTGAGGTTCTTGTGCACGCACGGCGGGTTGGTGTAGTGGTGGAGGTAGTTGAGGCCGTCGGCGATGTCGAACGCCGCCTGCACGCGCTGCTTCCACACGAGCGTGGCTCCGCCGACGCCCGCGCCGTGGAGCCAGTCGCTGAGCGCGCCGTTCTCGGCGAACTCGAAGACGAGGTAGGTGTCGCCGCGGTGGACGCAGAGGCCCGAGAGGCGGACGAGGCTGGAGTGGTTCACGCGCTTCAGGATGCCCACCTCGCCGCTCACGTCGCCGGCCACCCGCTTCACGGCCGCCGCGTCGCCGTTGATCACCGCGCGGTACACGGACGAGTTGGCGATCCTCCGCTCCTCCGCGAACCCCGCCGTCGCCTTGTCGAGATCCGGGTACTTGTACAGGGTCATCGCCTCCGCCGCCGCGCGCGCGTCGCCGGACACCAGCGCCGAGGAGGACGAGGAGGAGGTCGTCGCCGTGCCTGTGGTGTGCTTGCCGGACGCCAGCGGGTCGTAATCGGAGGAGGAGGGCACATCCATAGCCATGACCTTCCCCGGACGGCCGCCGTTTTCCCCATCGACGGACTGTGTGCGGCGGCGGCGGCGGCGCCGGACAAAGAAGAAAATCAGGGCAAGAAGGACCGCCAACGCAAGGGCGCCGACGCCGACACCGACTCCGACGGCAACGCCGCTAGACGACCCGCCGGACGACGGCGGAGGCTGAGCCTGCGGGGGCGACGGCGCGGGCGGCGGCGCCGGCGAGACGAGCATGTCCGGCGTGGGCGCGTTCTTGAGCGGGATGAGCAGCGTGGTGAAGGGGAATATGCTGTCGGTTTCGGTGATGCTGTTGGCGTCGAGCACGGCCTGGGCGTCGACGCGGAAGCGGTCGGCGATGGCGGCGACGCTGTCGCCCCAGTCGACGAGGTAGGTGAGCAGGTGCCTGACCCCGGCGGCGGCCTGCGCCGGCGAGGGGCAGGCGCAGCGGATCGGGACGGTGAGGTTGTTATCTTTGAGGAGGTGGCGGCTGTCGAGCGTGGGGTTCTGGGCCATGAGCGCCTGGCAGGTGGAGAGGCCCTGGTAGGTGATGTTGGCGATGATGAAGTAGGTCTCGTTGCTGGAGATGATGGTGTAGGAGGCGTTGTGCTGGTAGTACCCTCGCGGCGCGCAGCGGCAGGGCACCGGCGCGAGCACGAGCTGGGAGGCGGCGACGGGGGAGACGGTGGGCACGGCGTTGGCGTCGGCGACGGCGGACGGGGAGAGGTTGAGGAGGAAGGAGATGGAGACCGGCGACTGGTAGAAGGGCGGGGAGGAGCGGAAGACGAGGTAGGAGGCGCAGGGGGCGGCGGCGGCGGCCGTGGCGTTGCAGGTGTAGCCGAGCACGGTGCTGTCGTTCCGGCCGTAGCAGTCGTCCTGCGCGTTGGCCTCGTACCCCTGCTGCGCCCGCGCGACGCGGCACCGCGGGGCCGCGACGGCGAGGAGCACGAGGAGCGCGAGCGCCGCCGTGCCGGAGGCCACCCCGCGCGGGCGTGGCGGAGCGTCGGCCATTGTCTGGGTTGCGGTGGAAGGGGACGGGACGGGAAGTGGCTGGCGTGTCCGGCCGGGTGTGTATGTGAGGAATGCGCGGCGGTGCGAGTGGATGGACGGAGTCAAAGTCAAAGGTCACTTCTTTTCCTTCCTTCTTTCCCCTGGGTGGCTGGGCCAAGGATGCAGCCGGAGCATATAAGACAAGTCAACTCAGTTAAGGAGTCTCTTCTACGAAACTGTCTACATTTTAGTTTTTTCTTTGAAAATTCATTTCTCTTAGTTGACAAGTTAAGAGCCAGTCGTCCCCAAACCGTCCTCCAAAGAGATTTTCCAGTTCCCAGATGCGTCTCCCAAAGCCGTTTTTTGTTCGGCTCGCCCGACACGGTGTCCGGTGCCCCGAGGTCGTCTCCGCCCCACAGGGGACGCTCCGGGCACGCCGGACACAACGAAAAGCGAGGCGGGCTCCCACATGTCCGCGACTACTTCCATGAACTGTTGATTCGCACATTTTTTCTCGTTGCTCCTTCCCTCCCGCGCCTCCCACCCCTCCGCCGCCGCTGGATTGCCGACCGTTTTGACGACTGATCTCTTCTGAGAGCCGGCGCCGTCGTCGCGGCTGACACTCTCGCCGGTCGTTCCGCCGCCACCGCTTCGCCAGCGCGTCCCAGAACGCGACGTCAAATCCTCCCCACCTCCGTGCACACAAGGTGCTCGACGACTTGCCAGGTAGGCGCGGTTGGCCGCTGTTCGTTGCCTCGTCTACCGTGGCGCAATTTTAACCATTGATTTTGCTTTAGACATGGATAGCGACGATGATATGATTGCCCTACTGCTGGAGGACGAGCAAGCCTTCGACGACGACCTCCGGGAGTATTTTTTGATCATCACGTCCCTCCAGGACGTGCTTAACGCCGAGGCGGAGAAGAGGAAGAGGCCGCGTCGCAGAGGATCAAGGTCGGGGAGAAAGAAGTCGAAGCCCCAACAGAGGATGGAGGGACATACCATGCTGCACAACGACTACTTCGCAGATGAGGTAACACATGCCGACAATTTTCAGCGCCGGTATAGGATGAACAAGGGTTTGTACATGAATATCCTCCACGACGTTCGAGAGTTCGACCCCTACTTCAAGCTCAAGCACGACGCTGTAGGCGATGTCGGGTTCTCGTCGATTCAGAAGTGCACCGCCGCCATGAGGATGCTTGCATACGGAGCACCTGCCGATACACAGGATGACTACCTTCGCATGAGTGAGTCTACTGCCATTGAGTGCATGTACAAGTTTTGCCGAGCTGTGGTGGGGAAGTTTGGCAAATACTACTTGAGAGGGCCAAATGAGGAAAAGATTGCAAGGATCATGGCACAAAATGCTGCCAGAGATTCCCTGGAATGCTTGGAGGCATCGATTGCATGCACTGGTCATGGAAGAACTGCCTGTTTGCTTGGCAAGGTATATACAAAGGGCGTCATGAATATTGCAGTGTGGTGCTTGAAGCTGTGGCGGATTATGACCTCTGGATTTGGCATTCTTTCTTTGGCATAGCGGGATCACACAATAACATCAACATGTTGCAGCAGTCTCCGGTGTTCAGCAGACTAGTGGAAGGTCATGCTCCACCATGCAACTATGAGGTTAATGGCCACCAATATACCAAAGGTTATTATCTAGCAGATGGTACATATCCAGAATGGACCACTTTTGTCAAAACAATCTCGAATCCATCAGGTCAGAAGAATTTTCACTTTGCTTCGCGACAAGAGGCTTGCAGGAAGGATGTCGAGCGGGCATTTGGTGTGCTTGAAGCTTAATTTGCAATTGTCCGGTACCCTGCTCTAAGCTGGTCTCACGATCAAATGTGGGAGGTGATGCAGGCTTGTGTGATCATGCACAACATGATCATCGAGGATGACCACAAGAATCATGCAATGACACATGTTGGTCCCTATAAGTGTCAGAGCCCTATTGCGGAGGTTGATCATGAGTTGTCTGCAGATTTTGCTGATTTCCTCGCCATACACGCAGAGATCCGTGACAGCACTGTTCATGAGCAACTTCAAGCTGATCTCGTTAAGAATTTGTGGAGAATCAAAGGATTATCAGCAAAAGAAGCGGCATCTTGATCTAGCCCTATTTATTTGTTTAGTTGTTTTATTATTTGTTGTATTTTAATTTGAAAACAATCACCGCAAACATATTTATTTGTATGCTATATTTAATAAATGGTTGTGTTTTCATGTTTAGGGGCGGCGTTTGGGGGATGCGACTGGGGAGCGATGTCCCCCAAACGCGGCACGAACAAAACACGTCCCCCAAATGCTCGATTCGGCGCCGTTTGGGGGACACGACTGGAGATGCTCTAAGGGAGCAAATTTGGTGCACATGGTCACCAGTGCTCTCCATTTTTTCAAAATATTTAAAAATCGTACTTCTGTGTTTTGAAAAGTTATCAAATTTATTCTATTAATATATGTCTTGAATACTCGTGCGAAGTTTTGGTAGAAATTGCATTATATTTTGTGCTATATAAAAAAACAAATGTGTGGTTGTGTAAAGGGGCGTATATTTGTCAGAAATTTGTTTTTTATAGCTCAAAATATAATATATTTTTCTCTAAAATTGCTACCGTTCCTCAGAATATTTATGTATATATGCGTATTTAATTTTATATTTTTTGAAATATAAGAAATGTGATTCTCAAACGTCAGGAATATTGATGCTCATGTGTCGAACGCAACTACCCTAGAGCAATCAGTTCCAATCATCAATCCTTCGAGCTGACCTCATTAGCCAAATTAATCTTTTCTGGTTGCAACATTTTTTTATTAAATTAGTATCATTAGATCCGTCTTCAAAACAACCACCGAAGCATGCGTCTGCCCATCTCTCCTAGGCGGCGGCAGCTCATCTTCTTGCTCACCTCCTTCCTATCATAAACAGTCAAACCGTTGGTTTCCTCTCCTTTCTTACCGCTCAAGCGGCAGGATGGAGGAGTGACCTCGTTACTCTGTTATGTAGTTAAGATTATGTTTTATCTACTGTGGTGCATCGTTATGATGGTGGGAGCGGCGTCCGGATGAATAAATCTGAATCAATTTTACTCCCACAACGGCGGCGCCCTTCGTAGCGACGTCTCGGAGTTGATGGCAACGTGTGCTTGTCGATTCTTCAGATTGACAGCTTGGTCTTCTCGCTATTCTTTCTGTTTCTCGACGTGTCGCTGGCAGCGCTGGGGATCGGGGCGAGGTCGATGCTCTGGAGCGAGGATGGTGGTCCGGAGGTGGTGGATCTGTGACTGTTACCTGACTTCGTCGATGAGATGCGGTGGATCTTGGTTCAAGGAAGCACGGGGACGTCCCCTGGTCAACGTGTCACAACGACACATGTCTCGCTGGTTGCAGCGGACCTGTTCATCGACTCACAATACCTCGTTGGCGATGTTGTTTTTTCGAATCTGGCAATGGTGGAGGTTCGGCGCCTCCTCAAACGTGTGCCTAGGCAGCGTTGGAGTTTGGCGGCGGCCGCTAGTTTCGATAAGTGCAGGAAACCCTAGAGATAGTTTTGGATTTTTCTACCCTTTAGCGTTATGTATGGAGAGTTTTCAGGAAATCTGTTTTTCCTGATCTATTTTTCAATTTCCACGTTTGTTGGCTCTTGTAACTCGATTTTTTACTAGTGAAATATATGGTTACTCAAAAAAAAAAAAAAACTAGCGTAGAGCAATCAGTTTGAATCGTCAATCCTTCGAGCCCCAAATTAATCTCTTCCAGGAAAAGTTCGTACTCCTTCTCTTCCATAAAGACAACTTCGTCTAAATTTGAATATATTTATCTACATAGATACTTCCTCTGTTCCCATTTAGTTTACATATCAAAAAGGAAAATAAATTAGTGTTGCATTTATTAGTACTACTTGAATATGTGAACAAGCAATCCAAGCTACATATAAACAAGAATGTCCAATAAAAAATAAAACCACTTTGTTTTCGGAATTGTTGCTGACTAAAAGCTAGAGTATACGGTATTTTAGATTTTTAGAACAAATTTTAAGGCTAGAATGTAGATTATTTTAGAACGGTGGAAATACATCTAAATTTAGATAGACTTAAGGCATATTTTAAGGATGGAGCAGTTTAAAAGTGGTTTAAAGTATACTATGAAATGCTTTTACAATATAGAGTGCTCTGGTAGAACAGATCCACTATGACTTTTACTACGTGTAAATCTGCTCCTTTAAATATATGTAGTATTGATGGTAAAAAAAACCTATATAAGGTCCACTTTTGGCTGATTTTTTCTCTTTTTCTAATCATTATTTTCTTCTCTACCCTCCGCCTCCTGATCCCAACCCGCCTGTCCCGGCCAGCTCCACCCCTACCAAGCTTCTAGCGCCACGACGTCCGCACACTCAGCTCCGTCCTGCAGGACTATCGGGGGACAACCTCTACTAGGAGACGGCCCCGATGTGGGACGACACCGAAGACGGCAAGCGGAAGCTAGGCTGGAGAAGGTGTCAACTAGGAGGAAGCACGCAAGCATCGAGGGGGAGCTTGTGGGCGTGTGGCCGCGATGTAGTGTGGAGCTAGGGGAGAGGAGCCGTGAAGAGGTGGGCGCGGTGAAATTTCTTGCGGCACGGCAGAAGTTGGCCGGATTTGAGCGAGTCCAGCATCGGAAGGGTGTTGACGCATCCTGAAACTTCTCCCCCACTAATTGTTTTCTGATATATGGGAGGCTGTTAAATCTACCTCAAATAAGGGCAATCTGAGATTTTTAGGCGTCGATCTTTCGTGCCCTTAACAATTTTACGGGACGGCCTAGTTTTATGGGATCTAGAATGGATTGATTTTTTTTCATCAAAACCTAACAAGATCATTTTAAGGTTTTGTCATATTTTTTAGGATCTTCAAAAGCTTAAAGAGGCTAGTTTAAGATTTTGTGTTCTTTTATAGGATCTACTAGAGATGCTCTTGTAAGCGAAGTGGCTAAACTTCTTCTGAGATTTTGAAAATGTCAAAAATATACTTATTTCTCAGGTAGGCTCTCGCTTTCATATTCCCTTCCAGGTGGATGAAGCTGCAGGGAGCGTATGATGACCTGCTTGGTTCGCCGCGTTTATTATTCAAAACCGAGACTCTCTGTAGAGGACGACGACCGCTCAACCTGCACCTCCAAACACGGGAGGAGAAGGATCAGTGACAAGGACGGACGTGTCGCAGACCAGATGCAGTGCGTGTACGGTTGCGACTGATGGGAGTGGGACCAGATGACCAGTCGTGTCCCCATCTCTCTCAGCTTCGTGGAAACTGACGGGGATGCCCCCGTCGCCGACGTCAAATCTCTCCTGCAGACCCGGGCAACCGACCTGACCATCAAAATCAGTTGTTGCGTGTGTGTCACTCGCTGACTGGTGCTAAACTATCATTGAACTGGTGCGGATTAGCCGGTCAGTACTTGGCTAACGTATATACGTGTCAAGAAGGGGTGAATAAGTGTACTTTTCTCGAAAATATTTTAAAAATATTGATTAAATTTTAACACAAAAATACCAACATGTGTGATTTGAAATTACTACTATATTATTGAACTACATGTTAAGATAAATCTAGCAATATTTATTCAGTGTCTAAATACTGCCTTTTTTCATAGGGAATTGGTCAATATCAATAATGTTTAATTTAACATATGTATGTCTAAATCTATATTTATTTGTGGACGAGAGTACCAATCGCGAACTCATACCCTGGAGTCTGGCCGGTCTGTGTAGCACTAGTAAAGAAGCCGATCGATTTCTTGTAAAACTGACTAGCTAACTTGGTGCTGGAATAGGTAGATGGAAAGAAAGCCCCATGTTTCGCAACTTATCATTGTATATTTCAGTCCAGCCATTGATAGCAACTCACTCTTTTTTAAACTGCATTTTGAAAGCCAAATCCAAGAAAGATCATATTTATTAGAGCAAGTACAATAAAATCAATTCAGCTAACTATAAGACATTAAATAATATAATTTAGATGAGTTGGAGGAGAGAGAAGAGGAGAGAGAAGGGATGTGGGCTGTTATGCAATAGTCAGCTCTTACACGTGCTCCCAGACACTTTGTGAGAGTGAAATGTGAGACATATGTTAGTAAATTACTTTATTTTTATAGCTAACTATTGTACATGTTAGCTATATGGTAACTACAAATGACATGACATCTTGTTATAGCCAGCAGTTGGATATATTATTGGAGACTTGAAATGAATGTACTATTAGTATATCCATCTATATATAAAAAACACATTAATCGATTTGTGTAAAACTGGCTTAGTTGGAGTCTGTGCAGCCTACAAGCCGTAGATCGAAAAGAAAACCTGATCAATTACGTGATTTACGTCATATTCTACGCGTCTGCGGCTAGGCCGTGTTGCTGCAACCACGTTTCAGCATCTCGCTGACGACCAACATTTGCCGATACGCCGACACCCAGCAAGAAGGAGGCATCCAAGCACCTGATCGGGATCTTGATACGGCACGCCGGCAAGATTTCTGGACGCGATCAGGCTAGCACGCCGGTCGAAACAAATCCCTGAGAACGAACCATAGGTCATCCCTTCTTCTCGTTTGCCGGCACGCCGCAACGTTGAACGCCAGTTAATCCACACCCGCAAGCCGCAACTGTGCTCAAGTAATTATCCAAGTAGTATATATCATCTTTGGATTAAGTAGGAAGAAACAATAAATTTTTTCCTTTGTGAATTGTTATTCTATCACGCGATATGAGTTTTGTCACATGTGTTGTATAGATTCAGTTTGTCGTACTTATATTTTTTCATTTGTATTATGTAGTTACGAAGAGAGGCGGAGATATTGCACTACTTTTTCATTCATCGCTGCTTCAAATTCTTCTCTAGTTGAAACTACATTGAGAGAGCACACTCAGTAGAAAAGGAGCTTAGTTGAAGAAGTTGTGAATGATATGGCCCCCATCATCACCACCACTGTCGCCACCGTCATCGGTTTATGACATCAACGTTCTTCCACATGATCCAGGTGAAAGGTATTTGATGTTGGCAGGAGCGCCCTCGTCACTATCCCATTCAAAGCTATAATGTTAATGATCAAGATGTAATTCGAAGAGCATATATTCTTAAATCTCCATTCAAACCTTATACACATGTTTTTCCAAAAATAAAGATTTCAGGAAGAGATCGTCAATTCAATTTTGTTATGGTTAAATAATCATGACTGGCTTGAATATAGTATCACGATGGATTCCATGTTTTGCTTTGTATGCAACTTGTTCAAGAAGGGTACTCGGTTAGATATATTTACTGTTGGTGGATAGTGAAATTGGAATATTTAGAAAGCACTTTACAAACATATTGGTTTTAAGGCACACAAGGCAACTCAAGGGAGATACATTGGCTTCAAGAACCCCAAGGTATCAATTGATTATCACATCGAGTGGACTGATGAGGATCTTCGTATTTACAAGATAAGGTTGACTTATTCATTTAGATGTATCAAGTTTCTTTTGCACCAAGGATTGACATTCCATGGACATGATTTAAGTGAAGAGTCTAGCAACAAAAGGAACTTCCTTGAACTTTTGGAGTTTCTTGCAGAAAATAGTGAAGAAATTCATAAGTATGTTTTGAAGAATGCTCCAGGTAATTGCATCTTAACTAGCCCAAATATACTAGAGGATATTATTCAATGTTATGCCATAGAAACTAGAAATAAAATAATTGAAGAACTTGCCGATGCGCCCTATGCATTTTTAGCTGATGAGTCTAGTGATATATCACATAAAGAACAGCTAGCTCTCCGCTTGTGTTTTGTTGATCAATCAGGAAGGCCATGTGAAAACTTTATTGGAGTCATTCATGTAGGTGATACTACCTCTTTATCACTCAAGAATGCAATTAAACATTTACTTGCTAGTCATGCCTGAAATATGACTCAAATCCGTTGTCAAGGTTATGACGGGGTTGGCAACATGAAAGGGGATATTAAAAGACATAAAACATTGATCATGGATGAGTCACGTTATGCTTATTATATCCATTGTTTTGCACATCAAGTCCAGCTAGTTTGTATTGTTGTTGCTAAGGGAAATGTTGATTGTGTGAGTTTTTTCGGTCAAGTATCTTTCTTGTTGAATATTATTGGAATTGTTTTGTAAGCATCATGACATGCTTCGAAATACTAGGATTGGGAGTATCAAGAAAGCACTTCATTGTGGTGAACTTGAAACCACTAGTAGATTAAATCAAGAGGTGTGTTTGCCTAGTTCTTGTGACACTAGGTGGGGCCCTCATTTCAAAACTCTATGTACAACATCATTTTTATGTTTTCCACTATTCATGACGTACTGACCGACCTTGGAGATGATGCCTCATATAAGGATGATTGAACAAGAATACATTATGTGCTTGGAGCATTTGAGTCCTTTGAGTTTTTTTTCCTTTGTACACTTGATGGTGGTTATTCTTGGATAGATAAATGAATTATCTCAGTGTTTGCAAAGAAGGGAGCAAGATATTCTTAATGCAATCAAACTTGTTACTGGGGCAAAGGATAGAATACAACAATTGAGGTCTAATGGATGGGATGAATTTCTTGAGAGGATAACTTTGTTTTGTGGCGAACATGGTGTTGAAGTTCCTTCTATGGATTGAACGAGAAATCACCAAGGTATGCTCATGCTAAAAACTAAACAAATGATGACCACTTTAGAAGAGAAGTATATAGTGGTATCATCGATCAAATTAGTAAAGAGCTTAATTACCGGTTTGAAGAGGTTAATATGGAGTCATTGTCTTGTATGTCGGAATTGAACCCTTCGTACTCATTTTCTCCTTTTGATGCACAAAAGGTACACATGCTAGCTAAGTTATACCCTAATGATATCCTGGGAAATTACTTGTTAAAGCTTGACATGCAGCTTGAAAATTACATTGTTGACATGACACGAGATGAAAGCTTTCATGGTCTAGAGAATATAGTTGACCTTTCAGTTAAGCTTTTGTTGAGACAAAGAGGCATAAAGTGTACGATATGGTTTACTTGTTTCTCAAGATGGTATTAGTTCTACGGCGGCGATGACAAGTGTTGAAAGGGTGTTTTCTGCAATGACTTTGTGAAAACAAAGTTAAGGAATAAGATGTGTGATAGTCTTTTGGGGGATTGTCTAGTCACATACATTGAGCGAGATATTTTCTTCGAAGTGTATGAAGATAATATCATTGTGGCATTCATGTCATTAATAAAATGCGGGTTAGATAAGTCAAACAAGTAGTATTATAAGTTTCTTTTATGCATATTTTGAACTATTAGTTTGGTGTGTTTGAACTATTTGTGTGATAATTTGTGCATCTTCCTAAGTTAATATTTAGATTTCATATTATTTATTTCTTGTATACTATTTTAACATGCAAATTGTATAAGTACTTTTGAATTAAAAATATATTTTCATCAAAATAATTGTCAAAATTTTGGTACTGCATGCCCATGGATAAAATCCTAGGTCCGCTATTTGAGAGTATAGGCATGTGTCCAATTTTTTAAAAAGCAATCCAATATCATACATTTTCAAGAGATATTTGAGTTAGACAACACTAAAGAGTGGTATCGAATTGTTTTTTTAGAAACACAACAAAAACACAAGAGCTCACAAAATACGTGCATACACTCACCCTTATGAACACATTCCAAAGGCTGAGTCTGAGAAATTAATACGACATGTCTTGAGATTGGCGAAGTCACCATAGATACCTCTCTATCAAAATGTCGCTTCCCACTGAAAAACATAGTTCACCTTTATGAGACACCAAAGTGTCAGACCTGGGGTTTGATCCCTGCTGGCCTAGGCTACCACTGCCGTGCAAACCATCTTAAGACAAGTTGATTCTCAAGATTGGTTTTGTTGAATTGGCAATGTTTACATTGCAAATATTTATTTACTATGTACCATTGTATAGAGTTAACAATGTCTTTCTTTGTTATGAAGCTGTCGTTGCCTAATCGACGATACCTCGGAGGAGGGATCCTCACGAGGGGGAGAAGAAGTAGGGGCCATAGGGCGGAGTGCACACGGGACGGTGGTACGCGAGTTACCCAGCTTCGGAACACTTGCACGATGACAGGTCCTACTGCTGCTTGTCTGGAATTATCTGGGCGCTTTCGCGTTGTTACAATGAGTTGTGGTTGTTCTGAACGTGCCTCTAAGGCTCCCCGGATCCGACTTATAAAGGCGCACGGATCTAGGGTTTACATGGAGAGTCCTAGCCGGATTACAGGTCGCCTAACTATGGTACAATGTCTTGCCGTGTACGTCAAGGATCTGCCTTCCTCCCTACGTCGTACTGGATCCGGGTTCCACATGGGCCTCCATGGATCCGGGTTACTCCTGGGCCTCCATGGATCCGGGTTCCACATGGGCCTTCATGGATCCGGGTTACTCCTGGGCCTCCATGGATCCGGGTTCCACATGGAGCTCCATGGATCCGGGTTACTCCTGGGCCTCCATGGATCCGAGTTGCACATGGACCTTCACGGATCCGACTTCCTCCGATGGTCGGTTGGGATCCGGCTTCCCTATCCTGGGCTGGACTTCATCCTTTAGGATCAACAGCAACTGGGCTGTCCGGTGGGCCATAAGCCATCACCACCATCTGTGGGCCACCCGGACTTGCCGGAATCGGACCATGTCGATGGTATACCTATGAAGTATATCCACAACAGTAGCCCCCGGAGTTCTCCAAGATTCACCGTTCTTCCATCCAGCTCAGCTTGCGCATGTATCTTCATCCTTTGGCTGGAACGAATAATAGAGAATCTTGAAAGACTCCAAACTTCGTATCTCCAACCAAGTATTGGTCGGAAACTTCATGATCCAATGGTCAGATTCTTCGGAGACACCATCCAACGTAATCTTCGATATGGATCCGACTAGCCAAATGTAGGTTCGGATCTGACTAGCCAAAATATAGGTGTGGATCCGACTACCCAAAAATATAGGTGCGGATCCGACTAACAAAAAATTAGGTGCGGATCCGGCTACCGAAAATTGAGGTGCGGATCCGACTACCAAAAATTAGGTGCGGATCCGGCTACCAAAAATTAGGTGCGGATCCGGCTACCAAAAAATTAAGGTGCGGATCCGACTACCAAAAATTAGGTGCGGATCCGGCTACCAAAAAATTAGGTGCGGATCCGACTACCAAAAAATTAGGTGCGGATCCGACTAGTTAGCCAGATTTTCGTCATCTTTGAAATTTTTCTTGACATAACCATATGTATGTAGCCCCCGAGCGTTGAGTCGGCTTACTCCAAGGTGACTCGATGCTCAGAAACTTAGCCCCCAAGCGTCAAGGTGTAAATTTCCGGCCTGTTGCTCCAAAGAGAACTTCATCGATGTAGCCCCCGAGCGCCAAGGTGAATTTACTTGAAAATCCGGCTTGGAGCTCTTAGAGTAGCTTTATCTTTATATGTGACCAAGGAATAGTGTAAATCCCAAGCATCTAGGCGGAAATTTCCAGCACTAATACTCGAAAGGAAACACACTTTTCTCTTAAGATCAAAATCGCAGCCCCGAGGGTTGGTTCCGGCTAAGCATAGCGGAATCAAGACTCAAGTTGCTTTTCCAGCTGTGCATGCTACGGATCCGCCTAACCTTATCTCATATGGATCCGGCTAGCTTCCCCTGGGCTTCTCGCGATTGCTAGGTCTGCTTGAAAACACCTTAGTTCGAGGACTGTTGAAGGTCCAAGCATCATGTACCTGATATATAAACACAAAAAGACATATTTGTATTAAATTGTTTCTTTGATCATGTTCAACGAACAAATGTAAGGCGGAACAAAAACGGCCTTTGAACAAATGTTTTAAAGCTGAAACTATACAGCAGTTGAACAACATAAAACTGTCAAGGCGGAAAAACTCGACTATCTTGAACAGTTAATGTAATTTATATGTTTTAAGCAAGTGCTGGTTTATCCGTTCTTCTGGTTTATATGCTTGACTTTTCGCGAGACGGCGAACTTTAAACACAGAACATCTGCTGAGGCGATAGCGCTTAATAGCGAAACAATCAAGAACCTCAGAAACAGAGGCCGGCTTTAAGTACCGAAATGTCACTACTAAGGAATCCACATATAAACAACAGAAAACGTGTAGGCCAGAAAACTCAAGCTAACGCCCGAAGGCAGAATTTTTGCAGCGTCTCTGGAGCCTTAAGCGGCAAAAACAGTACAAAGTTTTCACGAGCGCGAGGCAAATCGTGGGAAAGATATGACCAACAGTGAAAACGGTAAAAGACTCAGGATATGAGTGAACCAATCTTAATCTCATGATCATAAAATATTAAAATATGAAATATAAATAGGAACTTAGCTGTTTGAGCGGAGTCAAAGTTATTTACGGAGAAAACATATCCGGCCACGATAAAGCCATAGGTAGCAAAAAGTATGAAGACGCAGCCGTCCATGAGTTCAGCCGTGACAGCCGATCACGAGAGAAGCCGGAAAGAATCCGTGCAAAAGCCTGACGCGGAGGCGTGCAACGAAGCCAATTTAGCCCGGAATAGTCACACACATGCCTTTTGGCTTCGGATCCATGCATGCAGTGTCCCTGGTCCTTACGTGAAGCCTTAATTTACTTTCGCAAACTGATTATTGCTTCCGGGGATGTGCTTCCTTGGTTCCATCTCGACCATCTCACCAAGACGGAAAGCGAAGCCAATAAAACTGACCAAGCATGTTTAGGCAAATACAAGTTTCCGCCTTTGTCCCTGTGTGCCATGCAACATCAGCGCGTATGTCTCCGCCTTGGTTTTTTCGCTTTGCTTCCGTCGAGCTGGTGCATGATAGATTACCGCGACTGCGAATTCAATCACCAAAATTAGGTGCGTATCCCGTTACCAAAATATATGTGCGAATCCAGCAACCAAAAATAATGGTGCGAAATCCGACTACTAAAAAAAGTAGGCACGGATCCGACTACCAAAAATATAGGTGCGGATCCAACTACCAAAAATGTACGCGCGGATCCGGCAACAAAAAAAAACGTAGACGCGGATCCGGCAACCAGAAATATAGGTGCGGATCCGACTATCAAAAACGTAGGCGCGGATCCGGCAACCAAAAATATAGGTGCGGATCCGACTACCAAAACCAGGATTTGAATTTTTCAGATCTAAGGCGGAATCTTCCCTAGGAAGCTCCTGCGACTCAGATCGGATCTTCGCGACTGCGTCCTGCTCAGCGGCGGTCGCGTCAGCGTTACTTACCAGTGGGTTTCCGTCGGAATCGACGGTTTCCCCGATGAAGATGTGAATGCCACCAATTGGGACAATGGAGAACTTGACGGGGTTTGTCCTAGCCGGAATCCAGCACTCATCCGGAGGGACGATCGGCAGATTTCCGGCGTAGAAGACGCGCCCCACAGCGATGGTGTCGTCGTAGCTTCCCATGGCGGAACCCTCCCGGTTCCGGCCTCCAGACGCCGCAGGCCCCACGGTGGGCGCCAACGCGTCGTTGCCTAATCGACGATACCTCGGAGGAGGGATCCTCACGAGGGGAGAAGAAGTAGGGGCCATAGGGCGGAGTGCACACGGGACGGTGGTACGCGAGTTACCCAGCTTCGGAACACCCGCACGATGACGGGGCCTACTCGCTGCTTGTCCGGAATTATCCGGGCGCTTTCGCGTTGTTACAATGAGTTGTGGTTGTGCCTCTAGGGCTCCCGGGATCCGGCTTATAAAGGCGCACGGATCTAGGGTTTACATGGAGAGTCCTAGCCGGATTACAGATAGCCTAGCTACGGTACAATATCTCGCCGTGCACGTCACGGATCCGCCTTCCATACACATCTTCCTGGATCCGGGTCCTTCATGGGCCTCCATGGATCCGGGTTACTCCTATAGCGGTACGGATCCGGCTTACTGATCCTGGGCCGGACTTCTTCCTTCATGATCAACAGCAACTGGGCTGCCCGGTGGGCCATAAGCCATCACCACCATCTGTGGGCCACCCGGGCTTGCCGGAATCGGACCATGTCGATGGTATACCTATGAAGTATATCCACAACAGAAGCCGTGTAGCACAATGTTGATGCATACAAACCATCAAATGTATCATTTGAAAATGATTTTTTAAGATTATAGTCGTGGAGCTTTAAAATTGAAAAATATCATGTTCTAGAGAGATGCTTCAAGCACATGCAACCATTTCAAGTTCCGGAGAACTGCCCACAAGGTGATTCATCACCTCACAAAGTTGTGGTCGCGTGCAGAGCGGCTCTTAATCAAGCATCATTTTTATGTTATGATCTCTAAAACCAGACATGATGTCTACAAGTTCATTAAGACATTTTCTCATTACTAAAAACACCCAATTAGATTATAAATTTGGGTGTTATTTGCACTTTAGTTTGTTAATACTCATAAATGAGACCAACTGATTCAAGACCCGTGAAGCGGCGCGTCACCATTGTTATTACATCACTGATGGTGGCGTCCATGATCAGCAGGCAACATTGCCAATTTTAACGCTATGCAACTCCTGCTTATCTTTCTATGGGTGTGTTTCAAACTCATGACCATCATGCATGCACGTCAAGGCATCCATGTGAATTCTTCTATGAGAACCGTTCATCATATATGCCTTACAAATGAACACACGTTTGTACCCACATTACATGGTGCACTATACGAGGTTAATTGTTGTGACCCTGCTGCACATGTATACACACTACTACTTGATATTTTGTGTGAGGTTCATCCTAATAAACACTACTACGCAATCAGGGTGCTAAGGAAAGGATTAACATCACAGACAATTCATAAAATTGTAATATAGTATAGTCCTTGATCGTCGGTTTTTCATCACCGTGAGAAAATTGCTCCTATATCATAATGGCACCATGAACACCTCCATGATGGCGAGGGGAACCTCCTCCTCCACCATGCGGAAACACCTCGATGCTCTGGCGGTCGTCATGGAAGAAGATTAACAGTTCTGACGCACATGTCATATTTTAAAGACAATCACATGGCTCAACACATCATGCCGTACCATGATACATATCATATATTACATTACATAGCATATCATACAATCAAACTGAAACCTTGAAACTATACCACATCACATGCACTTTCTACAAAAAGAAGAGCTAGAAGGCTCTAGATGTACTATTGCAAGTTCTAACCAAGTTGATTAGTTTTATTAGACAACTTCTAGAACACTATCATAAAGTGTTGATTGATATTTCCTATGTGTCCTCTATGATGCGATCAATCAAATATATAACGCGTCGTTGGTTAGATAACCATCATACTCCAGAGCGACATAGTAGGACCGCAAAGCGTCAAAAGATTGTAACAAATCGTGTTATACGGCATGAGTTCGACAAGATGCATACTAGTGAGACGCAACGAAAGAGATACTACTAGAACACATGTGCTTGCTAGATCAAAATAAAGCAACTAAATATAGATCTTCTATGATACCACTCTAGGGGATTGTGTATGTATTTCGAAAATTTACAGCCACATGAACACCCAAGATCTATTCTATGTAGTTGCAGTAACGAGATTCAATCGATATCAACTCGCATAGTATAGCAGAAGAGCTCGATGAAGAAGATGATCCGGGTGATCCCCGCAGATAGGAAAATACTCCCAAGTTCCAAACTTCGAGTATATGTCCTCCTTTGTAACAGATCAGCTTTGCTAATCAAATAATGTTGCTGGTTTGTTCATAAGCATGCATGCATTTGCATTTAATTTGAGAAATTTTGCACTAAAAAGGTTTGCAACAATATTGCCAATGTTGTTGTTTGCTCTATTTAAAATTTTGTGCAAAAATCCCCTCAAAAATCTGGTGCAAACTACCCCAATCTATCTAATTTTTGCCCTGTTTTTATTTTTTCCTAAGAAAACCCTAAAACCCAGGGGGTTTTCTGCAAAACCCCCTTTGTCTTCTTCCCCAGGCAGGCAGAGCCAGAGCTGCCTGGCTCGTCCGTGGCCGCCCGATGGCGCCGGCGGCCTGGATGGCCCTCGCCGCCCCCGAGCGCCTATAAAGCGTCGCCCGCCGTCGTGGAGAACCCCTGTTTGGCCTCCTCTCCTCTCCTCCCCTTTTCTCTGCGGCACCCGGCCAAACCCTAGCTCCGACCGTTCGCCGTCGCCGTCGCTCCGGCCACCCCCGCGCCCAACCGCCACCACCATCGGCTCCGCCTCGTCGTCCTCGACCTCCCTATCAAAGGAATCGGCCGGGGAGCCCCAGCATCGGCCGCCCCGTCCCCGTCTTCCCCGCGGCCGGCGAAGACGCCGACGGCCGCTGAGGCGCCTCCCGACCACCTCCGCCCTCCCCGCCAAGCTCCTCGCGATCTCGTGTTTGCTTCTTCGCGATCGATAGTGCACGAGTTCGAGACGATGAAGTCCGACAACGACGCAGATCAATACTTGTCCATCGACGAACAAGTCAAGCACAAGATCTCCGAAGATTCCATATTGGTTTGTCAGGGACAAAGGCAAGCCCTAGCCTGGTTCATATATGATTTTGAAATGCTTTTACTTCGGTTCCTACATATTGCATGCGATTCAAGCTGTCTTTTATCGATAGGTAGAGTTATCCTATCCGATGCATGTTCCATCCTTGCGGCCTCAAATCCTCGATCCACTTGCTCCTAGCATAACTAGGTTTGGCATGTGTGCATCGCTAGAGCCTTTATATCTTTATGCTTAGCCATGCTTAGTTTTTACGCTACTACTCCGGTCTTCGGACCGGAGCCTTACAATGAAATGAAACTAGCATGACAGGTTGACGTGGTAAGTATAGAGATGTTGTTAAACATGATTAAAGGCTCAGACGAGAGGCCACATTGGGATGTGGTGGGTTGTTTCGTTTATGCCGACCCTAGGAACCGAGTTCTCGCCTCTTGAACCAAGACTGAGCGTACAACCACACGAGGCCCTATTATGGTACCCTCTCGACTCACTAACTTGCCTAGTAGATTCCATGAGTCACATAGTTTGCGCGTTATTTGGACATATGCATTGAAAATGTTTGTGAAAAGGTGCATAGCATACAGGTAGGTAAGCGTGGCCGAGGTGGCTTGAGTTAGAGTCCCTGGTGAAACCCACCTCGCCTCACATCGTTAAGGACCGACTTCGGGACTTGACCCGTTACGGCGGAACAATCCTTAGCGCGTGACTCATGGTCTCGGCGACAGCAAGGTAAAGGTCGTGGTCAACCACCCTCTGCCGGCTTTCCAAGGAAGAGAGCTCAAACGTTGGCACTAAGAGTCGGTTGGCGCGTGTGGGTAAAGTTGTGCACCCCTGCAGGGTTAAATCTTTTCGAAAAGCCGTGTCCACGGTTACGGACGACTTGGGAATGGATTATGTGATCATAGACAACTTTAACCTGATCGTAAAACTTGGCAAACAATGTGTGTTTACGGATACCTTCTTCGGATGTTGAGGGGGTGATCCGAGGATAGTGGTTCGAGATGATGAAGATTGGTGGATACAATATGATGATCAATAGAGCTAGAGATATCGCTCTCTTATCCCCTTTCAAAGGTTCTGAGTAGTCGAGGTTCTTCTCCCTCTTGTTTAACAAAGGAAAATTGGCTTTACGCAAAAGAAGATCTACAGAAAGCCCGCATACCCGCTTTGCTAAAAAGTTGTACTAAGTCTTGCTGAGTCCCTGTACTCAGCTTTGCATGCTTTTGTTTCAGACGAAGTCGCTCCGACAGATGGTGGTTTCTAGGTCGACATCGACGAGTAGCTTGGGGTTCCCAGGTGGCAACCTGGAATCTATGGGCTGGGACGTCGCCGTTATGCTCCTGGCCTCTTAGGCCTTTTGCTATCTTGCTATGTCTAATAGCATAACTTTGATTCCGTAGATTGATGTATGTCAGGTCAGTGACCTCTGCTTGTAATGCTTTGGTTCGTCGCTCAGTTATGAGCTTGTATTACCTTTTTGAGTCGTAGAGTACTGTTGTGTTACCGATTCTCTCACTGTAGCCTCTCGAGCTCTAGGTTAGGCTTATGTCGGACGAAGATCTGGTATTTGTCTAACCCTGATCCCGGGGGTGCCACAGGTTTTGGTATCAGAGCAGGACTACCTGTAGGAAGCCCTTTCTACTGGTCGATGTTGAGTCTAGTGTTTCTGAAAAGTATTTGAAAGCTAAAAAGTATTTGCGAAAATCTGGTTAGGCTTCTTTTTACTCCTTATCTGGTATCGCTCTAATTCTAAGGTGCCTTACCTTGTATTGATTTGAAAGTTTTTCTATCTCTTCTAGTCTTTCAAACTTAGGTGCCTCAAGGGCAGGTCGTTTGCAAACCAGTTGACCTAGTGCAGAGTTCTCTAGAGTTTTGTGTGTGTTCTTTGCTTCCTCTTTGTTTTGTTTTGTTCAACAGAGAGATTCCTTTCCATCATGATCTCTCTATTTTGTGGGTTACACATCATTCTGTTCTAGGCTTCGAGGTTTCCTTTCGCCTTGTATGCCTCCTTTTTATTTTCTTGGGTAGTTTGGAAGCCTTGCATGACTTCTAGAAGCTACATCATGATTACTACCTTGCAGTGTCCTCTGTGTCACTCATCTAGTAGTTACTACTTTCTCGGGTTTTAACCCTTGGACTTGAACCGAAGGTCCCCGATTGTGTTGGATTCTGATGAATCTTAGTACATGAAGCTGGCCTTTAACCCAAGATCCATGCCGTTGAACACTGGTGTTAATGTTCAAACATTACATCGGGATGGCTAAATTCAAATAAAGCTAGCCTTAAAGCTTTTGCTTATTGTCATGTTGAATTGCGACAATAAAGATCTTTCCCTTCCACTAGCTATCGCAGAGGTTCTTTCACTGAATCAAATGGATCACGACAAGAGTGCTCTTTGAGAGTTCCACATCTATGTCTGTGACTCTGCAACACCTCCCTTTTTAGCATGAGTTTCACAAAAGTGTTATCTTGTGCATCTACATCTTAGAAATTCTAATCCTGATCATGTTCCTCCTCTTTAGTTGCTTTCCAACATTGTTTGCTAGTTAGCAACCAAGTGGTAGAATATGCATTGGTATCTCTAGTGCATGTTACTCTTGTGGTTCATCAATACATTCCACTTCGGTATGTCATGAGAAACAAACTCCAGTACCTTGTCCATTTCTAGGACTTGATCAAAGTTTTGTAATCCGCAGGTTAAGAAGTCTCGTTAGCTTCTGTTCTGTTCTACCTTAGAGTATCACCCTCTTCTATATCATGGGGTCATGCTTTGTATCCTGACTTTATTGATGAAGTGATGCTCTTACATATCTTTACTCGCCCTTCCTCCGAGTTATCCGTGCTTGGGAATGTTGGGGTGGTTGTATTGATGTGGCCATCCGAGATTCTTAGCAATTCTCATTGCTTTGAAATCCAAGGACGTTTGTGTCATTCTTAGCATAATTGGTTTGCCAATTATTAAGCGAAGTTTGATCGTGCTACCAAGTGCATTTGCTCAGGCGCACATATTCGGTCAAAGAGTTAGGTTAATGCCAAAACTCTCGAGACCATATCGTATTGCTTTGTAAAGCAAGATTCCCTCTTGAATTCAGTGATATACCGGTGGTTCGTGATATTCTGGATGTCTTTCTAGGAGTATCACCATGTTGTTACATGACCGTGTTGTCGAGTTCATGAGTAAGTTGGTTCTTTGAACTGCTCCTTTCTCCAACAATCTTGCTGGATAACCCTGGACTAGTTGGTTGAGCCTATACTACAACTTGGAGAGTTGAAAGACAAAAGCTCTATCTAACTTTGTTCCTTGATAAAGGGATGTCTAGTGTTGTTTGTATTCAAGTAAGGAAGTATATCCTTGATGGATATGTTATCTTTCCAAATCTTTGATTTGAGTTTGGGCTATCGTCAAATCAAACTCAGTTCAAAGGACTATCTAGAAGATGTTTATACTCATGGTGTCTCGTCTGAGTATACCTTCATGTCCTTTGGTCTGACCAATATTTCTGCCGAGTCTATATAAAATATGAGTCTGTCATTGGAGTATCTTGATAAGTTTGTTATTGATCCCATCGATGACATTCTTATTTCCTCCAAGTTTAAAAGATTCATAATGAACAAGTGGCACTAATGTTGGAAAGTTTTGAGAACCATCTTTGTGTTATCATGAAGTATGTGTTCTGGATGTTGGAAGTGACCTTCTCTGGTACACGTGCACTTGCTGAAAGATGTCGCAGTGGATCCGAGTAGAGTTCCCTTTCCTTTCCTCGGGAATCATCGCAGGTCGGTCATGCATGTGCGGAATATTCTTGAGATGGCAGGTTGTTACCTCCATTCCTTGAAACGTTCCTCCATGCACACTAAGCCACTGACTGATTTGTTTAAGAAAGAGAAGAAGCTTAAGAATTTCAAAATCTTCTTTGATGTCCCCATCAGGACTCACTTGTGTTACATTGCAAATTCATATGCACGCAATTGCCTTTGGCAGTTGCATCCATATGTGTTACGCAATCTAGCTCAATCCTTTGGAGCTTGACATTGTGGTCCATATCTTGAGAATCTATCGACTTTACCTTGGTGGTAACTGTTGAAAATTTCTAATTGGACATAATAAGTCTGAAATATCTTTACACCTAACCTAAGCTGAATCTCAAGCGGCAATGATGGTTAGTGGTTCTCAAGGATTTATGGCATAGGTCTCTTTGTAATCCCGGCAAGATTGATGTCGTGGTTAACACAATTAGTCGGAAGGCTTATTGCCATAATCTCTTGATTCATTAAGAATAACCACTCTCCATAAGGATCTTGTGTGACTTATTCTAGGAGTTGCCCTTATGATGCTTTTCAAATCCTGAAGTCTTGACCTCTGCTTGATGACCTATTGAAGGCTATTCAATAGCATAATATTGGTGTCTAGAACATCAAGGAGAACATCATAAGCAGTGTTGATAAATGGCTCTCGGTCAATCCCTCGAAATCATTTCTCCGGTGGCAACAACTTCGTTCGAAGAAATTTCACTCACCGTTGATCCTTGGCAATTCTCTAGCCAGTACCCTTCCCTTTCCATTGGTTATTACCTGAAACTCTAATCAATTTACACGTTGTGTGAATTCGTCAGTCATCTAGGCCCCAGCCTTTTGAGTAGACAAACACCATTTCATGTACTCATGCCAGAAAAGTGACTAGGATTTTTGAAATCCAAAGTTGCTCTGGTTTCATAATAACTTGTGCTTCCACGAGTCACCCTCTGTAAGAGTGCCTCGTCATGGTATCAAAGGCAGTTTAACTCTTCGCTACCTTGTCTCTTCGTATTCTTGTAAAGCGTGGAGCAATTGTCTACCAAAAATTTGAAACTTCTTTTGTCAACCATGAGATACTCGATCTTTGTAAAGATCCACCGTCCAGAGTTATTCCCTCTTACCTTTGGAGCGAAGAAGGCAAAATGAAGAGTTTTTCATGATGTTGGGGATCATCCTATTCAAGAAATAAGATCACTATGGAGATCGTTGAAGATCGGTGTAGTACTTGTTACCTTCTCTTTTCCTACCTTAGGAATCTCGGGGACGAGATTCTTGTAAGGGGGGTAGAGTTGTAACAGACCAGCTTTGCTAATCAAATAATGTTGCTGGTTTGTTCATAAGCATGCATGCATTTGCATTTAATTTGAGAAATTTTGCACTAAAAAGGTTTGCAACAATATTGCCAATGTTGTTGTTTGCTCTATTTAAAATTTTGTGCAAAAATC
The DNA here is from genome assembly GCF_022539505.1 of Lolium rigidum. Classification (NCBI taxonomy): domain Eukaryota; kingdom Viridiplantae; phylum Streptophyta; class Magnoliopsida; order Poales; family Poaceae; genus Lolium; species Lolium rigidum. Next base: position 70,651,615 of record NC_061509.1, read on the forward strand.
CCCTCAAAAATCTGGTGCAAACTACCCCAATCTATCTAATTTTTGCCCTGTTTTTATTTTTTCCTAAGAAAACCCTAAAACCCAGGGGGTTTTCTGCAAAACCCCCTTTGTCTTCTTCCCTAGGCAGGCAGAGCCAGAGCTGCCTGGCTCGCCCGTGGCCGCCCGATGGCGCCGGCGGCCTGGATGGCCCTCGCCGCCCCCGAGCGCCTATAAAGCGTCGCCCGCCGTCGTGGAGAACCCCTGTTTGGCCTCCTCTCCTCTCCTCCCCTTTTCTCTGCGGCGCCCGGCCAAACCCTAGCTCCGGCCGTTCGCCGTCGCCGTCGCTCCGGCCACCCTCGCGCCCAACCGCCACCACCATCGGCTCCGCCTCGTCGTCCTCGACCTCCCTGTCAAAGGAATCGGCCGGGGAGCCCCAGCATCGGCCGCCCCGACCCCGTCTTCCCCGCGGCCGGCGAAGACGCCGACGGCCGCTGAGGCGCCTCCCGACCACCTCCGCCCTCCCCGCAAAGCTCCTCGCGATCTCGTGTTTGCTTCTTCGCGATCGATAGTGCACGAGTTCGAGACGATGAAGTCCGACAACGACGCAGATCAATACTTGTCCATCGACGAACAAGTCAAGCACAAGATCTCCAAAGATTCCATATTGGTTTGTCAGGGACAAAGGCAAGCCCTAGCCTGGTTCATATATGATTTTGAAATGCTTTTACTTCTGGTTCCTACATATTGCATGCGATTCAACTGTCTTTTATCGATAGGTAGAGTTATCCTATCTGATGCATGTTCCATCCTTGCAGCCTCAAATCCCTGATCCACTGCTCCTAGCATAACTAGGTTTGGCATGTGTGCATCGCTAGAGCCTTTATATCTTTATGCTTAGCCATGCTTAGTTTGTTACGCTACTACTCCGTTCTTCGGACTGGAGCCTTACAATGAAATGAAACTAGCATGACGAGGTTGACGTGGTAAGTATAGAGATGTTGTTAAACATGATTAAAGGCTCGGACGAGAGGCCACATTGGGATGTGGTGGGTTGTTTCGTTTTCGCCGACCCTAGGAACCGAGTTCTCGCCTCTTGAACCAAGACCGAGCGTACAACCACACGAGGCCCTATTATGGTACCCTCTCGACTCACTAACTTGCCTAGTAGATTCCATGAGTCACATAGTTTGCGCGTTATTTGGACATATGCATTGAAAATGTTTGTGAAAAGGTGCATAGCATATAGGTAGGTAAGCGTGGCCGAGGTGGCTTGGGTTAGAGTCCCTGGTGAAACCCACCTCGCCTCACATCGTTAAGGACCGACTTCGGGACTTGACCCGTTACGGTGGAACAATCCTTAGCGCGTGACTCATGGTCTCGGCGACAGCAAGGTAAAGGTCGTGGTCAACCACCCTCTGCCGGCTTTCCAAGGAAGAGAGCTCAAACGTTGGCACTAAGAGTCGGTTGGCGCGTGTGGGTAAAGTTGTGCACCCCTGCAGGGTTAAATCTTTTCGAAAAGCCGTGTCCACGGTTACGGACGACTTGGGAATGGATTCTGTGATCATAGACAACTTTAACCTGATCGTAAAACTTGGCAAACAATGTGTGTTTACGGATACCTTCTTCGGGTGTTGAGGGGGTGATCCGAGGATAGTGGTTCGAGATGATGAAGATTGGTGGATACAATATTATGATCAGTAGAGCTAGAGATATCGCTCTCTTATCCCCTTTCAAAGGTTCTGAGTAGTCGAGCTTCTTCTCCCTCTTGTTTAACAAAGGAAAATTGGCTTTACGCAAAAGAAGATCTACAGAAAGCCCGCATACCCACTTTGCTAAAAGGTTGTACTAAGTCTGGCTGAGTCCCTGTACTCAGCTTTGCATGCTTTTGTTTCAGACGAAGTCGCTCCGACAGATGGTGGTTTCTAGGTCGACATCGACGAGTAGCTTGGGGTTCCCAGGTGGCAGCCTGGAATCTATGGGCTGGGACGTCGCCGTTATGCTCCTGGCCTCTTAGGCCTTTTGCTATCTTGCTATGTCTAATAGCATAACTTTGCTTCCATAGATTAATGTATGTCAGGTCAGTGACCTCTGCTTGTAATGCTTTGGTTCTTCGCTCAGTTATGAGCTTGTATTACCTTTTTGAGTCGTAGAGTACTGTTGTGTTACCGATTCTCTCACTGAGGCCTCTCGAGCTCTAGGTTAGGCTTATGTCGGACGAAGATCTGGTATTTATCTAACCCTGATCCCGGGGGTGCCACATCCTTGCTCCAAGAATCGAACAGACGATTCCTCCAACATAGTTCACGCTTTCAGAGGTACAATCCGTGAGGGATTTCCCGTCCAGGGATAAGCTAGCAAGGAGAGAGTGGTTCAGTCTTTTGGCGTATGTGGATAGAGAGAGATAAACGGCCAACCAAAGAGCCACGAGAAAACTATGAGAGAAAATTGCACACCAATTGAGGAGGGGAGGCACCTCTATTTATAGGTGCAAGAGGGGGGCATAAACTTGGGAGAGGGGGTTGGCCGCTACCCTCCGTAGGTTGGTTTGACCAGGGGTGGGTCGGCCCACTCTAACCCTAAAGCCCACCCTCCGGAACGAGCGTTAAGGGAAGGGGGAGGCGCCATGGGCCCTGGTCGGCTAGCCCTATTGGGCTGGGATGGCCAGCCCTTTGAGGATCTTGGTGGCCTGGCCAGCCACCTTCCCCTCTCTCTCCTTCACTGGAACTCTTCCCTCTCTTATTCCGATGACTTTCGAAAAATCTAGACTTCACCGGGATGAGATTACCCCTATACGAATTATCACTGGAATGATTCTGAGAACAATTCCATATATGGTAACCCCGGAACACTTCCAATGTTACCCCAAATCACTTACGACAAGCTTGAAGCGACTTCGAAAGTTTCTCTCTTAGTCATAAATTATTCTCAACAATTCCAGATGATACGTGAATGATTCCGAACAGCTTCTCTCAACCACATACCATAAAATAACTCCCACAGTAGATTGTACAACCTTAAGAGTGTGACCTGATAGGTTTGGTATAGCGGGGTCATGAGTCCGAACACCTTCAGATCAGTAACCAACGTTGGGATCTGTACATCGACGTTGACTCTTTGCATACTCAAAGTTTGGAACTTGGACGAACCATCTATGTTGTTCATATGGCATTTTGTTTGTTACACAACATGTTGTTAACCCGAGGCGAGACTTCGGTATACCATGATCAACTCTTTGATCAATACACATGTTATCCTCGATCCGGCATCAATGCTCTTTTTCTCTTTTGGTGTATATTGATGATGTTCTGTGATCACTACCGCAATGTGTCTGCGCATACATGTCACTTAATATCACAATACCGAGAGTGCCCAGTTCACATCTGTCCTTTGTTAGGAGGAACAAATCTCAGTCTTAAATCATTAAACTTTTTTTGTATCTTCAGATATAACCGAGCCTTATCCTCCTACACGCTGGGTTAACTGGTGAGGGCTAATAAGATCAAACATACAGTCTGACATGAGTTATTGTGATATTCTCACGGTCAAGGAACTTTTACAAAATTTAACACTTAAAAATATTTTGCTACTAACCATTTAGAATGTATCATAGTAAATCATTGACTTGGGTCTGCTTTGTGGGATTGTTCAGGCAAACAATCCACTCTCATTGTTGTTAGCAAGGCACTGCTAATGATGGGAAAAGCTTGATCATCTCACAACAATTGAGCTAGTTTTCTCAAAGGCATAACTAGGAACTATTTGTTTCTTATTTATCTCTGTATAACTGCTAGTGAGCTTTTCTTCGAATCTCATATTCAAGAAACACCGCAGATATAGCATAAAAGATAAAATTAACAATAAACATAGAGTTATAGACAAGAAATTACTTTTTTATTATTATTGCCTCTAGGGCATTACTTCTTCAGGCAAGGCTTCTCAAGGTGACCTAGATGCACCAATCACTGTATCAGCCCCAAGTTGGCAGCTTGGTCATTTCTGGTTTGTTCTCTGCTTAGGGTGAGCTTCTCTAATGTCGGTGGTACATCACCCTTCGAGCCAGACCGAGGGGCAGGGGTCCCTCTTCGGTCATGGATGAGAACGACCAGACCATGGCTTGCCTCTTTTGGTGCAGACGGGGTCGTTTCTATTCGGTTCAGGGTTTATAACTCCCTTCGTTGCTCCCTCATGCTTCGTTCGTGTTAGAGGGCAACACTAACTTCAGCGGGTCATTTTTATGTTTTTCTTTTTCTATGTACCAAGGCCATCCGTTTCAGGTTCTATTAATTTAAAGCACGGCGTTTCAATGTCTTTCATCTAAAAAAATAACGCATTTGCTAATTCTCAGGATACTGAGATTTAGCTTACAGCTCAGTATATTGTATAACCGTTAGATATTACTCGGAGATTCGTGCAACCTTTTTTTACACATTTCTTTTACCGGTAGGCTCCAAAAATGTCACGTGCTGGGTGGGATTTGATCCGGCGACCTCAATTTACTCAAGCACAACTGATAACCAACTCAACTATTGTTGCTTGATGCTAAAACTAGACACGGATAGTTTTTGCACTATATTATATACAGTAGCTATAAAATTCGTCATATTCTTTTAACCGAACGAACCGGTGGTCCGGCCAGTAGATTTTTTCAGTTGTGTAGGGTTATCTTCGAGATTTTTTGTGTTGTTTTTGAAATATTTTCCTATTGTAAATGTGGCTGCAACTAAAGTTTTTTTTTACAGTTGCAATACTCCAAAATTGTTTTTCTAGTTGCAATGTGGTTTCAACTGTGATTTTCTTCACTAAAGAAATTTTTTCATTTGCAAATGTGGTTGCAATTGAGATTATGTTTTGCAGTTGCAAATGGAGTTGCAACTTAGATTTTTTTTCTAGTGGAAGATATCGCTGCAACTAGACTTTTTTAGTTGCATGTATGGTTGCAATCGAGACTTCTCGAGTCGCAAGTGTGGTTGCAACCGAGAATTTTTCCAGTTGCAAACGTGGTTGCAACAGAGAATTTCTTCAGTTGCAAGTGTGGTTGCAACCAACATTTTCTCTAGTTGTAAGTGTGGTTGCAACTAATATTTTTTTGAATGCTCAAATTATGAAAATGTTACCAAAAAAATTCAGTTGCAAATATGGTTGCACTTGAGGTTTTTTCGGTTGTAGGTGCAGTTGCAACTGAGTTTTTTTTGTAGTTGCACGTGTGGTTGCAACTGAGATTTTTTCAACTGAAAGTGTGGTTGCAACTGAGACTTTTTCTAGTTGCAAGTGTGGTGGCAACTGAAAATTTCTCTAGTTACAAGTGTGGTTGCAATTGAGACTTTCCAGTTGTAAGTGCGGTCGTAACCGATATTATTAATGCAGTTGCAAATGTGGTTGCAACTGAAACTTTTTTCCTTTTGCAAGCGGGACTACAAATGCGTTTTTATCTCAGCTGCAAGTGGGTTGCAATTGAAATATGTTTTCAATTTGCAAACAGGGTTGCAACAAAGATTTTTTTCCACTAGCAATTGAGGTTGCAACTAACATTTTTCTAGCTACATGTGAAACTGAAAATGCGATTTTTTTCAAGTGTTTACACTGAAAGTGTGTCTACTATTTTTTCAATTGCAAGTGAGGTTGCAAGTAAGGTTTTCGGTTGCAACTGATGTATTCGGGTTGCACATGAGTTGCTTTAAGGTTTACACCACGGTCGCGACTGAGAAAAAAATAAAGTAGTACAAGTTAACTTTTCTTGAGATTATAAAAGTGATTACGTATTAGACAACATTAGTTGACTGGGAGCTTTTTTCCTTCTCTGGAAACCTAGTTAGATAAGAGCTAGTGTCTTCTCTAGTCTCTGAAAAATAGAAACAAATGAACTAAATAACTGCCAACGAATGAAAAAAAATAGACAACCACCTGAAGGAGGATGGGCGGCCCAACTAGCTCGCATGTCAAAAGCAAGTCGCATATGCATTCCACGGTTTAGCTAAACAATAGGGGTGATCTGAATAAAAGAACCTAAATAATACTACCTCCATCCCAAGACCTAAGGCTTATATTTTTTCAGAAAGTTAAACGAAGTAAAGTTTAACCAAATTTTTAGAAGAATTCATCAACAAATATGATATTTTGTAGGTATCATATGAAAATATATTTCATTATCTATCTAATGATATTGATTTTGTACTTTTCACGTTAATGATTTTTGATAAAAACTTAATCAAACTTAATTAACATAGTTTAACTTTCTGAAAAATATAGGCCTTAAGATTTGGGATGGAGATAGTATATGGGTACATTAATGGTAGATTAGGGGCAAATAATACAAATCAACAAAATCTACTAAGAACTAACTTAACTCTTAGTAAACTAAGCCCTAGTCACACCCAAAAAATAATAGTCACGGAGAGGAAATAAACATAAGGCAACGCACAAGGTGTATGCAATGCACATATCACGAATTATACAGATGTCTTGATCAAAGTATCAAGATATAAATTTGTTGGGATAGTAGATCTAGTTGGCTTTTCTGCAGTTCTTCCTGATCTCGAAACGGGTGCCCTCGGCGGGGAGCTCGCTGAGCTTGGCCATGGCCTTGCCGAACTGGAGGTACCACTTGTTGGCATCGGCCTTGAACGTCTCCATGCTACCCTCGCCGGTGGTGTCGTTGCGTAGCTCCCAGTCGGACCTGAAGAGCACCGCGTTCTGGAGGTTGGCGTGGTAGTAGCTATTGTCCAACACCCCGCTCGCCGTCTTGGACGTGTCCACCCCTTTGTCGTCGTAGTCGGACGCGTTCCGAAAGGCGAACTCCTTGTCTCGAATGTTGTTCGGCTCGATCGGGTCCGGCACCGTCGCCGTCGTCTTGGCCTCTACGTCGGCAACGAGCGCCGTCTGGTACTTGGCGCTGATGGGGGTGGTGTCATCGTCAAGGCGGTCCTCGAAGGACGAGCGGTGGGCGACGCCGACGGCGTGCGCGCCCGAGAGGACGACGAGCTCCCTCACGGTGAAATTCTTGGATGCGAAGTTAGCCTTGAGCTGCGGGAATCGCAAGGTGGATGGCGGGAGGACCGCGTCTGCAGCGGCGGCGGAGGAGCTGACGCCGTCCATGCGGCCCGTCTTCACAGAGTAGGCGATCTTGCCGCGGCTGACGACGAAGGTCGCGTGGCGCGCGGCCAGGACGACAATGTCGGCGCAGGAGACGTCCTCGCCGACCTCGCCCTTGATCTCGTCGATCACGTCAAAGCCGTTGAGGCCGATGTTGTTCTTGGCCTTCTTCTCCGTCTTGCTGCCGTCCAAGAGCACGGACGCGTCGCAGCCCTGCACGCACCATTATTCAGTATACTGCAGGCTAATAATAGAGATTAATCAGGTAGGAATGGCTTGATTAATCACGCACGTTAACCCAGCAGTCGTGGAAGAGCAGTCGGATGAGGGCGGGGCCGACGCCGGGCTTCTCCTCGATGGCCTTGGCCACTATCTTGTTAACCTTGTCCACAACGGCGTCCTTCTTGCCATGGCCGCCGCCGCGGCCACCATGGACAGTTACAGGCTGCCCGGCGAAGAAGGCGAGCCCCAGGCAGAGAGAGAATACGATGGCGCGCGCCCTGAGCTTCATCACCATTGCCGATCGATCGCGAGATAGATTGCTAAGATGGATTGTTGTGTGTGTAGTGTATCAGTGAGCATGAGAGGAGTGGTATATATAGTACGTGCACCGTGACGAACATGCAAGCTGCGCTGGAGATATCGATGGGCTTCATTTGCTTGCATGCACCCACGCAATTGTTTGTGCTGGTGCGGCATCAGACTGCAGCATTTGGCACACGCGTGCGTATCAATTTGGAATTTGGATATAAATAGTATGCTACAAGAGATTCCAAAAATGCAGGCCGCCAAGCGAACAATGTATATCCGCATTGTGTGCAGCACAGCAACATGTAGCTTATCTTAATGCTTGGATAATCAGCTGGAGCGCGTGGTGTCAACTATCAACGGACGCGTATGCAGGTTGCCAGGAATTTGCTTATATCTGCAAGACATGTCAACTTACTTGTTTGCTTTTTTGTAGGGAAAAGGGGTTATATTACCGAGAAACCACGAATGTAGCCTGAGCTATGTGTAGCTTGTTTTTTGAACCAAAAAACCTAAGACTACACTTTAAAGTTTTTTAAAAAAATCAGAAATTAAATCTGTAGGTAGAAAATATTGTGTCTACCAACTTGAAAATTTTCAATTTGAAATACCACATATTCGAAACTGTGCAAAAATACAAAATCTGACATCTCTAGTAGTGAAGAGTGTAAAATTTTAAGATTTTGTCATTTTTGTGCAACCCCCAATATAAGGTACATCGAATTTAAATTTCAGACATTCGTAGAACATAGAATTGACATAAATTTTCAGATTTTTTAAAAAACTTTAAAATGTTAATTTTGAATTTTGAAGAAAAAACTACATGTAGCTTGGGTTACAAAAATCCACTCCCAATTATATTACTCCTACTCAAGAAGTGGCACTACAATTCCCAAGGATACCATCCACGATCTCATAAGGAATTAATTCCAAGAGCATCTCCAATAGAGTACATAAAGTTTGGTAACTCGACGGTGATTATATCACGTACTTCGGTCCCTGACTCGCTCCCTTGCCCACCTAACTCCTCGGTGGCGGGCGAATCCTTAGACCACTTGTCCTCCAAGCTTCCTTCCCCATTCTCCCCTGCCATCGTAGCCGACTTGGGCCGCCGGGCATTGTCTGTGCGGTGCCGGCGGCGATGGGGTTGAATTTTCCCGTGGCACGGGGCTACTCGACGACGACGGTGCAACTCGGTCAATGGTGGTATGGCTGGGTGGTGTGAGACCTGCGAGCCAGGCGGTAGGAGCCACGGCAGCATGCTCGGTAGGGACGCTAGCGGCAGTCGCTCGACCTAGATCTGGGCCCTTTGGGCCCCATTAGGGCTAGGACAGGTCGTCTGCCCCTCGCGTGATGACGGTGCTACCTGAGGCGGAGAAGGTGCGTCGGCAGTGGTTGAATGGTGGCGGCGCTATCGGTCTGCCAGCTACAGCGTGGCTACAGGAACTTTACATGCTAGTTTGCGCCCAATGTGTCTTCGCTGCCATGTCTGGTTGGCTACCGCGAAGACGGGGAAGGTAGTTCCCTCCCATGTGGCTGTGGTGCTGCCACCCGCGACCGTGTTGTCTCCCTTTTCTTCTTCTAGGCCTTGAGACGGTGACGACATGGAGACAGCGAGGATGGTTCCAAGACCAAGGTAGCGCGTGTTGGTGGGCGGCAGGTTGGGTGGAGCACTTTAGATCATCTGGGGTGATGGATTTGGGGGTCGGGGAAACATGTCAGCTCGTCCGATACCGACGCGGTGATGCCTGCGGGTGTTGCCTCTCCTTTCTAGAGGGCATCGGTGTACCCCCTCTCCACCTCCATCCGCGTACTGGGAGAAACCCTGGGACAAGTCCGGGCAGCAATGGCATCATCGCCGCTTTCCTTGTTGAAGGTGTTGCTTAGTATTTATTGTTTTGGTGTGCTAGGAGCGTGGTCGGACTTCTCTAGAGGGCACAATGGTTGCGAGTCATCCTTGTTTCGTCGATCTACTGGGGTTGGAATTTGTTTTTCTTTTTTCTCTGTTTTTTTTTGGCTTGGTTGTGTTGTGGCCCCAACTTGGTCGTTGTATTGTGTTGTTGCTATATTAATATTGCGGGGTGAAAGGCTATTTCGAAAAGGATAGTGATTATGGCTAGACAAAGAAAAAAAAGGTTTGGGTAGCCTTTTTTTTTGTGCTTTTGCAGCTGACCCAATACCATACACAAATTGGCATTAAACAAAATCTCCACATAATATCCATGCACCTGTTATCCTTTTTCTTTTTTGAAGTGAAGTAGTCTGTCGGGTTTGCTAAACGCTTACTTGTGTATCCTCGACTGATTAGAAATCTTAGATGTTTTTTTGTCATAGTTAAAACCTCATCGCAACGCAAAATCTCAGTTGTATTAATATTACAATTCATACTACCATGAATTAAGGTGTAATTCTATGATTTAGTAGACTGAAAAATTAAGTTAATTCTTAGTCGACTAGAAATTATCAAAGGGTGTAGCTAATTCTAAGTTAACAAACTTAATTCTCATTCAAATCATGTCATCTTAATCCTTTTTAGAAAATAATCAGTTGTAACCCCCCTTGTAACTGAAAATTCTTAGTTGCAACCCCACATATAACTGATAATAATGAGTTACAACCTCACTTGTAACTGAAAATTATTATTTGCAACCTCACTTAATTCTCGTAGACGCACGAATATGATGGTTGTATAGACTTAATTCTCAACTGGATACTAAACTGTTACATTGCCATGAGTTGCAACATGGGCTATGTCTGAGATTTACCGGTTGCAACTAAGATTTTATTACAGGTACATGGGTTGCAACTGGGAAAAGAGTTCGGATTGCTTCATAATTATTATTTTTGTCTCCATGCTACAACTAAGGCTCAATGCCATCACCTATTTTTCCATGTGAGATTACTCCCCTTTCCATTAATTGCAAAACTAAAATACAACCGGATATGTTTGGTAAGAAAAATGTTTGGTAGGATAACCGGATATACGATCTTCACATAAAAATCATACTATAGGGCAAAAGCCCACCCCTAAATACATCAAAGTCTTAACCAACATATCCAGAGAACAACAAATTAACCACCAAGGGATAGGTTAAAAAAACAACAACCAAGACACTACATCAACCAAACCAAGAGCTCAGCCATCGGTGATCATCAAACACACCGAGAACAGAAGAGCAACTATCGATGATACGTAAGAAGAACTCGCCATGTATATTGCCACCTCTGAAGCTTTCGCCATTAGATGTTGAACCCCGCCTTTGGTCTTGTACGCATCATCCACACCATAAAACCCTGCGAAATAACAGAGAAATGTTCACATAGAAAAAAATGGTTAGCGCATGAGATCTCAGAACTTTCTTTTCAAAGGTGATCTGGTTTCTAACATTCCAAATACCCAAAAATTGCACCTAGAAGCAACATATGATATGTCTTCCCATGTGGGGAAAAGGAATGTAACCAAGCAATGCTTTGCAAAAGAGTTTTTGGACAAACAATAGCTTTGAACATAGATCCTAAATTCCCCCAAAGCACTCTTGCATGAGAGCATGTAAAGAAAAGGCGAGTAGGAGATTCATTCTGACCACAAGAAGGGCACAAAGGAGATCCATGCCAAAAAAAATATCCCTTGTGAGAATAGTATTCTGAGACAACTAATTGCCACAAAAATTATCTCGAGAGGGATTTTTCTTACCAAATCTTTTTTTATGTGTCCTAAAAATATCTCTGTCCAACAACTTATACACAAAGGTAGAAAACCACTTTTTCGCGGCAATGTTACAGGCAATACCATCAGACACATTAGGCTAGTCGATTTTCCTAGCATAGTTTTTGATATAGTCCCACTTTTCTTGCAACACAAGAAGTAATCTTCTTTGAAAAGGGGTGATAAAATTGCAGCTTAACACTTTCTCAAAAGTACAACCCTGAGCATGACACACATTAAACAATAATAGATAAGACACACATAGAGGTGCAGACTTCCTAGCCTTAACATTACCTTATGTTTTATTCCTTAGATATTTAGCCTTAACAATTTGTTGCCAAATCCCATTTTGAGTGTATAATTTCCATCACCACTTACATAACAAATATTATGTTTCCTCGGATCCTTCACAGCAATACCGCTTTTGTTTCTAGACCATCTCACATATGATATTTTCTCTTCTTTTTCTTACCAGCCCAAAAGAATCTTTGTCTATGGTTATTCAACTTCTCAATACACGTTAGACTCAGCAGGAACGTAGACATAAAGTAAGAAGAGATGCCAGATAAGCAAGCATCTAGCCAAGTTAGCCTAGCACCAGATGTAGCTGCATCACAGATCCATGATTCTAATTTTTTCAAGAATTTAGCATCAAGGAAATCCCAATCCATGTTCTTCAAGTTTGCAAATGTCATAGGCACTCCCAAGTATTTCATTGGAAAATTTCCATCTTGAAAATTGAAGAGAGGAGAATAAAACTTTGTTATATTATTTCACGACCAACAACAAATAGTTCACCTTTCAGAAAATTTATCTTTAAACCTAACATTAATTCAACATATATAGGAAGAGTTTGAAGTTCGCACCTTTCTCACGATCATGAGAGATACCCAACATATCATACTATGCATATTGTAAAATAGCTACTCAATTTTCCACAAAATCAAGAGCCGGGAAAAAACAAAGCCCATCTCTTTGAGCATTTAAAACTATTTTAGTTCCAAAAACACTAACCATATTAAACATGATAGAGGACATGGGATATCCTTGCCTCACACCCTTGGCACTTTGGAAATAATCGCCAATCTCATCATTGATATTAGCACTAAAAATTCCATTATGCAAAATTTGCCTCACCCATAAATAGAAAACAGAGTAAAACCTCACACTTGAAAGCAATTAAGCAGAAAATCCCACTTACATCGTCGTAAGCTTTCTCGAAGTTGATCTTCAAGATAATGCCTACTACTTGCTTCTTGACATGCACATGATGCATAATCTCGTGAAATAAAAACCACACCCACTATGTTTCTATTTTTATGAAAGCATTTTTGTGCACACTTATTAATTTTGTGGCACACGTCTCCAATCTCAGAGTCATAGTCTTAGTAATGAACTTATAAATGCATCTAAGGAGAAGGGTAGGTCTAAATTGTAGAATTTTATTGGCCTCCGCGATTTTAGGAAGCAAAATGATATTGCCATAGTTTAACCTCTGCACATCCAAAGGATCAACATAAAAGCTATAAAAAAAGGTTCATAACATCATAGTTGACAATATCCTGACAAGATCGATACAATCTCAATTGGTGTTTGATACGTCTCCGACGTATCGATAATTTCTTATGTTACATGCCACATTATTGATGATATCTACATGTTTTATACACATTATATGTCATTATTATGCGTTTTCCAGAACTAACCTATTGACGAGATGCCGAAGGGCCAGCTCTCGTTTTCTGCTGTTTTTGGTTTCGTAAATCCTAGTAAGGAAATATTCTCGGAATCGGACGAAATCAACGCCCAGCGATCCTATTTTTCCACGAAGCTTCCGAACACCCGAGAGTCGCTGCAGGGGGGCCACGAGCCCACCAGATGATAGGCTGGCGCGGCCCAGGCCTTGGCCGCGCCGCCCTACTGTGACACCGCCTCGTCGACCCTCCGACTCCGCCTCTTCGCCTATTTAAAGGTCCCTGACCTAAAACCTCGATACGAAAAAGCCACGGTACGAGAAACCTTCCAGAGCCGCCGCCATCGCGAAGCCAAGATCCGGGGGACAGGAGTCTCCGTTCCCGCACGCCGCCGGACGGGAAGTGCCCCCGAAGGCTTCTCCATCGACACCACCGCCATCTTCATCAACGCTCGTTGTCTCCCATGAGGAGGGAGTAGTTCTCCATCGAGGCTCTGGGCTGTACCGGTAGCTATGTGGTTCATCTCTCTCCTATGTACTTCAATACAATAATCTCATGAGCTGCCTTACATGATTGAGATTCATATGATGATGCTTGTAATCTAGATGTCATTATGCTAGTCAAGTGGATTTTACTTATGTGATCTCCGGAGACTCCTTGTCCCACGTGTGTAAAGGTGACAAGTGTGTGCACCGTGTGGGTCTCTTAGGCTATATTTCACGTATCACTTATTCACTGTTATGAATGGCATAGTGAAGTGCTTATTTATATCCCTTTATGATTGCAATGTGTTTTGTATCACAATTTATCTGTGTGCTACTCTAGTGATGTTATTAAAGTAGTTTATTCCTCCCGCACGGTGTAATGGTGACAAAGGTGTGCATCGTGTAGTACTTGGCGTAGGCTATGATTGTGATCTCTTGTAGATTATGAAGTTAACTATTGCTATGATAGTATTGATGTGATCTATTCCTCCTTTCGTAGTGTGAAGGTGACAAGTGTGCATGCTATGTTAGTACTTGGTTTGGTTATGTTGATCTCGTCATGCACTCTAAGGTTACTTAAATATGAACATTGAATATTGTGGAGCTTGTTAACTCCGCATTGAGGGTTCGTGTAATCCTACACGCTTAGTGGTGTTCATCATCCAACAAGAGGGTGTAGAGTCTAGCATCTATCTATTTATTCTCGTTATGTGATCAATGTTGAGAGTGTCCACTAGTGAAAGTATGATCCCTAGGCCTTGTTCCTAAATATCGCTATCGCCGCTTGTTTATCGTTTCATCGCATGTTTACTTCCTGCAATATTACTACCATCAACTCGCACGCCAGGCAAGCACTTTTCTCGGCGCCGTACTACTGCTCATATTCATTCATACCACTTGTATTTCACTATCTCTTCGCCGAACTAGTGCACCTATTAGGTGTGTTGGGGACACAAGAGACTTCTTGCTTTGTGGTTGCGGTGGTTGCATGAGAGGGATATCTTTGACCTCTTCCTCCCCGAGTTCGATAAACCTTGGGTGATCCACTTAAGGGAAACTTGTCTGCTGTTCTACAAACCTCTCGCTCTTGGAGGCCCAACACCTGTCTACAAGAATAGAAGCACCCGTAGACATCAAGCTATTTTCTCGGCGCCGTTGCCGGGAGGAAAGGTAAAAGGCACTCATACTCCGGTCCCGTGTACTAAGTACTTTTCTCGTTACCGTGGTGTGTTTGCTCGAAGCTATTTCCTTTAGATCCCGCAATTGCATCTTTTTGTTTCTTGTTTACACTAGTTTGGCATAATGGACAACAATGAGCTTCTTATTCTATTTCCCGATTTAAGACATGGATGGTTTGATGCGAAAATTAAAAAACCTATGGAACATATTAGTATGAACGCTTTGAACACCATTGTTGCTAATGATATGGAAAATTCTAAGCTTGGGGAAGCTGGCTTTGATGAGCATGATATTTTTAGTCCCCCAAGCATTGAGGAGAAAATTTACTTTGATGATACTTTGCCTCCTATTTATGATGATTATAATGATATTGGTCTTTTAGTACCGCCTGTTATGGAGGATAAATTTGATTATGATTACAATATGCCTCCTATATTTGATGATGAGAATAATAATGATAGCTACTTTGTTGAATTTGCTTCCACTACAACTAATAAAATTGATTATGCTTATGTGGAGAGTCATGATACTTTTATGCATGTGAATAAGAATGCTTTATGTGATACTTATATTGTTGAGTTTGTTCATGATGTCTACTGAAAATTATTATGAGAGAGGGAAATATGGTTGTAAAAATTTTCATGTTACTAAAACACCTCTCTATATGCTGAAATTTTTGAAGCTACACTTGTTTTATCTTCCTATGCTTGTTACTTTGCTCTTCATGAACTTGTTTGTTTACAAGATTCCTATGCATAGGAAGCATGTTAGGCTTAAATTTGTTTTGAATTTGCTTCTTGATGCTCTCTTTCGCTTCAACTCTTATTTCTTGGGAGAGCATCATTAAAATTGTCGAGCCTATCTTAATGGCTATAAAGAAAGAACTTCTTGGGAGATAACCCATGTGTTTATTTTGTTACAGTACTTTTATTTTGTATTTGAGTCTTGGAAGTTGTTACTACTGTAGCAACCTCTCCTTATCTTATTTTATTGCATTGTTGTGCCAAGTAAAGTCTTTGATAGTAGGGTTGATACTAGATTTGGATTATCGCACAGTAAACAGATTTCTGTCTGTCACGAATCTGGGCCTAATTCTCTGTAGGTAACTCAGAAAATTATGCCAATTTACGTGAGTGATCCTCAGATATGTATGCAACTTTCATTCAATTTGAGCATTTTCATCTGAGCAAGTCCGGTGCCACTTTAAAATTCATCTTTACGGACTGTTCTGTTTTGACAGATTCTGCCTTTTATTTCGCATTGCTTCTTTTGCTATGTTGGATGGATTTCTTTGTTCCATTAACTTTCAGAAGCTTTGTGCAATGTCCAGAAGTGTTAAGAATGATTGTGTCACCTCTGAACATGTGAAATTTTTATTATGCACTAACCCTCTAATGAGTTTGTTTCGAGTTTGGTGTGGAGGAAGTTTTCAAGGGTCAAGAGAGGAGGATGATATACTATGATCAAGAAGAGTGAAGAGTCTAAGCTTGGGGATGCCCCGTGGTTCATCCCTGCATATTTCAAGAAGACTCAAGCTGTCTAAGCTTGGGGATGCCCTAGGCATCCCCTTCTTCATCGACAACTTATCAGTGTTTCTTCTCTTGAAACTATATTTTTATTCGGTCACATCTTATGTACTTTACTTGGAGCGTCCGTTGTTTTGTTTTTGTTTTGTTTGAATAAGTTCATCCTTGTGTGGGAGAGAGACACACTCCGCTGGTTCATATGAACACATGTGTTCTTAGGCTTTACTCATAGTATTCATGGCGAAGGTTGAATCTTCTTCGTTAAATTGTTATATGGTTGGAATCGGGAAATGCTACATGTAGTAATTCTAAAATGTCTTGGATAATGTGATACTTGGCAATTGTTGTGCTCATGTTTAAGCTCTTGCATCATATACTTTGCACCCATTAATGAAGAAATACATAGAGCTTGCTAAAATTTGGTTTGCATATTTGGTCTCTCTAAAGTCTAGATAATTTCTAGTATTGAGTTTTGAACAACAAGGAAGACGGTGTAGAGTCTTATAATGTTTACAATATGTCTTTTATGTGAGTTTTGCTGCACCGGTTCATCCTTGTGTTTGTTTCAAATAACCTTGCTAGCCTAAGCCTTGTATCGAGAGGGAATACTTCTCATGCATCCAAAATCCTTGAGCCAACCACTATGCCATTTGTGTCCACCATACCTACCTACTACATGGTATTTCTCCGCCATTCCAAAGTAAAATTGCTTGAGTGCTACCTTTAAAATTTCCATCATTCGCCTTTGCAATATATAGCTCATGGGACAAAATAGCCTTAAAAACTATTGTGGTATTGAATATGTACTTATGCACTTTATCTCTTATTAAGTTGCTTGTTGTGCGATAACCATGCTCCTCGGGGACGCCATCAACTCTTTGTTGAATATCATGTGAGTTGCTATGCATGTTCGTCTTGTCCGAAGTAAGGGCGATTTCCACAATCAAATGGTTTCAGTATGCATAATGTTAGAGAAGAACATTGGGCCGCTAACTAAAGCCATGAATCATGGTTGAAGTTTCAGTTTTGGACATAAACCTCAATCTCTTATGAGAATATTAACTGTTGAATGCTTAAGCATTAAAAGAGGAGTCCATTATCTGTTGTCTATGTTGTCCCGGTATGGGTGTCTAAGTTGAAGAATGATCAAAAGCGAGAAATCCAATGCGAACTTTCTCCTTAGACCTTTGTACAAGCGGCATAGAGGTACCCCATTGTGACACTTGGTTGAAACATATGTTATGCAATGATGATCCGTGTTAACCCAAGCTAATTAGGACAAGGTGCGAGCACTATTAGTACACTATGCATGAGGCTTGCAACTTGTAAGATATAATTTACATGATACATATGCTTTATTACTACCGTTGACAAAATTGTTTCATGTTTTCAAAATAAAAGCTCTAGCACAAATATAGCAATCGATGCTTTCCTCTTTGAAGGACCTTTCTTTTACTTTTATGTTGAGTCAGTTCACCTATCTCTCTCCACCTCAAGAAGCAAACACTTGTGTGAACTCGTGCATTGATTCCTACATACTTGCATATTGCACTTGTTATATTACTTTACATTGACAATATCCATGAGATATACATGTTATAAGTTGAAAGCAACCGCTGAAACTTAATCTTCCTTTGTGTTGCTTCAATACCTTTACTTTGATTTATTGCTTTATGAGTTAACTCTTATGCAAGACTTATTGATGCTTGTCTTGAAAGTACTATTCATGAAAAGTCTTTGCTTTATGATTCATTTGTTTACTCATGTCATTACCATTGTTTTGATCACTGCATTCATTACATATGCTTACAATAGTATGATCAAGGTTATGATGGCATGTCACACCGTAAATTATCTTTGTTATCGTTTACTCGCCGGACGAGCAGAACTAAGCTTGGGGATGCCGATACGTCTCCGACGTATCGATAATTTCTTATGTTCCATGCCACATTATTGATGATATCTACATGTTTTATACACATTATATGTCATTATTATGCGTTTCCGAACTAACCTATTGACGAGATGCCGAAGGGCCGCTTCTCGTTTTCTGTCGTTTTTGGTTTCGGAAATCCTAGTAAGGAAATATTCTCGGAATCGGACGAAATCAACGCCCAGCATCCTATTTTTCCACGAAGCTTCCAGAACACCCGAGAGTCGCCAGAGGGGGGCCACAGGCCCACCAGATGATAGGCTGGCGCGGCCCAGGCCTTGGCCGCGCCGCCCTACTGTGACACCACCTCGTCGACCCTCCGACTCCGCCTCTTCGCCTATTTAAAGGTCCCTGACCTAAAACCTCGATACGAAAAAGCCACGGTACGAGAAACCTTCCAGAGCCGCCGCCATCGCGAAGCCAAGATCTGGGGGACAGGAGTCTCTGTTCCGGCACGCCGCCGGGACGGGGAAGTGCCCCTGGAAGGCTTCTCCATCGACACCACCGCCATCTTCATCAACGCTGCTGTCTCCCATGAGGAGGGAGTAGTTCTCCATCGAGGCTCGGGGCTGTACCGGTAGCTATGTGGTTCATCTCTCTCCTATGTACTTCAATACAATAATCTCATGAGCTGCCTTACATGATTGAGATTCATATGATGATGCTTGTAATCTAGATGTCATTATGCTAGTCAAGTGGATTTTACTTATGTGATCTCCGTGAGACTCCTTGTCCCACGTGTGTAAAGGTGACAGTAGTGTGCACCGTGTGGGTCTCTTAGGCTATATTTCACGTAATACTTATTCACCGTTATGAATGGCATAGTGAAGTGCTTATTTATATCTCTTTATGATTGCAATGTGTTTTGTATCACAATTTATCTGTGTGCTACTCTAGTGATGTTATTAAAGTAGTTTATTCCTCCCGCACGGTGTAATGGTGACAAGTGTGTGCATCGTGTAGTACTTGGCGTAGGCTATGATTGTGATCTCTTGTAGATTATGAAGTTAACTATTGCTATGATAGTATTGATGTGATCTATTCCTCCTTTCGTAGTGTGAAGGTGACAAAGGTGCATGCTATGTTAGTACTTGGTTTGGTTATGTTGATCCGTCATGCACTCTAAGGTTACTTAAATATGAACATTGAATATTGTGGAGCTTGTTAACTCCGGCATTGAGGGTTCGTGTAATTCTACACAGTTAGTGGTGTTCATCATCCAACAAGAGGGTGTAGAGTCTAGCATCTATCTATTTATTCTGTTATGTGATCAATGTTGAGAGTGTCCACTAGTGAAAGTATGATCCCTAGGCCTTGTTCCTAAATATCGCTATCGCTGCTTGTTTACTGTTTCTACCGCATGTTTACTTCCCGCAATATTACTACCATCAACTCGCACGCCGGCAAGCACTTTTCCGGGCGCCGTACTACCGCTCATATTCATTCATACCACTTGTATTTCACTATCTCTTCGCCGAACTAGTGCACCTATTAGGTGTGTTGGGGACACAAGAGACTTCTTGCTTTGTGGTTGCAGTGGTTGCATGAGAGGGATATCTTTGACCTCTTCCTCCCTGAGTTCGATAAACCTTGGGTGATCCACTTAAGGGAAACTTGCTGCTGTTCTACAAACCTCTGCTCTTGGAGGCCCAACACTGTCTACAAGAATAGAAGCACCCGTAGACATCAGTGTTTCATCAAGGCCTAGGGCTCTGTTAACATTCATAGAGAAAAGTGAGTTTTTACTTCCTCAACCGGAAAAGGTCTATTCGAATGCTCATTATCATCCTAAATTTCATTCGCATTGTATAAAGAAGGAAAAATATTGAACAAGTTACAAGGATAAGGATTAAATAGATCCTTAAGATGGAGCATGCTTTAACAAAGTTTTCAATCCCCTCGGTAAAACCCCTTGATCATCTATGAATGCGTTGTATTCTTACATTTCCCGCCATTAGCAATCTATTTAAATAGGAAGTATTTTGGTCTCCTTGCAATAGCCACCACCTTCCATGTGATGTCTGATGCGAGTAATCTTCCTCCTCAAAATTTGAATTATACAACTCCACTTTAATAGTATTTTTTACTCAAAAATCACGTGGCAATAAATCTGTACTTTCCGAAAACTCTCCAAGGATTCAAGTTCACATTGCAACTCATCTTTATTTTTCTTCATTTTTAAACCAATTGGACCCCATCCTTAAAAATAGTTCTTAAATCTCTTATCTTGATATTGATAATATCAATAGACTCACCTAATAGCCACATATCCCCCAACCTCATCCATTTTGGGCATGAAGTCCTCATGTTTCAACCAAAAAGTGTCAAATTTAAAACCTCTTTGCTTCTTAGGCAAAGAATTTCACTGAGCAGCTGTACGAGGCGAGAAAACCCTATTTCCCGCCCATTAATGGGGCTTAATACGCTTCGCCCGTGCACTGATATAAATGGGTCGGCCCAAGTAACTCGTGCCTGACACTTTTTCTTTTTCGGCTGCCATTCCGGTCAACTTTTGTCTGGTTTTAACGGATTTTCTCGGTTTCAGTTGGTTTCTTTGGTTTTCTTCAGGGTTCGCGGTTTTTCTGTTTTGTGTTTTTTTGTCTTTTTCTCACTTCTCATTTCCGTTTCTTTTAAAAAATTGAAATTTGACCATTTTTTTTTATTTCCGAACCTTTTTTAATTGAATATTTTTGAATATTTTTTTTTAATTTAATTCTTATTCAAATTTAAAATTTACCTAGTTTCAAATTTTCTCGGAATCTGAATTTGTTCAAATTCAAAATCCGAACAAATTTTTATTTCAGAATTTTTTTTAATTGAACATATTTTAAATTTGAAATTTTTGTTCAAATTCAATTTTTCTCAAATTCTAAATTTGTTCGGATCCGAATTTGGTCAAATTAATTTTTCATTCAAGTTCGGATTTTGTTCATATTCAAAATTTGCCGAGGGGTCCAATTTGTTCAAATTCATTTTTTGCTCAAGTTCGAAAAGCTAACTTGCGGATACAGTGGTTGGAACTCTAGTCTTTGGTATGGTGCGGCAAAGCAAAAACCATTGGGCTAGCAATCGGATCCGTAATAAACTAGAGAAAAATGTTACTATTAACATAATATGAAATGAGTTATTGGGCCGGCCCAAGAACTATGGAGCATGCGTGTGTGCCCTACAAACGTGCGCCAACAAGCGGTGAGTAGGGGCGCAGATCAACTATCACCCCTTAGCGATGGTTTATAACCATCACTAAGGGGAACCCGTTAATGGGCCTGGCCCATTAGTTCGAAAATTGAAATTTTCTCATATTCGAAAATTGCTTAGATTTCAAATTTACCGAGATTCGAAATTTGCTTAGATTTAAAAATAGCCTAGATTCGAAATTTGCTAAGATTTGAACTTTGCTAAAATTACTTTGAAAATTTGTTCGAATTTGAAATTTTCTTAACTTTAAATTTTGCACCACTTTAAAATTTGTTAAAAAAGAAAAAAACAAAAAAAAAACAAAAAAAATCGAAGAAAAACCGAAAGAAAACCGAAACCCAAAAAACCCAGGAAAAAACTTGACGAAAATCGGAAAAACCAAGGCCTACGGACTCCCTCAGTATGTTAATGGGCCGCGGCCCAAAACTCCCCACGGTGAAACCACGCGGCGATGGTTGGTAACCATCAACAGCGGATGATGAAAAGGAATTCCCGAGTAGGGGGTCCCGACTGGCAAATCCTATACACCGACCGTGTCGGTGCCTACCGAGCACCGCACACCCTGGCTCGGGTATTGGGCCTTGCCTATTTTCACCTTTTTCTTTTTTTCGTTTTCGTTTTTGTTTTCTATTTATGTTTATGTTTTATTTTATTTTCTTTTTTCTGTTTTCTTTTTTCTTTCCTTTTCTTTTCTGTTTGTTTTTATTTTTGTTCAAAATTGAAAAAGTTTAGATTTGAAAAGTTCAAATTTAAAATAGTTCAAATTCGAAAACGTTCAAATTTGAAAAGTGTTTAAAACGAGAATTGTTCAAAGCTAAAAATTGTTCGTATCCGAAAAATATTCATAATTGAAAAATGTTCAAATTTAAAATATGTTCACTTCCAAAAATGTTCAAATGTTGGAAAATTTGAATTTTTGAAAAAAAAATTCAATCTAAAAATGGTCAAATTTTGAAAAATGTTCAATCTAAAAAAATCAAAATTTGAAAAACAATATTCAAACATAAAAAAGTTCAAATCCAAAAATTGTTCAAAATCCAAATAATGTTTAAATTCGAAAAATGTTCAAATCCGAAAATTGTTCAAATTCGGAAATTGTTCATATAAAAAAGAAAAACTCGAAAATAATGTGTTCCAATTTTTCAAAAATATACAAATTTAAAATCTTCATATTTTGGAAAATTTATATTATAAAAAATTTGTTTTTCCGAAAAAGTTTCACATTGGCATTTTAATTTTTTATAAAAGAAAAGAAAAGAAACAGCAGAAAAGGAGAAAAACAGGAAATAAACAAAAATAAGCGTGGCTGGGCCGGCTCAACAGGCACGGAGGGGGGGGTGCGGCACCTGGTGTGTACCAACCAGGGTGGTGTATAGTACCTCCCTCCCGACGGGGTAGTGCTTTACGCCCATTCTGAGCGACTGGGCTGCCTCCTGCAGTTTAGATAGGCCGTCAGGAAGTGAAAGCCTGCTGATAATCAGTATGAGAACCCAATACACCTGCGTCCAGCCTCTCCCAAATATTTTGGGCCGCCAGCCTAATCCAGCGCGACAGCACGTCATCCACCCGTTCCTCTTCCGCATCGAACGTAACGAACCACCAACCAACCAAAATCTGTATCACGTCTGTCTGCACCCGGGCCGTCCGTCCGTTCCATCCAAAACCCAAACCCCAACGCTCTCCCCAAGGCCGAGCAGAACAGATAGCATTACCTCGAACACATCGCCGCCGCCTTCTCCTCCCTCGATCCATGGCCACCGCCTCGCTCTCCACCCTCTCCTCCGCGGCGGCCGCCGGCGCCGGCAGGCGCTTCGTGCTCTCCTCCCCGTCGCTCTCCTTCGCCTCCCGCCGCCTCGCCGCCCCGTCCTACCACCTCCGCGCCGCCGCCGCTCCGGGGGCGAGGAGGTTCGCCGCGTCCGCGGCCTCGGCCGCCCCGGTCGTGGCCACCATCGCGGTCGGCGACAAGCTCCCCGACGCCACGCTCTCCTTCTTCGACCCGGCCGACGGCGAGCTGAAGACGGTGACGGTGGACGAGCTGACGGCGGGGAAGAAGGCCGTGCTCTTCGCCGTCCCCGGCGCCTTCACCCCGACCTGCTCCCAGAAGCACCTCCCCGGGTTCGTCGAGAAGGCCGGCGAGCTCCGCGCCAAGGGCGTCGACACCGTGGCCTGCGTGTCCGTGAACGACGCCTTCGTCATGAAGGCGTGGAAGGAGAGCCTCGGCCTCGGCGACGACGTGCTGCTCCTCTCCGACGGCAACCTCGAGCTCACCCGCGCGCTCGGCGTCGAGATGGACCTCTCCGACAAGCCCATGGGCCTCGGCGTCCGCTCCCGCCGCTACGCGCTCCTCGCCGACGACGGCGTCGTCAAGGTGCTCAACCTCGAGGAGGGCGGCGCATTCACCACCAGCAGCGCAGAGGACATGCTCAACGCCCTCTGAGCGGTTCCTGATGGAGCACCTTCTTCTGCTCTGAAACAACGTCTTGTCTAGCAGTGAGTAATAATTCCATGAACTCTGGCTCGTGGTGTGACTGTCCTTCGATGCGTCGCCGTCGTATAGAGGATTTCCTTTTTGGTGAACTGTGCGTGCTGTCGATGTGTTCGATGAAATGGTAGACCAAAATTTTCCAGAGCGTCGCGTACGAATCACTATTGCCAGGCTTGTTTGATAATTTTATTGGTTTTTTACCCATAGAATTCTTTCCTACTGAAGTTATTTGATTCAAATAATTGAACCCATCAAAATTTCTGTAGTTTCCTTTCGTACACTATAATCCCATAGAATTTATAACAATTAGTTAGACCTCTAGGAAAATTTCTATGTCTCTATGACAACTAACACACGCACTCAATCTCTACTGAATTTCTTGCATTTTTCATGTGGGCAATCAAACAATTCATACAATTGATTCTTGCATTTTTCATTCCTGTAGGATACCATGTGGCATGACATACTACGTTTTTTCATAATCCTTTGCTTTTAAACTCCTTTGAATCAAACGGGTCCAAAAGTCTGAAAAATCACTGAAAGACTTCTTTGATTTGGAGGAAATGTGGAGGAAAAGTAGAGGTTTGGAAAATTTTCCTAAGATGTTAATGTTCACTCCTTTGATTCATAGAAATGGTGGAAAGAAAAATCAAAGGAACAATTCCTTTGGATCTCAGTTTCAAGGCAAATCTTATAAGAAATAAAAAATCCACTCAAATCTTATTCTTCGATTTCTATGCACAAGGGTATACACCTGCTAAATGTGGAGGAAAGTAGAGGTTTGAATTTTTTTCCTAAGATGCTAATGTTCACTCCTTTGATTCATAGAAATGGTGGAAAGAAAAATCGAAGGAACAATTCCTTTGGATCTCAGTTTCAAGGCAAATCTTATAAGAAATAAAAATTCACTCAAATCTTATTCTTCGATTTCTATGCAAGGAACGAGGACAGGTTTACACCTGCTATCCTTTCCTATTTCCATCTCTATCCTATTTCTTTGATTTCAGTATCCTGTAGATCAAAGAAGGCCAAAATGTTTTCCAACCCTTCCATGCATATGATGTTGGTGCGTAAATGCATCTAGATCAGCTCGGATGAGAAGAATATAATTTTTTGGCAAAAGAGACCACTTTGTCCAATTCATTGACAAAAAGGACCACCCGTGAATGCAAATGATAAAAAGGACCACCTCGGTTGTGGTGGCAGCGCCCCTGGCGACACGTGGAGCATGCCGCCGCAGAGAGATAGGAGGCAGGAGCCTGCCGTCCCACGCTGTGGCGGCACGTTAGCGAAGCAGCTTCGCCGTCAACCGGCGTCGGTAGTTGCGGGCCATGGCGCCCCACCAAGCGGCGGCAGGCTTACGTGGACATGCCGTCCCATACCGTGGTGGAAGGCCGGCGAGCTCCGCGCCAAGGGCGTCGATACCGTGGCGTGCGTGTCGGTGAACGACGCCTTCGTCGTGAAGGCGCGGAAGGAGAGCCTCGGCCTCGGCGACGACGTGCTGCTGCTCTCCGACGGCAACCTCGAGCTCACCCGCGCGCTCGGCGTCGAGATGGACCTCTCCGACAAGCCCATGGGCCTCGGCGTGCGCTCCCGCCGCCACGCGCTCCTCGCGGACGACGGCGTCGTCAAGGTGCTCAACCTCGAGGAGGGCGGCGCCTTCACCACCAGCAGCGCAGAGGACATGCTCAACGCCCTCTGAGCGGTTCCTGAGGGAGCACCTTCTTCTGCTCTTAAACAGCGTCTTATTTAGCAGTGAGTAATAATTCCGCGAACTGTGGCTTGTGTGACTGTCTGTCCTTCGATGCGTCGCCGTCGTATAGAGGATTTTTCTTTTGTTGAACTGTGAGTGCTGTCGATGTGTTCGATGAAATGATAGACCAAAATTTTCCAGAGCGTCGCGTACGAATCACAATTGCCAGGCTTGTTTGATAATTTTATTGGTTTTTTACCCATAGAATTCTTTCCTATTGAAGTTATTTGATTCAAATAGTTGAACCCATCAAAATTTCTGTAGGTTCCTTTCGTACACTATAATCCCATAGAATTTATAACAATTAGTTAGACCTCTAGGAAAATTTCTATGTCTCTATGAAAACTAACACACCCACTCAATATCTACTGAATTTGTTGCATTTTTCATGTGGGCAATCAAACAATTCCTACAATTGATTCTTGCATTTTTCATTCCTGTAGGATACCATGTGGCATGACATACTACGTTTTTTCATAATCCTATGCTTTTAAACTCCTTTGAATCAAACGGGTCCAAAAGTCTGAAAATTTACTGGAAGACTTCTTTGATTTGGAGGAAATGTGGAGGAAAGTAGAGGTTTGGAAAATTTTCCTAAGATGCTAACGTTCACTCCTTTGATTCACAGAAATGGTGGAAAGAAAAATCGAAGGAACAATTCCTTTGGATCTCAGTTTCAAGACAAATCTTATAAGAAATAAAAATCTACTCAAATTTTATTCTTCGATTTCTATGCACAAGGAACGAGGACAGGTTTACACCTGCCATCCTTTCCTATTTCCATCTCTATCCTATCTATTTCTTTGATTTCAGTATCCTGTAAATCAGAGAAGGCCAAAATGTTTTCCAACCCTTCCACGCATATGAAGTTGGTGCGTAAATCTTGATCAGCTCGGATGAGAAGAATATAATTTTTGGCAAAATAGACCACCTGTCAAATTCATTGATAAAAAGAACCACCCATGAGTGCAAATGACAAAAAAAACCACCTCGGTTGTGGCGGCAGTGCCCCCTGATGACACGTGGAGCATGTCACCGGAGAGACGGGTGGCAGGAGCCTGCCGTCCCACGCTATGGCGGCACGTTAGCGAAGCAGCTTCCCTGTCAACCCGCGTCGGTATTTGCGGGCCATGGCACCCCACCAAGCGGCAGCAGGCTTACGTGGACATGTCGCCCCACACCGTGGTGGCAGGCCCCGCCATCCGACACGCGCGCAAACGCACTTGTAAGCGTTCCCGCTCGATGACGCCGAATTTGTTGATCGGCCCGACCAGGCACTGATTTCCATGCGACGATGCGACGTGAGATTGAGTGCTTTGTTTGAGATTTTCGCTCGATTTTGGTTTGTGGTGAAAGCAATACAAATAAGTGACCACCGAAAGCAGCTTATTTGTATAGGAGTTTGTGCTGATACAACAAATAGAGCACCCACAAGCTAGAGCTTGACTCTGGTGGTTAGGTCCCTTCTGGTGGAACCAGCCCACCCGGAGTTCAAGCTCCTAGATTTGACATGGGTGTTTGCATTTACCTTGATTTATTTCAGGATTTAACCGGCGCTATGCTTTCAGGGTAGGTGAGGACGTGCCCGTCAACAGCAGGCGCTAGTGGTGACTTCGTCAACCTCAAGATATGTCGGCTCGGTCCCTCGGAGGTGCTCATAGGGGTAGGGAGTGCGTGCGTGCGTTCATAGGGGTGTTTGTACGTGCGTGTTTGTGAGCCGCCCTGCGGTTGTACTTGTGTTCTCAAAAAAAAAAAAAGCACCCACAAGCTATGGTAATTTTTTGGTACTGTACATGCTAATTGAAGGATATATAATCCATACTAATTGAAGGCTATATAATCCATACTTACCCGCATACAACCAAAACAGCAGGATCAGAGTTTGCCTCTGCGCTCTCTCTTTCCTTCGCAAAATATTCGAGTGAGTATGAGTGTGCCTTGCTCGGACCAAAATTTTAGGCCGATGAAGGGGAAGAATGCAAGCTTGCCACCGGGTGAGAGCAAAGAGGTGTTGGTGCAGTACCTTGCGAAGGTGAAGGAGGTGGTGGATTTTCCTGATAAGTTGGACATAAAATATTTCATTGTGCACGCACTCACGCATCATGACCCACCCACACAAACAAGTTCATCGTCCTCGAGGCCTACGGTATGTTCTAACAACAAGATTAAAGGCATATTAGTATGTCATTATTTTTCGTTTATTAACCATCTTATTTGTGTTGCAGTCTCCCCGCCTCTTTGCAAGAGGTTTCACCGGATAGACAAGTAACAACCGGATTGGGCACACCGTTGGGTGGAGGAAAAACAACGGCATGTATGGGCAAGGTTCCATGAGGAGGAGCGTTGGGAAAAGGTTGTTGCTAATGATAAAATAGAGAGAGACAGTACAAAAATTAAGGGCGCAGCAAGCTGGAAATCGTGAGGTGAATC
>NC_061509.1:70679699-70730006 GCF_022539505.1 Lolium rigidum
CGTTGAGGAATCCTCTTCCTTGAATGATAAGGTTGATGCTATTATGTCTATGCTTGTGAATGATAGGACTAATATTGATCCTAATAATGTTCCATTAGCTTCATTGGTTGCACAAGAAGAACATGTTGATGTAAACTTCATTAAAAATAATAATTTCAACAACAATGCTTACCTGAACAATTCTAGTAACAACTATAGGCCATATCCTTATAATAATGGCAACGGCTATGGTAATTCTTATGGAAATTCTTACAACAATAATAGGAATTCACCCCCTGGACTTGAAGCCATGCTTAAAGAATTTATTAGTACACAAACTCGCTTTTAACAAATCTGTTGAAGAAAAGCTTGGGAAAATTGATATTCTTGTTTCTAGAGTTGATAGTCTTGCTTCTGATGTTGATCTTTTGAAATCAAAAGTTTTGCCTAATGAGAATTATCATAATAAAATTACTACTACAGCAAATGCCATTCAAGTTAGAATTAATGAGAATATAAGATTAATGGTCTGAACTGCGTGCTAGGTGGGATAGAGAAGAAAATGAAAAACTAGCTAAAGAGAAGAATATAGCTAAAGTTTGGACTATTACCACCACTAGTAATGCTAATGCTACACATGTTGCTGCACCTCCTACTCATACTAATAAAAGAATTGGTGTTAGCAATGTTTCCACTTCTAATGCAAAGCGCGAAAACCGCCCGAAACTCGCTAAAACTGCTGAAACCGCACTGCGATAAAGCTGCTGAAATTTTTTCCAACATTGGGGATGATGATCCCATTGCTTTAGATTATAATGGTTTGAATTTTGATGATTGCCACATCTCTGAAGTTATAAAGTTCTTGCAAAAACTTGCTAAAAGTCCTAATGCTAGTGCTATAAATTTGGCTTTCACGCATCATATTACAAATGCTCTCATAAAAGCTAGAGAAGAGAAACTAGAGCGCGAAGCCTCTATTCCTAAAAAGCTAGAAGATGGTTGGGAGCCCATCATTAAGATGAAGGTTAAAGATTTTGATTGCAATGCTTTATGTGATCTTGGTGCAAGTATTTCTGTTATGCCTAAGAAAATTTATAATATGCTTGACTTGCCACCGCAGAAAAATTGTTATTTGGATGTTAATCTTGCTGATCATTCTATAAAGAAACCTTTGGGTAAAGTTGATAATGTTCGCATCACCGTTAACAATAATCTTGTTCCCGTTGATTTTGTTGTCTTGGATATTGAATGCAATGCATCTTGTCCAATTATATTGGGAAGACCTTTTCTTCGAACTGTTGGTGCTATTATTGATATGAGGGAAGGTAATATAAAATATCAATTTCCTCTCAAGAAAGGTATGGAACACTTCCCTAGAAAGAGAATAAAGGTACCTTATGATTCTATTATTAGAACAAACTACGATGTTGATGCTTCATCTCTTGATGTTACTTGATATACACTTTCTGCGCCTAGCTGAAAGGCGTTAAAGAAAAGCGCTTATGGGAGACAACCCATGTTTTTACCTACAGTACTTTGTTTTTATTTTGTGTCTTGGAAGTTGTTTACTACTGTAGCAACCTCTCCTTATCTTAGTTTTGAGTTTTGTTGTGCCAAGTTAAGCCGTTGATAGAAAAGTAAGTACTAGATTTGGATTACTGCGCAGTTCCAGATTTCTTTGTTGTCACGAATCTGGGTCTATCTCCCTGTAGGTAGCTCAGAAAATTACGCCAATTTACGAGCATGATCCTCAGATATGTACGCAACTTTCATTCAATTTGAGCATTTTCGTTTGAGCAAGTCTGGTGCCATTTTAAAATTCGTCAATACGAACTGTTCTGTTTTGACAGATTCTGCCTTTTATTTCGCATTGCCTCTTTCGCTATGTTGGATGAATTTCTTTGATCCACTAATGTCCAGTAGAATTATGCAATGTCCAGAAGTGTTAAGAATGATTGTGTCACCTCTGAATATGTCAATTTATATTGTGCACTAACCCTCTAATGAGTTGTTTCGAGTTTGGTGTGGAGGAAGTTTTCAAGGGTCAAGAGAGGAGTATGATGCAACGTGATCAAGGAGAGTGAAAGCTCTAAGCTTGGGGATGCACCCGTGGTTCACCCCTGCATATATCAAGAAGACTCAAGCGTCTAAGCTTGGGGATGCCCAAGGCATCCCCTTCTTCATCAACAAATTATCGAGTTCCTCCCCCGAAACTACATTTTTATTCGGCCACATCTTATGTGCTTTTTCTTGGAGCGTCGTTTTGTTTTTATTTTTGTTTTGTTTGAATAAAATGGATCCTAGCATTCACTTTATGGGAGAGATACACACTCCGCTGTAGCATATGGACAAATATGTCCTTGGTTTCTACTCATAGTATTCATGGCGAAGTTTCTCCTTCGTTAAATTGTTATATGGTTGGAATTGGAAAATGATACATGTAGTAATTGCTAAAAATGTCTTGGGTAATGTGATACTTGGCAATTGTTGTGCTCATGTTTAAGCTCTTGCATCATATGCTTTGCACCCATTAATGAAGAAATACATAGAGCATGCTAAAATTTGGTTTGCATATTTGGTTTCTCTAAGGTCTAGATAATTTCTAGTATTGAGTTTGAACAACAAGGAAGACGGTGTAGGGTCTTATAATGTTTTCAATATGTCTTTTATGTGAGTTTTGCTGCACCGGTTCATCCTTGTGTTTGTTTCAAATAACCTTGCTAGCCTAAACCTTGTATCGAGAGGGAATACTTCTCATGCATCCAAAATACTTGAGCCAACCACCATGCCATTTGTGTCCACCATACCTACCTATACTACATGGTATTTTCCTGCCATTCCAAAGTAAATTGCTTGAGTGCTACCTTTAAAATTCCATCATTCACCTTTGCAATATATAGCTCATGGGACAAATAGCTTAAAAACTATTGTGGCATTGAATATGTAATTATGCACTTTATCTCTTATTAAGTTGCTTGTTGTGCGATAACCATGTTTATCGGGGAACGCCATCAACTCATTGTTGAATTTCATGTGAGTTGCTATGCATGTTCGTCTTGTCTGAAGTAAGAGCGATCTACACTGAGTTGAATGGTTTGAGCATGCATATTGTGAGAGAAGAGCATTGGGCCGCTAACTAAAGCCATGATCCATGGTGGAAGTTTCAGTTTTGGACAAACATCCTCAAATCTCTAATGAGAAAAGAATTAATTGTTGTCAAATGCTTAAAGCATTAAAAGAGGAGTCCATTATCTGTTGTCTATGTTGTCCCGGTATGGATGTCTAAGTTGAGAATAATCAAAAGCGAGAAATCCAAATGCGAGCTTTCTCCTTAGACCTTGTACAGGCGGCATAGAGGTACCCCTTTGTGAAACTTGGTTAAAGCATATGTATTGCGGTGATAATCCAGGTAGTCCAAGCTAATTAGGACAAGGTGCGAGCACTATTAGTACACTATGCATGAGGCTTGCAACTTATAAGATATAATTTACATGATGCATATGCTTTATTACTACCGTTGACAAAATTGTTTCATGTTTTCAAAATCAAAGCTCTAGCACAAATATAGCAATCGATGCTTTTCCTCTATGAGGACCATTCTTTTACTTTCAATGTTGAGTCAGTTCACCTATTTCTATCCACCTCAAGAAGCAAACACTTGTGTGAACTGTGCATTGATTCCTACATACTTGCTTATTGCACTTATTATATTACTCTATGTTGACAATATCCATGAGATATACATGTTACAAGTTGAAAGCAACCGCTGAAACTTAATCTTCTTTTGTGTTGCTTCAATACCTTTACTTTGAATTATTGCTTTATGAGTTAACTCTTATGCAAGACTTATTGATGCTTGTCTTGAAGTGCTATTCATGAAAAGTCTTTGCTTTATGATTCACTTGTTTACTCATGTCATACACATTGTTTTGATCGCTGCATTCTTTACATATGCTTTACAAATAGTATGATCAAGATTATGATGGCATGTCACTCCAGAAATTATCTTTGTTATCGTTTTACCTCGCTCGGGACGAGCAGTAACTAAGCTTGGGGATGCCGATACGTCTCCAACGTATCGATAATTTCTTGTGTTCCATGCCACATTATTGATGTTATTTACATGTTTTATGCACACTTTATGTCATATTCGTGCATTTTCCGGAACTAACCTATTAACAAGATGCCGAAGTGCCGCTGTCGTTTTCTCGCTGTTTTTGGTTTCAGAAATCCTAGTAAAGAAATATTCTCGGAATTGGACGAAATAAAAGCCCGGAGGCCTATTTTCTCACGAAGCTTCCGGAAGACCGAAGACGAGACGAAGAGGGGCCACGAGGGGGCCACACCCTAGGGCGGCGCGGCCCCCCTTGGCCGCGCGGCCCCGTGGTGTGGGGCCCTCGTGCCGCCTCTTGACCTACCCTTCCGCCTACTTAAAGCCTCCGTGACGAAACCCCCGCACCGAGAGCCACGATACGGAAAACCTTACCGAGACGCCGTCGCCGCCGATCCCATCTCGGGGGATCCCGGAGATCGCCTCCGGCACCCTGCCGGAGAGGGGAATCATCTCCCGGAGGACTCTACGCCGCCATGGTCGCCTCCGGAGTGATGAGTGAGTAGTCTACCCCTGGACTATGGGTCCATAGCAGTAGCTAGATGGTTGTCTTCTCCCCATTGTGCTATCATTGTCGGATCTTGTGAGCTGCCTATCATGATCAAGATCATCTATATGTAATTCTATATGTTGCGTTTGTTGGGATCCGATGAATAGAGAATACTTGTTATGTTGATTATCAAAGTTATGCTTATGTGTTGTTTAAGATCTTGCATGCTTTCCGTTATTAGTAGATGCTCCGGCCAAGTAGATGCTTTTAACTCCAAGAGGGAGTACTTATGCTCGATAGTGGGTTCATGCCTGCATTGACACCGGGACAGTGACAGAAAGTTCTAAGGTTGTGTTGTGTTGTTGCCACTAGGGATAAAACATTAGTGCTATGTTCAAGGATGTAGTCACTAGTTACATTACGCACCATACTTAATGCAATTGTCTGTTGCTTGCAACTTAATACTGGAGGGGGTTCGGATGATAACCTGAAGGCGGACTTTTTAGGCATAGATGCAGTTGGATGGCGGTCTATGTACTTTGTCGTAATGCCCAATTAAATCTCACTATATTCATCATAATATGTATGTGCATTGTCATGCTCTCTTTATTTGTCAATTGCCCAACTGTAATTTGTTCACCCAACATGATGTTCGTCTTATGGGAGAGACACCTCTAGTGAACTGTGGACCCCGGTCCAATTCTCTTTACTGGAAATACAATCTACTGCAATACTTGTTTTTACTGTTTTCTCTCGCAAACAATCATCTTCCACACAATACGGTTAATCCTTTGTTACGACAAGCCGGTGAGATTGACAACCTCACTGTTTCGTTGGGGCAAAGTACTTTGGTTGTGTTGTGCGGGTTCCACGTTGGCGCCGGAATCCCTGGTGTTGCGCCGCACTACATCCCGCCGCCATCAACCTTCAACGTGCTTCTTGGCTCCTCCTGGTTCGATAAATCTTGGTTTCTTTCTGAGGGAAAACTTGCTGCTGTGCGCATCATACCTTCCTCTTGGGGTTGCCCAACGAACGTGTGAAATACACGCCATCACTTCCCTCTGCGAAGGGCGTGTCTTTTACTTTATGTTGAGTCAGTAAACCTATTTCCCTCCATCTCAAGCAAGCATTTGAGTTGTTGTGACCAAACAATTTATATTGTGATCTATTTCATCATGTCTTTTACTCTTCCTTGTTTAGTACAAGTTTTATCTGAATGAATACAGCTTTGAAAGTTATCAATGATTATGAGGAGACTACTATGATTGAGTATGCAAGTTTATTATAAGCTTTAATATGAGAGCGCTGCTCAATAGATAAGTATAATCTGTTAACCGTTCTCTGACCAAGAACAAAGTTTGCCATCACCAATTATGATTCCTTATGCACCTTTATTTGTGATTACCTTCTACTTGTTTCAAGTTGAATTATATGAGGAAGTTGTTTACTAGAATGTCTTGTGTGAATGAATATGATGCTTCTTGTCCGTATTTTATTTATCGACTCTTCACTCCATAAACATGTGGTCTTGTTTACCGAGTTCAGTTTCGCTTGGGGACAAGCGAAGCCTAAGCTTGGGGGGAGTTGATACGTCCATTTTGCATCACTATTTTTATATCATAATTTGCTGATATTCATTGATATATTTCATATTTGGAGATGATACTTATGTTATTTCATCTATTTTGCATGTTTCATGATTATTTGGGGATCGCGCACCGGAGCCAGGATTCTGCTGGAAAAAGCACCGTCGGAATGCAATATTTCGGAAGATCAACAGTTGACGGAAATTATATGAAAAATCCTATTTTTCCGGAAGACGAAGGGAGACAGAAGGGGGAGCCGAGGGGACCCGAGGTGGGCCCACCTCATAGGCCGGCGCGGCCCAAGGCCTGGCCGCGCCGCCCTGTGAGGAGGGGGCCCACAGCCCCCTCTCGCCTCCTTTTCTTTGCGTACGTCTTCGTCCCGAAAACCTAAGCCCCAGAGGATAGTCGCGAAGAGTCATAGCCGCCTCTGCGGGGCGGAGAACACCAGAGAGAAAAGAGCTCTCCGGCAGGCTGAAATCTGCTGGGGAAATTCCCTCCCGGAGGGGGAAATCAACGCCATCGTCACCGTCATCGAGCTGGACATCATCTCCATCATCATCATCATCATCATCATCATCATCATCATCATCATCATCATCACCGCCATCTCCACCGCTGCACCTCGTCACCGCTGTAACAATTTGGGTTTGATCTTGATTGTTTGATAGGGGAAACTCTCCCGGTGTTGATTTCTACTTGTTATTGATGCTATTGAGTGAAACTATTGAACCAAGGTTTATGTTCAGATTGTTATTCATCATCATATCACCTCTGATCATGTTCCATATGATGTCTCGTGAGTAGTTCGTTTAGTTCTTGAGGACATGGGTGAAGTCTAAATGTTAGTAGTGAATTATGTTGGTTAGTATTCAATGTTGTGATATTTAAGTTGTGGTGTTATTCTTCTAGTGGTGTCGTGTGAACGTCGACTACACGACACTTGACCATTTATGGGCCTAGGGGAATGCATCTTGTATTCGTTTGCTAATTGCGGGGTTGCCGGAGTGATAGAAACCTAAACCCCCGTTGGTATATCGGTGCAGGAGGGATAGCAGGATCTCAGAGTTTAAGGTCTGTGGTTAGATTTATCTTAATTACTTTCTTGTAGCTGCGGATGCTTGCAAGGGGTATAATCACAAGTATGTATTAGTCCTAGGAAGGGCGGTACATTAGCATAGGTTCACCCACACAACACTTATCAAAACAATGAAGTTTAATCAGCTATATGAAGCGAAAGCACTAGACTAAATTCCCGTGTGTCCTCAAGAACGTTTGGTCATCATAAGTAAACAAACCGGCTTGTCCTTTGTGCTAAAAAGGATTGAGCCACTCGCTGCAATTATTTCTCTCGCACTTTACTTACTTGTACTTAT
The DNA here is from genome assembly GCF_022539505.1 of Lolium rigidum. Lineage (NCBI taxonomy): Eukaryota > Viridiplantae > Streptophyta > Magnoliopsida > Poales > Poaceae > Lolium > Lolium rigidum. The sequence continues at coordinate 70,687,239 of NC_061509.1, forward strand.
TTCATCGGCTATATCAAAACCCCCTGAATACTTGTCTGTGAGCATTTACAGTGAATCCTTCATCGAAACTGCTTGTCAACACCTTCTGCTCCTCGTTGGGTTCGACACTCTTATTTATCGAAAGTACTACGATACACCCCCTATACTTGTGGGTCATCAGGGAGAAAGAAGATTTCTGCAAGGGGAGTCTCTCGTCTCCAATCTCTTTACTTTGTTATTGTTTTGCTTAGTTTATTTTACTTTGTCGTGTTTGCTTCATTATACCAAAAACACAAAAAATAGTTTTTTATAGTTGTTATTTTGTTTCTTTATTTTTAGCTCATTATGTTGATCCCTAAGTACGTTTTGAAAGAGCTATCAATAGGTAGTGGTTCTATAATTGGGAGAGATAACATTGAAGAATTCTTCAATCATGTTAGTAAGCACAAAGATAATGAGGATTGATCCTTAGTAGAACTTGCTCCTAATTATGAAACTGGTGCAGCTTATTTAATTCAAATGTTAGAGGCTAGGTTTGTTAGCCTTAAACCCATAATGCAGAAAATGTTTCTTAAACTTCCTGAAGTTGAGGATGATGAATAGAGAGATTTTATTCCGAAAACTTTGCTTAGAGAATTTAGAGATATTGTTATAGAAGCTAGGAAAGTCTTTGATCGGTTTAAGATGCTAGGCTCATGTGTAGATTTTATTGGTACACTTGAAACAATAGACAACATCAAACTATAAAATAGGGAGGAAATCAAAATACCAATACCTTTCAAACTCGTAGAAATGCATGAAGCTTTGGATTTTTTTTTGATTGGATTGTTCCTGAAAACCCATTTGATGAAAGTAGTGAACCCAAGAGTGTTGAGAGAGGGTCTTCTAAAACTTATATGGATAAAATACAATTCCTTGTTGAAAATACTTCTGGCATTGATCTTGATGCTTCTTCAGTTTAAAAAACTTGATGCGAGCTCTTTTTCTGCGCCTAGCTGAAAGGCCTTAAAGAAAAGCACTGTTGGAAGATAACCCATGTTTTATTTCTGTAATTTTTCTTTTATTGAGTCTTGGAAGTTTTTACCTCTGTAGTAACCTCTACTTATCCTTTTTATTTTGTTTTTGTGCCAACAATAGCCTCTAATAGGAAGAAAGTAAGATTTGGGAAAGTTGTTGTCCTACAATAGATTCTGTGCTGTCACCAAAAAAATTCGCATTCCCGTCCAGAACGTAATTTTTAGCTGATAATTGTTTAGCATATGCCCCAGGTTATTATATAACTTTCGTTAGTTTTGCACTTTTCAATTTGAGCAACAGAGGATTTTCAAAAAAATTGAGTTTTACCTGATGTTCTGTTTTGATAGATTTCTGTCACTATTTGCATTTGCCTCTTAATCTCTTTATTTTTTAGTTCTTTTGAGAGAAAGAGCTTTTTGAAGAAGTTGCTACAGTAACTAATGTTTTAATGGATGTTTGACATATGTTAGAACTGGACCAAGTGGATTTTTTATTTTGATTACACTAATGCTACTAATGAAAATTGTGTGAAGTTTTGTATGAAGGAAGTTTTCAAGTGTAGGGAGAGAAGAATGATGTAATGAGATGAAGTATGGATAAAATCTCAATCCTGGGGATTCCCATGTCACCCCAAGAAATATCCAAGAGGTACAAGCATCAAAGCTTGGCAATGCCCAAGGCATCCCCTTCTTCATCAACAAAGTATATGGTCATCTTTCAAGATGCTATATTTTTATTGCTTCATGTGCTATGTGTTGTTCTTGGAGCGTCTTTATTTTTGTTTTTAGTTTTCTTTAGTTTTGTTTGCTGTAGCATATGGTTGGATCCCAGCATATTTGTTTTGGAGAATGACACACTCCGTTTTAATTGCATAGAACACTCTAGTTTCCACTTTTATTGTTGTGCGAGTGTTCTCTTTTGCTAGTACTGCGTTTAGCACTGGTTTTCCACTCGTATTTTTTTCAGAGGTTGTTAGTTTTCTTTTGTAAGGTATGATTAGCTCTCTGGTCTTTATTGATTATTATCTATGGGAGTTGTTTTATTGATTGGTGTTGGAGACGAGTAAAATGTTTCATACTTATAGTGATGCAAAAGGAAACTTGTTTAGACTGTGACATAGACTTTAGCATGTCATGTTGGATGTTATTTTAATAATATGCTTAGTAGTTATTGTTGTAGCATGACTTTTCTCAAAAAGCATACAGTGCTTAATGTGCCATTGAACGAATCATGTGTTTTTTTCATCATATAAAAGCATAATATTGTGGTATTCTCATTTGATGCTTTATTGGGTTGGCTTGGCACATGTTTACAACATGTTATAAATACAAACCAGTCACCTAAAGGCTCGATGATCATTTATTTTTTGACTTGTAATATCACTTTATGCTTTGATTAATCATGTTTTGTCGCTATGCATGATTATGGCCATTATTGCTCTCTTATTTGGTCGCTCCCAATCTTTTGCTAGCATTCATCTGTACTGAGTATGAGCTCTACTCATGCATCCAACTACTAAAAGCCAAAGTTTGCCAATCGTGTCCACCATACCTACCTATATGTGGTATTTCACCGCCACTTCAATGTGAATTGCTTGTGTGCTACCTTTACACCTTCAAAAATTATTACCTGTTTTGTGTTTTGTTTTAGCTCATGAGGAAGTGTTCAATGTTTTATCATCTCTTTCATGTTTATTATGGCTTAACACTTTTACTAGCATGCACAATGTGCTGGTACTTAATTTTGCAAAAGAGCAGGTGCGGGTGCCCACCCACTAAATATAAATTGAACCGATAATCCAAATATCCTAACACTATGTACTTGAAAAATCTTGAACTTAGCTTGTTTAAACAAAGGAGAAGAGGAACTTTATTATTCTCTCTATAGGAGCCGCTCTTGAATCCATTAAACATGAAAGGATGATAGATCATTTGATGCCATTCGTTGACATAGACATACATGTCTCACAAAATATATATTCAACACCTCTATTGTATTCAAATTAAACAGCTCTAGCACATGAGTAATCTTGCTTTCCTCGGTGCGGGGCCTTTCTTTTACTTTTATGTTGAGTCTTCATCTTCTTACTTTATGCACCAATTAAGAGAGCATAGTTGTCATTCTGAGTATAATGTGCATAGTCCCAAAATTTATTATTGATTGATTCATGATTATGCTATTGCTTGTTCTCAAATTACTTGTATCTAGTCACCCTTTGAACTTTAAATGTGTCCTGTCATTTATGTTTTGTTACTTCATAAAGGACAAGCTGAGTACCACTTTGCTATGTTTTCTCTGCTAAAAAACAAACATTTGCTTTCAGTGCACAATTATTCATGATCCCTTGTTTGAGTTACTTCTCATGTTGTAACATAGTTGCTAAGTTCTATTGTTAGAATTATATCTATGGTGCCTATGTTTAGAGTATTTTGATCCCGCCTCACAATGCTTTTACAATAACTTGATCAAGATTGTGTTGGCTTCATGTCACCTCAAAAATTATTTTTATTATCACTTACCTACTCGAGGACGAGCAGGAGTTAAGCTTGGGGATGCTGATACGTTGCACGTATCTATAATTTTTGATGCTCCATGCTTATTTTACAACAATTTCTATATGTTTTGTTTACACTTCGTTGCATTTTTATGAATTTTCCGAAACTAACCTATTGACAAGATGCCACAATGCTAGCTCCCTGTTTTCTGTTGTTTTGTATTTCAGAAAAGTTGTACAGGAAATATTCTCGGAATTGGACAAAACAAAAGCCAAAGTTCATATTTTATTGTAACGAAGACGGAGTCTGGAGGAGAGACGAATAAGTGCCACGAGGCGGCCACACCTGGCCTAGGCGCGGCCCAGCCCCTGGCCGCACTGACAAGGGATTAACTTATCAATGCCTACAGATCGTAGACTAGGGTTTTAGTCAGAAGTAGAGGGCAAGTAGATCTCGAAGGTTTCAGCCGAAAAGTACTCGACGATGTAAAAACTAGGGTTGCGTGAGACAATGAATCGATGCCTTCTTTGTCCCTCGACTCCCCCTTATATAGGAGGCGGAGCCGAGGGATTCGTAATACACAAGTTAGAGAGTCCGGGAGGGTTTCCAACCCATCCGCAAGATTACAAGTATTATTTCCTAATACAACTCTAGCTTTCCTTAATAGTAATTTGGGCTTCCGATTCTCTTTATCCTTCGAGTCATGGGCCTTCATTAAACCCCGGGTACCATCTTCGGCAGGCCCATTAGGGATGCCTATGTCAGTAGCCCCCGAGATTTTGTTTGAATCGGAGAGTCAGGAAAATCTCCAACTTTATATTCGTTTAATAGCTCTGAACTTTATCATATATCTTTGGATATGAAATTATATATTGTACAGGGATAATGGTAGTTGGGGCTAGTTCATCTGACGGATCAGGTACTAGTTAACTGCTCTAGTGGCAATCCGCAAAAACCTACTTCAAAATCACGTCCCTAGACATGATCTCGGGATACTGGTGTGAACTTCGACAGGTGCCGCTTAAGGTATTACCATTCTGTCGAGTCCCAGTCATATTTTATCGGGCACCTAACGCGTCCGTTAGGATTTTTCTTCGTATTTGTTGATACGGAAAAAAGTAGCAAACCGACGTCAGAGACGGCGCCACGCCACACAGAACGGATCTGGGGTCTTACCTTCGCAAAGTTTTGCGGCATTCAGAATTTGTTCGCAACTTCGGCGTTCTGAGAATATATTGTCGAGTGCTTTTTCGGCTGATGGAATAGCACATTTTATTGAGTCAACAGATGACTTATATTGCCTTCCCGATGGGAGTATATGTAGAGTTATTTACATAACTCGAAATATGCTTACTTGTTCTTCCTTCTCTCTCTTTTGTATTATAATTTCATCGGGCACGCGAGCAGCGTTCCCGATGGGAGTAGCCCCCGAGGCTACAGCCAAGGACTTGTGCTTGGGTGTAGGCTCAACGCCTTATGTTGCTATATTTTCCTTTTTTCTCGAAGTTTTCATATCTATCGGTTGCGCGACCAGCGCTCCCGATGGGAGTAGCCCCCGAGGCTATGAACAAATGCTTGTATTTGATCATAGGCTCTCGCCATTTCTATTTTGTCACTCTCGAGGTTTTCATTGTTTCAAAGTAGCCCCCGAGCATTTGATCAAAAACTTGTATTTGACCAAAGGCTCTCAAAATAATCAACAATCTTCTATTGTCGCCATTATTATGAAGCTGCTTAGCCGAATTTTTCTCTTACCAAGGTGACATCATTGCTGACGATAGCCACGACCGCTGCATCGGGAAAACGCGAGAACTGCTCTCTCTGCCTCGCGGGCCCAAATTTCTCATCAAGTTGACACGTCGTGCAAGTGGGCGACACACGTCCTCCACTTTTCCTGGCGCACGTACTGTAGCTCCTATTTTTTCTTGTCTGAATGAAATTACTTTTTACCCCTTGTCCATGTGTACACCAACTATGCCTCAATCTCTTCATCCAATGGTGCGTCGATTCACCGCACCTCTATTTAAGGTCATCGTCTTCCTTCTTGTAAACTTTCGCTCGCGCCGCACCTCTGCTTCTCCTTTGCAAAATCCTCCACTGCTCCCATTGCCTCTTGCGCTCAACCACGCTCGCACCTTTCTCCTCCATGCTCATTAATGCCACCACGCGCGCATCTGACCAGGCATAGCACTCCCGAATCCAAGATGGCCACCGAAGATCTGGAATGGGAGAGATCCAAGATCTCGAATCAGGATATGAACCTGCTGAAGAAGCTTGGGTTCGCCAAGAAGGAGAACGCGCTGCACTTCCCCAAGGAGGAGAGCTATCCATCGCCTCCAATCGAGTACCGGGTCAGTTTCGTTGACCATCTCATCCGCGGTCTTTCTCCCCCTATCCATGAATTTCTTCGAGGTCTTCTTTTTGTTTATGGGCTTCAGCTGCATCAGCTGACGCCCAATTCCATCCTGCACGTGTCGATTTTTATCACACTGTGTGAATGCTTCCTCGGATTCCAACCTAATTGGGCTCTGTGGAAGCGCATCTTCTGCCTCCGCCGTAATGGCTCCCACAACGTCGCCTATAACATCGGCGGCGTTGTTATCTGTGTTCGTTCTGACGTCGACTACTTCGATGTCAAATTACCCGACTCCGTCCAAGGGTAGCGCAAGAAATGGCTCTATGTGCACGAAGAGAGCTCCGATTCAGTGGAGAACAATATCGCCCCTTTCGACAGAGGAGCCAAAATCCTTCGCCGCCGTTCCTGGGATGCTGAAGCCACGGAAGATGAGAAATTGGCGACAGAGGCGCTGATTACTCGCATCCACCAGCTCCAGAACACCAGTGGCAAGGAATTGTCGGGTATTCAGATCACCGCCTATTTCCTTAGGATCAGGGTGCAGCCTCTCCATGCTCGCAAAAATCCCCTTTGGATGTACGCTGGTGAAGAAGACGTCGACAGGCTCTCCAAAGACATTCCTGTGAAGGATTTGGAGAAACTGATCCGAAGGATCTTGTCGCTCAACAAGAAGGATACTATTCCATCCTCTTGCTGTATTACACCATATAGTGGCACCAATCCCCTTCCCGAGGTAATTTTTCCTCTTGACTACTATATTGTCTTCTCGTGTTTTGGTATCTATCGACTACTATCTTGCTAGCGTGTTTTCGCATAACTTTTTGTCGACACTCTTTGTTTTTCGCAGAACCACCCTGTTCTGGCTTCTCTTCCTCCTCTTCCTGAAGGTGGAGAAGTCGAAGAACGTACTGTTGTCGATGTTGACAACCAGGGCACTTCTCGCCCTGAGGTTGAATTTGCGGGTTCTCAAAAATCTGCGGCTTCCTCTGAAAAAGAAGCCGAGTCTGAGGCCACTGCCTCGACACGCTCCCCTCCTTCCGCTGTTTCTCCAAGGAACAAGAGGAAAAGGAATGAAGTCGCCGATTCCGGCTCCTCCAAAGCCGAAGAAGCTGGCCCTTCCGAAAGGAAGACATCTTTCAACCCTTACGAGGATGCCCTTGTCAGCTCGTAAGTTTCCTATTGCTTTTTGTTGTTTTTCACTCGATGTTTTTGTCTATCTTGATGCTGATATTGTCGCCATTTTATTGTAGTGGTGATGAGGAAGAAGAGCAACCTATTGACGCGACTGCTCGAACGAGTACGTCGCGTACTTTAGTTGTGTCTGAAGCTCAGCCTGATGGAGATGAAACTTCGCCTCCTCAGCAAAACATTGAGCATCCAACTCCTCCTGCAAGCCCCCGTGCCCCTTCGCCAAAGGGGGCAAGGGTCGAGCCATCCAAGGAGCCTACCTTACAACTTGGTGGGTCCATGACTCCTCCGCTGGATGACGTAAGTTGCTCACTTCTCCTCTTTTGTGCAAAATATTTTTCGATGCGATCGACTCTTTTTTTTCTTCTGTCGAGCCTTTACCTTACTGATGCTTGCTTCTCTTTTTTCCTTTGTCAGCCTTTGATGAAGGAATTCATCCGTCTCGGTACCCAATTTGTCGGGTACCGCGATTATGCTAAAAAAAGCCGAAGGTAATATTCTACTACTTCTTCTGGCAAATGACCTCTTCCTCCTTTCTTTTCATGATTTTGATTGCTGTCGACTATTTTGTCAGAAAACCTTGTGGAAGCCAACAAACGTGCTGATGCACTTGCTCGTAAACTGGAGCAAAGTGAAAAAGCTCGTAAGAAGGCTGAAACAGATGCTAAGAAGGCTAAGGCAGATGCCTCCGCTGTCGAAGATCTTCGAAAAATACTTCATGACACGGAAACTGCCTTGAGCGACAACATATCCGAGCAAGCTATTCGTGAAGCTGAAATCCTCAGTCGCTTGCAATCGCAAAGTCGACGTTTTGTCAGTAAGCCCTTAAACCTTTGCTACTTCTTCGGGTTGTCAAATTTATCCTTGCGCAATCTTTGACGATCTTTCTTTTGCTTCTTTGTAGGGAAAACACATCAGGATTTTGACTTGGAGTGTCCTGAAGGAGATCAGCTGTTTGACGAGCTTTCCCTTCTTGAATTTCATGGAGAAGAAGCACGCGAAGGCCTTGCTGAAGCTAGAGCAGGTCTGTCGCGTCTTTTTCCTTATTTCTTCCCGAAGACACAAGAGCCCAAGATTTTCACAAATCTCGCCAAGCACTTCAACTCCCAAGAAGATCTTGGGCTTAAACTTCGCCAAGAAGGCCTGAAGATTGGTGTCGAGGGCACCATTGCTCAGTTGCTGACAGCCAACAGGACGTCGACTGGGCTAAGGTTGGCGAGATAAAGGAGATGGAAACGAAGAAGTGGCAATCCTTGATTAAGGCTGCCAAGCCTAACTCCAAGCCAATCCTTGCTTTCCTCGGTTGCAAGCCAACTCCTGCTCCAAGCTCGTCCAAGCCGGAGGTCAAGTAGACCACCCTGTCTTTCTTATTTTTTTTTCTTTTTCTTTTTTCCTTTTGCTGTTGTCGCCAAAGTAGCTTTTGGCGACACTTCTCCCACTAGTTCGCTAGGGTGTCCTCCATTGTAATGCCTTGTAAATATTCTGAGAATCTATGGAATTCTATTTTGCCTGATGATTGATGTCGAACCTTTTGTTTTCAGTTGATATTTGATAACTACACTTCAACTCCTCGCCCCTCCGATGTTTTTCCTGCTTCCTCTCGCTCGAAGAAAACGCCCATTTATAGTGAATTTGGTGAAGATTCCTCGAGTAAAGGTTCAACGCAGGACTTGGAGGAACTTCGTCAGCAGCTTCAGTATGCGAAGAAGCAAACACTTGTGATGATGGAGCAGTCTTGAAAGTCATTCGAAAAAGAGAAAGTTGCGCTGCAGCAGGCTCAGGAAGCCATAGCTGCCAAGGAAGCCGCCATTTCTGAAGCTGCAAAGGCTACCACCCGAGAGAATTTTATGCTCGAGTTGATGAATGAGGCCAGTTTGGATATGTCAGGTATGCTTTTGCAAACAAAAACTTCTTCTGTTTTTTCGCTTTTTCCTCCTTTGATATTCTTGTGATGTCGCCAAATAGGTTCCGATCCTTTCTAGACACAGCTCCCGAAGACCAAAGGGTAGACACAAGGACAAATCTCCTGGTTAACCTTTCACTTGACCATGGTTCTCTGTTCTGGGCCACTCCAGAACCCACCCGACAGATTGTTAGATTTCAAGACCGCGCTTGTCAAGTTCGTGAGTTCCTTGATTTCTGTACAAGGACACTGTCTTTAGTTTACAGCGCCTTGTTCCCGCGCAACAAGATGCCAGAAACCCTGCCTGCTCTGATGGATAAATTCCGGGATGCACCTCGAATCCATGGATTTGTACGGGCTCAAATGTCTGCTGGCGCGAGATTTGCTATGATTATGATACAAATCTGCTATCCGAAGTTAGACATGAGTCGAATTGTTGCCAAGTGCCTAGCCAAGATGGCGAAGAGGAAAAGGAATATTGACAAAATTGATGATGTGGTGAAGCCTGTAGCAGAAAACATGATGGATGAATTGCTTCGGATGGATGCTGAGTTCTTCGTGCAGGGTAGCTATGCTGAACATATTACTCGTACTTCCAATAGTGAACGACTGACCATAGATAACATACTAGGCGGCTGTTAATAATTTTTCCTTTGTCTTGCCGAATTTTCTCAATGATTGCACCTTGTATATTGTAAACATAATCTATATTGTAAAGCCACTAGATATGTTTTCCTTGATTTCTTGTCAAGCCCCCGAGTGTTTCGGTGGTGAATTTCTTTATTGTGTATGCGAGGTTTAAACCAAGGCAACTAAATTATATTGAGTATACTATATTTTACGGGTACGAGCCCCGGGCCTTTTTTGTTGATCGCTATTTTTGTATCTTCGTTTATTTTGCGAGGTGTTTTGCACCAAGGCGAAATATTTTCGATAATATATATTGTAACTCTTGGGCACAAGCCCCCGAGCCTGTCGAAGAAAAAGATATATATCTCCACTATCTTTATTATATTGCAGCACCGCGAGCCCGCCTCATTAAAAACCTTTTCCAGCCCCACTCGCTGCCCTGAAAAAGGAAAAGAGTGCGTCTGAAAACTCGCGGGCGTTTCAGTACATTATATTTTTACAAGGAGGACTATATTTCGACTCTAGGCGTAAAAATGCTTGAGTTGTGCCACGTTCCAGGGGTTTTTCTCGGGAGCCCCCGTCTTCTTGTCCTTTATCCTGTACGCTCCTCCTTCGATTACTTCTGTGACGATATAAGGGCCAAGCCATGGCGACTCGAGTTTTTCAGTACTGTTTTGATTGAGTCGTAGGACTAAGTCTCCAACCTGAAATGATCTTGGTCGCAAACGTCGACTGTGGTAATTTTTCAAGTCTTGCTAGTACTTAGTGACCCGTGATAATACTTCATCTCTGACTTCGTCCAGTGCGTCGACATCGTCTTCCAATGCTTTTCTAGAAGCTTCTTCATCATACTCCGTGACGCTTGGAGAATCATGCTCTATCTCTATTGGTAATACTGCCTCAGCTCCATGGACCAGAAAAAACGGAGTCTCCTGTGTCGCCGTATTTGGTGTTGTTCGGATACTCCACAACACACTTGGCAACTCCTCTGGCCAAGTATGTCGAGCTTTTTCCAATGGTCCTAACAAGCGCTTCTTGATACCATTGCAGATGATACCATTGGCTTTCTCGACTTGGCTGTTGGTTTGTGGATGCGCAACTGATGCGAAATGCAATTTGATTCCCACCTCTGCACAATATGCCTTGAATTCCTTGGATGTGAAATTACTGCCATTGTCCGTGACGATGCTATGAGGTACTCCAAACCGAAAGACAATGCTTTTCACGAACTTAATTGTGGATGCTTGATACGTCCCAAACGTATCTATAATTTCTTATGTTCCATGCTACTTTTATGATGATACTCACATGTTTTATACACATTATATGTCATTATTATGCATTTTCCGGCACTAACCTATTGACGAGATGCCGAAGAGCCGATTCTTGTTTTCTGCTGTTTTTGGTTTCGAAATCCTAGTAAGGAAATATTCTCGGAATTGGACGAAATCAACGCCCAGGGGCCTATTTTTCCACGAAGCTTCCAGAAGACCGGAGGACTTACGAAGTGGGGCCACGAGGTGGCCAGACACTAGGGCGCCGCGGCCCAGGTGCTGGCCGCGCGGCCCTGGTGTGTGGGCCCCTCGTGTGGCCCCCTGACCTGCCCTTCCGCCTACATATAGTCTTCGTCGCGAAACCCCCAGTACCGAGAGACACGATACGGAAAACCTTCCAGAGACGCCGCCGCCAATCCCATCTCGGGGGATTCAGGAGATCGCCTCCGGCACCCTGCCGGAGAGGGGAATCATCTCCCGGAGGTCTCTTCATCGCCATGATCGCCTCCGGATCGATGTGTGAGTAGTTCACCCCTGGACTATGGGTCCATAGCATTAGCTAGATGGTTGTCTTCTCCCCATTGTGCTATCATGTTAGATCTTGTGAGCTGCCTATCATGATCAAGATCATCTATTTGTAATCCTTCATGTTGTGTTTGTTGGGATCCGATGAATATTGAATACTATGTCAAGTTGATTATCAATCTATCATATATGTTATTTATGTTCTTGCATGCTCTCCGTTGCTAGTAGAGGCTCTGGCCAAGTTGATACTTGTGACTCCAAGAGGGAGTATTTATGCTCGATAGTGGGTTCATGCCTCCATTAAATGCGGGACGAGTGACAGAAAGTTCTAAGGTTGTGGATGTGTTGTTGCCACTAGGGATAAAACATCGATGCTTTGTCTAAGGATATTTGTGTTGATTACATTATGCACCATACTTAATGCAATTGTCTGTTGTTTACAACTTAATACTGGAAGGGGTTCGGATGATAACCTGGAAAGTGGACTTTTTAGGCATAGATGCATGCTTGGATAGCGGTCTATGTACTTTGTCGTAATGCCCCGATTAAATCTCATAGTACTCATCATGATATATGTATGTGCATTGTTATGCCTTCTTTATTTGTCAATTTCCCAAGCTGTAATTTGTTCACCCAACATCTCGCTATCTTATGGGAGAGACACCACTAGTGAATTGTGGACCCCGGTCCTATTCTTTACATCTGAAATACAAACTGCTGCAATTGTTCTTTACTGTTCTTTGCAAACAACCATCATCATCCACACTATACATCTAATCCTTTGTTTACAGCAAGCCGGTGAGATTGACAACCTCGCTGTTACGTTGGGGCAAAGTTCTATGATTGTGTTGTGCAGGTTCCACATTGGCGCCGGAATCCCTGGTGTTGCGCCGCACTACACTACTCCACCATCAACCTTCAACATGCTTCTTGGCTCCTACTGGTTCGATTACCTTGGTTTCTTACTGAGGGAAAACTTGCTGCTGTGCGCATCATACCTTCCTCTTGGGGTTCCCAACGGACGTGTTAATTACTCGCAATCAAGCTCTTTTTCTGGCGCCGTTGCCGGGGAGATCAAGACACGCTGCAAGGGGAGTCTCCACTTCCAATTTCTTTACTTTGTTTTTATCTTGCTTTATTTTATTTATTACTTTGTTTGCTGCATTAAAACAAAACACAAAAAATTAGTTGTTAGTTTACTTTATTTACTGTCTTGTTCTCTATATCAAAAACACAAAAAAATTAGTTACTTGCATTTACTTTATTTAGTTTGCTTTATTTACTACTGCTAAAATGGGTGCTGTTGAGAATACTAAGTTGTGTGACTTCACTAGCACAAATAATAATGATTTCCTATGCACACCTATTGCTCCACCTGCTACTACAGCAGAATTATTTGAAATTAAACCTGCTTTACTAAATCTTGTTATGAGAGAGCAATTTTCTGGTGTTAGTTCTGATGATGCTGCTGCCCATCTTAATAATTTTGTTGAACTATGTGAAATGCAAAAGTATAAGGATGTAGATGATGAAATTATAAAATTAAAATTGTTTCCTTTCTCCTTATGAGGAAGAGCTAAAGATTGGTTGCTATCTCTGCCTAGAAATAGTATTGATTCTTGGACTAAATGTAAGGATGCTTTTATTGGTAGATATTATCCTCCCGCTAAAATTATATCTTTGAGAAGTAGCATAATGAATTTTAAGTAATTAGATAATGAACATGTTGCTCAAGCATGGGAGAGAATGAAATCTTTGGTAAAGAATTGCCCAACCCATGGACTGACTACTTGGATGATCATCCAAACCTTTTATGCAAGATTGAATTTTTCTTCGCGGAACCTATTGGATTCAGCTGCTGGAGGTACCTTTATGTCCATCACTTTGGGGGCGGCAACAAAGCTTCTTGATGATATGATGACAAATTACTACGAATGACACACGGAAAGAGCTCCACAAGGTAAGAAGGTAAATTCGTTAAAGAAACCTCTTCCTTGAGTGATAAGATTGATGCTATTATGTCTATGCTTGTGAATGGTAGATCTAATGTTGATCCTAATAATGTTCCTTTAGCTTCATTGGTTGCCCAAGAAGAACATGTTGATGTGAATTTCATTAAAAATAATAATTTCAACAACAATGCTTATAGGAACAATTCTAGTAACAACTATAGGCCATATCCTTCCGCTAATGGTAATAGTTATGGTAATTCTTATGGGAATTCTTACAACAATAATAGGAGTGTACCCCCTGGTCTTGAAGCCATGCTTAAAAAAATTATTAGTACACAAACTGCTTTTAACAAATCTGTTGAGGAAAAGCTCAATAAAATTGATATTCTCGCTTCTAAGGTTGATAGTCTTGCCTCTGATGTTGAACTTTTAAAATTGAAAGTTATGCCTAATAAGGATATCGAAAAAAATTTGTTACTACAGCAAATGCCATCCAAGTTCGAATTAATGAGAATATTAGATTGATGGCCGAATTGCATGCTAGGTGGGAAAGAGAAGAAAATGAAAAACTTGCTAAAGAGAATAATGTAGCTAAAGTTTGTACTATTACCACCACTAGTAATGTAAATGATTCACATGTTGATACACCTCCTACTATCAATGGTAAAATAATTTGTGTTGGCAATGTTACTACTCCTAGTGCAAAGCGTGCAAAATTGTCTGAAACTGCTAAAACTGCTGAAATTGATAAAACTGCTGAAATTTTTCAAAATATTGGGGACAATGATCCCATTGCTGTAGATCATAATGGTTTAGACTTTGATGATTGTCACATATCTGAAGTTATAAAGTTCTTACAAAAACTTGCTAAAAATCCCAATGCTAGTGCTATAAATTTGGCCTTTACAAAACATATTACAAATGCTCTCATAAAAGCTAGAGAGGAGAAACTAAAACTTGAAACTTCTATTCCTAGAAAGTTAGAAGATGGTTGGGAGCCCATCATTAAGATGAGGGTCAATTATTTTGATTGTAATGCCTTATGTGATCTTGGTGCAAGTATTTCTGTTATGCCTAAGAAAATTTATGATATGCTTGACTTGCCACCATTGAAGAATTGTTATTTGGATGTTAATCTTGTTGATAATGCTATAAAGAAACCTTTGGGAAGGATTGATAATGTTCGTATTATGGTTAACAATAACCTTGTCCCCGTTAATTTTGTTGTCTTGGATATTGAATGCAATGCATCTTGTCCCATTATATTGGGAAGACCTTTTCTTCGAACTGTTGGTGCTACCATTGATATGAAGGAAGGTAATATTAAATATCAATTTCCTCATAAGAAAGGTATGGAACACTTCCCTAGAAAGAGAATGAAGTTACCTTATGATTCTATTATTAGAACAAATAATGATGTTGATGCTTCGTCTCTTGATAATACTTGATACACACTTTCTGCGCCTAGCTGAAATGCGTTAAAGAAAAGCGCTTATGGGAGACAACACATTATTTTACTTCTGCACTTTATTTTATATTTGAGTCTTGGAAGTTGTTTACTACTGTAGCAACCTCTCCTTATCTTTATTTTATTGCATTATTGTGCCAAGTAAAGTCTTTGATAGTAAAGCCAATACTAGATTTGGATTGCTGCACAGAAACAGATTTCTAGCTGTCACGAATTTCGACCTGACTCTCTGTAGGTAGCTCAGAAAAATCTGCCAATTTACGTGCGTGATCCTCAGATATGTACGCAACTTTCATTCAATTTGGGCATTTTCATCTGAGCAAGTCTGGTGCCACTTTAAAATTCGTCTTTACTGAACTGTTCCGTTTTGACAGATTCTGCCTTTTATTTCGCATTGCATGTTTTGCTATGTTAGATGGATTTCTTTGTTCCATTAACTTTCAGTAGCTTTGTGCAATGTCCAGAAGTGTTAAGAATGATTATGTCACCTCTGAATATATGAATTATGCACTTACCCTCTAATGAGTTTGTTTCGAGTTTGGTGTGGAGGAAGTTTTCGAGGGTCAAGAGAGGAGGATGATACAATATGATCAAGAAGAGTGAAAAGTCAAAGCTTGGGGATGCCCCCGTGGTTCATCCCTGCATATTTTAAGAAGACTCAAGCGTCTAAGCTTGGGGATGCCCAAGGCATCCCTTCTTCATCGACAACTTATCAGGTTCCTCTAGTGAAACTATATTTTTATTCTGTCACATCTTATGTGCTTTACTTGGAGCGTCTGTTTGTTTTTGTTTTTGTTTTTGTTTTTTTTTTAATAAATCGGATCCTAGCATTCTTTGTTTGGGAGAGAGACACGCTCCGCTGTTTCGTATGAACACATGTGTTTTTAGCTTCATCTTTAATGTTCATTGCGAAAGTTGAACTACTTCATTCATTGTTATATGGTTGGAAACGGAAAATGCCCCATGTGGTAAATGGTTTAATGTCTTGAATAATGTGATACTTGGCAATTGTTGTGCTCATATAGATCTTGTTTAAGCTCTTGCATCATGTACCTTGTACTCATTAATAAATAACTACATAGAGCTTGTTAAAATTTGGTTTGCATGATTGATCTCTAGAGTCTAGATATTTTCTGGTTGAGGTGTTTGAACAACAAGGAGACAATATAAAGTCTTATAATAGTTACAATATGTTCATATGTGAGCTTTGCTGCACCTTTTATACTTGAGTTTGCTTCAAACAACCTTGCTAGCCTAGCCTTGTATTGAGAGGAATTTTCTCGTGCATCCAAATCCTTGAGCCAATAACCATGCCTTGTATTGAGAGGAATTTTCTCGTGCATCCAAATCCTTGAGCCAATAACCATGCCATTTGTGTCCACCATACCTACCTACCACATGGTATTTCTCCGCCATTCCAAAGTAAATTACTTGAAGTGCTACCTTTAAAATTTCTTTTCTTTACCTTTGGAATATATAGCTCATGGGATAAAATAGCTTAAAAACTATCGTGGTGAAGAATATGTACTTATGTGTCTTATTTCTTAGTAAGTTGCTTGTTGAGCGATAACCATGTTTTCTGGGGACGCCATCAACTCTTTTACCTTTGTTGAATATCATGTGAGTTGTTATGCATGTCGTCTTGTCTGAAGTAAGGGCGGTTTTCACATCAAATGGTTTGAGTATGCATACTGTTAGAGAAGAACATTGGGCCGCTAACTAAAGCCATGATTCATGGTGGAAGTTTCAGTGTGGACAGCTAATCCTCAATCTCTTATGAGAATAATAACTGTTGTTGAATGCTTATGCATTAAAGAGGAGTCCATTGTCTGTTGTCTATGTTGTCCCGGTATGGATGTCTAAGTTGAGAATAATCAAAAGCGAGAAATCCAATGCGAGCTTTCTCCTTAGACCTTTGTACGAGCGGCATAGAGGTACCCCTTTGTGACACTTGGTTGAAACATATGCTATGCAATGATAATCCGTGTTAACCCAAGCTAATTAGGACAAGGTGTGAGCACTATTAGTATACTATGCATGAGGCTTGCAACTTATAAGATGTCTTATACATAACTCATATACTTTATTACTACCGTTGACAAAATTGTTTCTTGTTTTCAAAATGAAAAGCTCTAGAAAAAATATAGTAATCAATGCTTCCCTCTGCGAAGGGCCTATCTTCTACTTTATTGTTGGGTCAGTTTGCCTATTCTTTCTATCTTAGAAGCAAACACTTGTATCAAGTGTGTGCATTCATTCTTACATGTTTACTTATTGCACTTGTTATATTGCTTTGTGTTGACAATTATCCATGAGATATACATGTTGAACTTGAAAGCAACCGCTGAAACTTATATCTTCCTTTGTGTTGCTTCAATACCTTTACTTTGAATCTATTGCTTTATGAGTAACTCTAATGCAAGTCTTATTGATGCTTGTCTTGAAAGTATTATTCATGAAAAGTGTTTGCTATATGATTCATTAGTTTACTCATTATCTTCATCATTGCTTCGAATCACTGCATTCATCTCATATGCTTTACAATAGTATGAACAAGATTATGATAGCATGTCACTTCAGAAATTATCTTTGTTATCGTTTACCTACTCGAGGGCGAGTAGGAACTAAGCTTGGGGATGCTTGATACGTCCCAAACGTATCTATAATTTCTTATGTTCCATGCTACTTTTATGATGATACTCACATGTTTTATACACATTATATGTCATTATTATGCATTTTCCGGCACTAACCTATTGACGAGATGCCGAAGAGCCGATTCTTTGTTTTCTGCTGTTTTTGGTTTCAGAAATCCTAGTAAGGAAATATTCTCGGAATTGGACGAAATCAACGCCCAGGGGCCTATTTTTCCACGAAGCTTCCAGAAGACCAGAGGACTTACGAAGTGGGGCCACGAGGTGGCCAGACACTAGGGCGGCGCGGCCCAGGTGCTGGCCGCGCGGCCCTGGTGTGTGGGCCCCTCGTGTGGCCCCCTGACCTGCCCTTCTGCCTACATATAGTCTTCGTCGCGAAACCCCCAGTACCGAGAGCCACGATACGGAAAACCTTCCAGAGACGCCGCCGCCGCCAATCCCATCTCGGGGATTCGAGAGATCGCCTCCGGCACCTCGCCGGAGAGGGGAATCATCTCCCGGAGGTCTCTTCATCGCCATGATCGCCTCCGGATCGATGTGTGAGTAGTTCACCCCTGGACTATGGGTCCATAGCAGTAGCTAGATGGTTGTCTTCTCCCCACTGTGCTATCATGTTAGATCTTGTGAGCTGCCTATCATAATCAAGATCATCTATTTGTAATCCTTCATGTTGTGTTTGTTGGGATCCGATGAATATTGAATACTATGTCAAGTTGATTATCAATCTATCATATATGTTATTTATGTTCTTGCATGCTCCCCGTTGCTAGTAGAGGCTCGGCCAAGTTGATACTTGTGACTCCAAGAGGGAGTATTTATGCTCGATAGTGGGTTCATGCCTCCATTAAATGCGGGACGGTGACGGAAAGTTCTAAGGTTGTGGATGTGATGTTGCCACTAGGGATAAAACATCGATGCTTTGTCTAAGGATATTTGTGTTGATTACATTACGCACCATACTTAATGCAATTGTCTCGTTGTTTACAACTTAATACTGGAAGGGGTTCGGATGATAACCTCAAAGTGGACTTTTTAGGCATAGATGCATGTCTGGATAGCGGTCTATGTACTTTGTCGTAATGCCCCGATTAAATCTCATAGTACTCATCATGATATATGTATGTGCATTGTTATGCCTTCTTTATTTGTCAATTGCCCAAGCTGTAATTTGTTCACCCAACATCCGCTATCTTATGGGAGAGACACCACTAGTGAAATGTGGACCCCGGTCCTATTCTTTACATCCGAAATACAAACTGCTGCAATTGTTCTTTACTTGTTCTTTGCAAACAACCATCATCATCCACACTATACATCTAATCCTTTGTTTACAGCAAGCCGGTGAGATTGACAACCTCGCTGTTACGTTGGGGCAAAGTTCTGTGATTGTGTTTTGCATGTTCCACGTTGGTGCCGGAATCCCTGGTGTTGCGCCGCACTACACTCCTCCGCCATCAACCTTCAACGTGCTTCTTGGCTCCTACTGGTTCGATAACCTTGGTTTCTTACTGAGGGAAAACTTGCTGCTGTGCGCATCATACCTTCCTCTTGGGGTTCCCAACGGACGTGTTAATTACGCGCAATCAATGCTCCATCTGGTGAATTTATCGGCTTTGCTTCTATCCACTTCGTGAACTTGTCGACAGCGACGAGCATGTACTCATATCCTCCTAGCGAAGCTTTGTGTAATTTTCCCACCATATCGAGACCCCACTGAGCAAAGGGCAAAGACAAGGGTATTGACATCAATTCTGCTGCCGAAGAGTGAGGCTTTGTGGCAAATCTCTGGCACACATCGCAAGTTCGTACTATCTCCTTTGCATCCTCGATTGCTGTCAACCAATAAAATCCTGCTCGGAAAACCTTGGCCGCGATAGCTCGACTGCTTGCATGATGACCACATATTCCTTCGTGTACGTCCTTCAACATCATCTTTCCTTCTTCGGGTGTGACGCTGATACGCGTGAAGCACACGTTCGTTGGGAACCCCAAGAGGAAGGTGTGATGCGTACAGCAGCAAGTTTTCCCTCAGTAAGAAACCAAGGTTATCGAACCAGTAGGAGTCAAGGAGCACGTGAAGGTTGTTGGTGGCGGAGTGTAGTGCGGCGCAACACCAGGGATTCCGGCGCCAACGTGGAACCTGCACAACACAATCAAAGTACTTTGCCCCAACGTAACAATGAGGTTGTCAATCTCACCGGCTTGCTGAAAAAAAAGGATTAGATGTATAGTGTGGATGATGATGTTTGTTTGCGAAGAACAGTAAAGAACAGTTGCAGTAGATTGTATTTCAGATGTAAAGAATGGATCGGGATCCACAGTTCACTAGTGGTGTCTCTCCCATAAGATAAATGCATGTTGGGTGAACAAATTACAGTTGGGCAATTGACAAATAAAGAAGGCATAACAATGCACATACATATATCATAATGAGTACTATGAGATTTAATCGAGGCATTACGACAAAGTACATAGACCGCTATCCAAGCATGCATCTATGCCTAAAAAGTCCATCTTCAGGTTATCATCCGAACCCCTTCCAGTATTAAGTTGCAAACAACAGACAATTGCATTAAGTATGGTGCGTAATGTAATCAACACAAATATCATTAGACAAAGCATTGATGATTTATCCCTAGTGGCAACATGACATCCACAACCTTAGAACTTTCGTCACCGTCCCGCATTCAATGGAGGCATGAACCCACTATCGAGCATAAATACTCCCTCTTGGAGTCACAAGTATCAACTTGGCCGGAGCCTCTACTAGCAACGGAGAGGATGCAAAAACATAAACAACATATATGATAGATTGATAATCAACTTGACATAGTATTCAATATTCATCGGATCCCAACAAACACAACATGTAGCATTACAATTAGATGATCTTGATCATGATAGGCAGCTCACAAGATCATACATGATAGCACAATGAGGAGAAGACAACCATCTAGCTACTGCTATGGACCCATAGTCCAGGCGTGAACTACTCACACATCGATCCGGAGGCGATCATGGTGATGAAGAGACCTCCGGGAGATGATTCCCCTCTCTGGCAGGGTGCCGGAGGCGATCTCCTGAATCCCCCGAGATGGGATTGGTGGCGGCGACGTCTCTGGAAGGTTTTCCGTATCGTGGCTCTCGGTACTGAGATTTTCGCGACGAAGGCTTTAAGTAGGCGGAAGGGTAGGTTACTTCCGCTGCCCGCTGGAACGGGGAGGTGGACGTCGTCTTCATCAACAACCGAACGTGTGACCGAGTACGGAGGTGCTGCCCGTTCGTGGCGCCGGTGATCAAGATCTTCTACGCGCTTTTACAAGCGGCAAGTGAACGTCTACCGCAGCAACAAGAGCCTCATCTTGTAGGCTTTGGAATCTCTTAAAGGGTGAGACTCGATAAACCCCTTGTTGCTACCGTCTTCTAGATTGCATCTTGGCTTGGATTGCGTGTTCGCGGTAGGAAATTTTTTGTTTTCTATGCATCGTTATCCTACATACGGCCAGGAATATTTTCTCCCAACATGGGTGGCAGCGTGATCTTCGGCTGGATCCTCCTAGCCAGTCTTTGTTTATGGTTTTTGAACTATGTTTTATATTAGAATACCTGTGTGGTTTTGTAACGAATCTGTGAGCGGCTGTGTGCATCTTATTTATGCAGAGGCCGTGCTATTGCGCAAGTAATAAAGTGCCCATTTTCGAAAAAATATGTCATGTAATGGTTGTTTACATTTTCTAATGTTGTTTCTATATTTTAGTTGAAGGATGCTCTATTCATGCATACGAAGTGGATCAAAGAAAAATAATTTCCTCTTATGCATGTCTTTACCAAGCTTGAGAATTGTTCGAGGTGGGGGAAGACCCGGCTTACCCTCGGTTGTCTTGGTTGGACGCCCAATTGGTAACAAGAAAGCCAAGGTCGAGTGGAATGGTGCCGCGTCGTTGGATGCTATGAGAACATCCATTGACATGCTCGTTGTCGAGGTGGTTTCAAGATCGAAGGATAGGGATGATGAGCGGCATGAGAAGAACGATCAAAGGTGGAAGATGTTGTTGGACAAGGCCGAACACAAGATCAAGCTCGAGGAGACCAAGGTTGAAGCCGCTAAAGTAACCGTCCAAGCCAGACTCATCCATGCCATGAACGAGTCGTTGCAAGCCACGGTGACCAAGACAAAGGAAGATTCCAAGATCTTGACACAACTGACATTTTCACCATGGATGATGATGCTAAGGCGTGGTGCAAGATGGCCCGGGCTCGGATCATGAAGGAGATGATGGTAACATCGACGGTAGTGCAGGCCACGTCGGCCATGCAGCCGCCACCAACGACAGAGCTTCCACCTATAACTTCTGAGCAGCCAGCACCGGCTTTCATTGACGACCCATCGAACTCCTCCATTTGATTCCCTCTACCCGGTTTGTAATATGATTTATTAGACTTGGTGTCATTTTGGTAGCCGGCGCGTGGCCGATGAATTTGAATTTGAGACCTTGCATTTGAACGGGGGTGCCTTCGTGAGCTAATTTAAACTATGATTTGCTTTTCCACATTTTTTAATAGCTTTTGACCAATGAGGAATTAAATTGAGGAACGCTGTTGGAGCCAAAACCGTTGCAGCTTTGCCCGCGCTCTCCAAATGCTTCCTCCAAGACTCTTGGCAGCCTCCATTTGAAGGGCACCGGTGGAATGCTCTTAGACTGCAGTGTTCACGACTTAGAGATTTCAGACAGCTACACATTTGATGAAGGAGTGGCAATAATTAGAGCTGTGTGCCCTGACCTCTCACCTACGTGTATCATCTAAAACAGGCGTGTTGAACTAGCTGACTCTCAGCAGGCATCGCATGCACACATTGCAGAAGTTGTCGTTCTAATGAATGAAAATGTTTTTTTTCCAGTAATAAAACGTTTTTTTAGATTGTCTAGAAACAAAAGGTGCCTTGGCTGAGTCAACTTTGAGGTCAATATGGGCTTATTTGTGTGAGATGCTTGCTTGTTGCGTGAGCTTGGGTGCTAACCTAAAACCGGCCCAAGATGTTGTCGATGACTACCAGGTTGCTAGGAATCGAACCCAGACCTCCCAACAGGGCCCGTTAGCTGGCTACCCGAGTGTAAAGTCTAAACTAGAAGAAGATACTCGACTAAAAAAAATAAAAAAAACTAGAAGAAGATACCACCACCAACCAATGCATGAACACCTAACCCCAAAAGAGCAACGAGAAATGCATGCTCTTGACTCCTTCCTTCTTCACCGACGGTTCCACATGGATAAAATTCTTTCCGGTGAAACATCTTCTTTAATTCCCCGTTTCTTAGTATTTTCTTACTGTCGCCCCCTGTATCTGTACGTGCCGCGCTGTGATACCTGTAGCGCAGGCGCGCGGCACATGCGCCATTGCCGGTCAGACAGACCAATTAACTCGGCAGCAGCTCCGATCGTCGCTCGCACACTAAACAAATCGGCGCTCGCCGTGGTGGATCCATGGTGGTGGTGGGGTTAGCGCCTTAGCGGTCAATCAATCTCCGCTGATCGCTAGCAGAGCTTTTAGCAAAGCCACCCCAACCAACTGCGGCCTTTGCTCGATGATTGAATAATGGTTCCGAAGCTGACCGGTAAAGGGCCGGGCGCGCAAGTTGTGGCGCCGGTGTCGACGACGACGATGACGACGAGATTAAGCCGCATGTGGCCGGACCGACGGGAAACACCCCCTCCGGCCCTTAATGCACTGTCTCGGGGACGACGGTGACATAAAGCAAGCTACCGGCCGGGTGGCTCGAATATGCCATCGCCCATCGAATAGGAAGATAAACAATGCCCTTTAATTGATCGCGCGCGTTTACGCCCGGCAAATTGAACCCTAAACCTGCATGCCAAGTCGTCGTACGGGCAGCTTAATCTGTCCCAACTTGCGCGCTTGATTTCTGGATCTCTCCACCGCTTTGGAGCTTAATTATGCTTCTTCTAACATGATGTGATGCTTCTTTCTGCTCCAGATCGATCGATCGTGCCAATTTGACGCATGTGTTGCTTCTTCTAACAAGGGTTTCGCGGGAAACCAGCAGTGTTGTGCTCTGCAGGTACAGTGACGTAGGCTCCCAAGAGAATGAAATTTAACAAGCAGCTAAATCTCCTATTGGCAAACGTTAACACAAATCAACTCTCCACCACAACATACTGATCGAGCGAACGCGGGAGTGACCTCACAACAAGTTTTGACCTCATTTCACACAAAAGAAACACGCCAGCCATGAAGATCACTCAACTTTTAACATGCCGTTATATCTTCTACAGTCCACCATCAACCCTCTTGATGTGTCCCCGCTCAAGTACTACTCTAGCTCCACCCCACAAGCCATATGGACCGTGATTCCATGAATGTGCATAGGGAGGACCAACCAATAAGTAGTTTTTTTTTTTTTTTGGCTTGACATAAAAACTGTTTGATTGCACCTCCAAGAAAGAACTAGCTTGATTTCCCTTATTGGAGACCCGACGAATCCCTATTATCAAACTAAATAAACCTCAAGCAATAATAGATCAGATAGAGTATTTGTTTACGACTAGTTACATGGCATCATAGTTGTCACACTTATGATAAATCTTTTTCTGAATTTGTTACCTACTTAGAAAATCAAGGCATAGGAAAATATTCTTCCTCTCTTGGGCAATAAAATCGCAAGATTCCTAGCCATGGGCACCAGATGGAAAAGTCCACTTCCCTCTCTTGGGCAGTTGACTTGAGGTATCACTTATATAACCACAAGCCCACTTTTCACTCCAAAACTATTTTTCTATATGAAGTACTAAATTTGGAAAATCTTAATAAGTGGCACTTTTCATTTTAGTAATCCAAACTTGACATGTAAATGCTTCACCCTACGCAACATGCACAAAATTTTACAGATTTTAGTTGAAAAAATGTAAAATCATTTCTTTCCAAAAAAAAATGTGGCGGTTAACACCTACTCCCTCCGTTCCTTTTTAATTGACTCTTTAGTCAATTAAAAAGGAACGGAGGGAGTACGTTGTAATTGGTGCTTGTAAATGTAAATTGATCCAAATATGATAGTTTGTGAAGAAACGCCAGCCAAGGCCATAGTTTAGACAGAGAATTGACCATTTCCCAGCCAGTACATACAGGAAACTTGTTCTACCTAAAATACTGTTCTCTTAATCCCAGATCACATCATTCGAAACCATCAATACAGAAGTCAACTTTCCCCTCGTAATTTTTTCTTCATTCGAGCAGTCATGTTTCCAGCATTTTAACTCCATTCGTAGTCCGGTTTATGAAGGACAAATTTAGCCCAACTAAAAATACATTTTATGTGTATTTTGTGGGATGGACTATGCACCGGTAATATGAAAAATGATTACCCATGGAAAAAAGCAACAAAAGTTGCTTGTTTATTTGTAAATTACAGTTTCCCTGGCAGCGCAGCATTAACCAAACTTAACAAAGATTTACTCCACCCCCATGCATCCTAGAAATTAATATTAAAAAATCCACCCGCATTAATAATTATCAACAACTATACAAAGAGTCTTATAGAGTAACTAATATCACAAATAAGTTAGTGGAGCACCTAGCGAAGACTGTTGACACTTACGTGAGTCGAAGGGATCGAGTTGTCCTCGGTAATTTTTATTCATTCAACCAGTCTTGTTTGGAGCATTTTAACCCCATCCCTACTTCGATTTATGAAGGACAGACTTGGCCTGACTAAAAAATATGTTATGTGTATTTTGTGGGATGGAGTATGCACTGGTAATATGAAAAATGACCAATTACCTATGGAAAAGAAGTAACACAAGTTGCTTCTTTATCTGTAAGTTAGGGCTTTCGTAAATTCCATTCTGTAGGCGAACTAGCCCCGAATTAGATGTACACCATATCTAAATAAAATGGAAATTAGAAAAAGAATGGAGTCAGGATTCCATTGGATGCAATGCATGTTTAAAGAAGTTTTCATAGTAGCATCAACCAAACATAACAAATAATTACTTCACCGCACACATCAAATAAATTAATTTCACAATATTATATTGTGAAAACTTTCGTTTTGTAAAGACCAGCCGGCCTATTAATATTCATCATCAACAATACAAAGGGTCTTATTAAGTAATAAAAATTACATGTAAATCCTTGGAACAACCTAGCGAGGACTACACACCCTGTCACGAGTTGAAGGGGCGTCATCGTCCTCACGCCTCCATCACTAGAGTCGGGCAAAAATTTGTCGTATTAGAGCTTGTTGTAAATAGTCGTAATACGAAAAGTTGACGTGTTAACGTCCCAAAGTACGAACATAGCAGAGGAGCAACCATCAACAATGATGAGAACTCTAGATCATAAGATTCAGGTCTAAATCCAAACCAACTAACACAAAAATCTACCGGATTCTAGGAGATCCGCTGCCACGTGCCCTCACCTTATTTTGACTTTAGGATGTCGCCTCCGCCTCACCATCACAAGGAAGACACTACAAAGACCTAAAACAAGAAAGAGGAAACCCCCCATCGGCGAGAGGCCGGGGTCCGTCACACCTCCAAGGTCTGAAAGGCCATCGTAAGCGGGGTGGACAGCTGACGGTGTCGACGGTAGGGGGTTCGGAAACCCTGAAAAACTTATGAACAATACTTCCTTTCATAACTAGGTGGGGGCTAATGTTACCAGAATATGACAACCAAGGCATTAATTTAGATAGAAGATTGATCACTTCCCCGCTGGTACATACTACTATGAGAAAATTTGCTACATGACAACATTATTTTTAAGCATCTGCCAAAACACATCACTAGAATGTGCCTTTGGCCATTAATATTATAACTTTGTGGTACATTCCTCGTAACACACAACGTCGACTAATATGGAAAGTTTGACATTTTATGCTTATGTTGACCATCCTATTTGTGCCTTTGAACATTTTTTAATCAAGTTCTAATTAGGTCCATGTTTTATTTCTTGATAAGTTATTTACTAAAATCTTTGAAAGTGACGCAATATTTGTCTACAACCTTCAGTTCATGTATAGGGATGTCACACTTAAGTCCCCGATCACCAAATTCAGCATACACGCAATCCAAACACCAATTTCACTAGCTTAACTAGTGTGCATCCTATACAAATTAATAGGGGGGGGGGGATTTTAACTTGCTTAGATATCCACATGAGAAGAGTAAGGGCAGGTTTGACAGTCATTGGTCCTTTCTTTTCAATGATCTTATAGATAGTTTGGATTTGAAAGAAATATCAATGACTGGGAGGCAATTCACCTAGGCTAATAGTTTTCCTGATCCGACATATGAAAAGCTCGATAGAGTGCTTATGGACTCAGACTGGGAATCCAAATTCCCTCTTGTCTCCGTACGCGCTCTCCCCCGAATTGAATCTTTGTCGGATCACGCTCCCGTACTTCTAACAACCGGGAACCCATCTTCTCCTTGTAAAACTCCGTTCAAATTCGAACTTGGATGGCTACATAGAGAGGGGTTCTCGGATATGGTCAAGAATGTATGGGATCAGCAGTATGTCGCCGTCTCTCCAATTCAAAGGTGGAATAGCAAGCTCAGGGCTGTGCGAAAATACCTTGGAGGGTGGGCTCGACATATGGCTGGTCAGCTCAAACACGAGGAACTCAGCCTTTCAACGTCAATTGACGAGTTAGACGCAATTGCGGAATTTAGACGGTTGATGATGCAAGAACTTGATTTAAAAAAATCAATATAATACGAAGTTAGTCGAAATTATTACGTGCGGAGGAACTCAAGTGGTATCAGTGATCAAAGGCTCAGTTCTTACTGGAAGGGGACTCGAATACGAGATACTTTCATAGTGTTGCTAATGGCATGCACAGAAAGAAACGTATTTATTCCTTGGTCCAGGACGATGACACGATCAAGGGTCACGACCAGTTAAAGTTGTATATTACTTCTTATTACAAGAACTTGTTTGGTGCACCTGAGGATTCTCATATATCACTGGATGAATCCAGAGTAGATGATATCCCACAGGTGTCCCCTCAGGAGAACGCTGTCCTTACCGCTCCATTTACGGAGGAGGAGATTAGGAAAGCAGTTTTCCAGATGGAGCACAACAAGGCACCAGGACCTGATGGTTTCCCAGTGTAAGGGTATTTTACCCTTATCCATTATTTTGGTAACAATGACACCGTGCTAGAGAACTTGGTCTAATATGTTTATAAGGATAATCTCAGGTATTAGGCAAAGAGGCATAAATGGTGTATCAAAGGAACAAGAAGGCTAAAGGAGACCCCCCACTTCAACAACAATCGAAAAGGGGTCTACAGCAGAAATCCGGTCTGCCGCCCGGTCCAACCGGCCCAGCAACCGGCCAGTCCGGCCTGCTGCTTGGTCAACCGGTCACCAACCGGGGCGAGTCCGGCGCACGGCCCGGTCGACCGGTCGCCAACCGGGCTCCAAACGAGGACATAGCAGATCCGGTTGCCGACCGGTCGGCCGGCCTATAGACCAGCGAGTCCGGCGTGCGGCCCGGTCGACCGGTCACCAACCGGGCGCCAACCGGACGCTAAACGGAGGAGCTTGATACGTCTTCGACGTATCGATAATTTCTTATGTTCCATGCCACATTATTGATGATATCTACATGTTTTATACACATTATATGTCGTATTTATGCATTTTCCGGCACTAACCTATTAACGAGATGCCGAAGAGCCACTTGATGTTTTCTGATGTTTTTGGTTTCAGAAATCCTAGTAAGGAAATATTCTCGGAATTGGACGAAATCAACGCCCAGGGGCCTATTTTTGCATGAAGCTTCCAGAAGACCGAGGGGGAAAGGAAGTGCGGCCATGAGGCGCCGACACCACAGGGTGGCGCGGCCTGGACCCTGGCCGCGCGGCCCTGGTGTGTGGGGCCCTCGTGTGGCCCCCCGCGTTGCCCTTCCGCCTACTTAAAGCCTTCATCACGAAACCCCCAGTACCGAGAGCCACGATACGGAAAACCTTTCAGAGACGCCGCCGCCGCCAATCCCATCTCGGGGGATTCGGGAGATCGCCTCCGGCACCCTGCCGGAGAGGGGAATCATCTCCCGGAGGACTCTTCACCGCCATGGTCGCCTCTGGAGTGATGAGTGAGTAGTTCACCCCTGGACTATGGGTCCATAGCAGTAGCTAGATGGTTGTATTCTCCTTATGTGCTTCATTGTCGGATCTTGTGAGCTGCCTAACATGATCAAGATCATCTATCTGTAATTCTATATGTTGTGTTTGTCGGGATCCGATGGATAGAGAATACTATGTTATGTTGATTATCAATCTATTACCTATGTGTTGTTTATGATATTGCATGCTCTCCGTTATTAGTAGAGGCTCTGGCCAAGTTTTTGCTCTTAACTCCAAGAGGGAGTATTTATGCTCGATAGTGGGTTCATGCCTCCATTAAATCTGGGACAGTGACAGAAAGTTCTAAGGTTGTGGATGTGCTGTTGCCACTAGGGATAAAACATTGATGCTATGTCTAAGGATGTAGTTACTGATTACATTACGCACCATACTTAATGCAATTGTCTGTTGTTTACAACTTAATACTGGAAGGGGTTCGGATGATAACCTGAAGGTGGACTTTTTAGGCATAGATGCATGCTGGATAGCGGTCTATGTACTTTATCGTAATGCCCAATTAAATCTCACAATACTCATCATATCATGTATGTGCATGGTCATGCCCTCTCTATTTGTCAATTGCCCGACTGTAATTTGTTCAACCAACATGCTATTTATCTTATGGGAGAAACACCTCTAGTGAACTGTGGACCCCGGTCCATTCTTTTACATTGAATACAATCTACTGCAATACTTGTTCTACTGTTTTCTCGCAAACAATCATCATCCACACTATACATCTAATCCTTTGTTACAGCAAGCCGGTGAGATTGACAACCTCGCTGTTTCGTTGGGGCAAAGTACTTTGGTTGTGTTGTGCAGATTCCACGTTGGCGCCGGAATCCCTGGTGTTGCGCCGCACTACATCCCGCCGCCATCAACCTTCAACGTGCTTCTTGGCTCCTCCTGGTTCGATAAACCTTGGTTTCTTTCTCGAGGGAAAACTTGCTGCTGTGCGCATCATACCTTCCTCTTGGGGTTCCCAACGAACGTGTGAGTTACACGCCATCAAGCTCTTTTTCCGGCGCCGTTGCCGGGGAGATCAAGACACGCTGCAAGGGGAGTCTCCACAATTCAATCTCTTTACTTTGTTTTTGTCTTGCTTTATTTTATTTACTACTTTGTTTGCTGCATTATATCAAAACACAAAAAAAGTAGTTGCTAGCTTTACTTTATTTACTGTCTTGTTCTCTATATCAAAACACACAAAAATTAGTTGCTAGTTTTACTTTATTTACTATCTTGCACTCTATATCAAAAACGCAAAAAATTAGTTACCTGCATTTGCTTTACTCATTCCAACATGTTTCCTTCTAATTTTACTGTAAAAGATATACCTGTGGGACAAGAGTCTATAATTGGAAGAGATAATATAGAAGAAATTTTCACCCATGTTAGTATGCATGAAGATCTTAAAGATATACCCTTGCAAAAGCTGCCCCTACTTATGAAGATGCCTCTGTTTGTTTGGTACGCATGATGGAAGCTAGATTTATTAGTCTCAATCCCATGATACAACACATGTTTCTTACACTTTCTGATATGGAGCGGGGAGAGAAGAGAGATTTTGTTCTAAAAGTCTTAGTGCGAGAATTTGAAGATATAGTTAAAGAAGCTAGAAAAGTTTTTATTAAGCACAAGAAACTTGGTTCATTCCCAGATTTTAAAAGAACACTTGAAAAGATGGACATGGATAGAATAAGGTACACTAATAATATTAATGATGGTGGGGAGATTAAAGCACCAATACCATGTAAGCTCCTAGCGATGCACGAAGCTCTAGATGATAATTATGCTTGGCTTGTTCCCGAAAATTTGTTTGATGAGAGTAGCAAGCCCAAGACTAATGAAAAGGGAGCCGCTGAAACTTATGTATCCAGCATACTATGCATGGTTGAGAAAACTCCAAACCCCGCTGTTGATGCTTCATCTCTTGATAATACTTGATACACACTTTCTGCGCCTAGCTGAAAGGCGTTAAAGAAAAGCGCTTATGGGAGACAACCCATGTTTTTACTACAGTACTTTTATTTTATATTTGAGTCTTGGAAGTTGTTACTACTGTAGCAACCTCTCCTTATCTTAGTTTTATGCATTATTGTGCCAAGTAAAGTCTTTGATAGTAAGGTTCATACTAGATTTGGATTACTGCGCAGAAACAGATTTCTTTGCTGTCACGAATTTCGACCTGCCTCTCCGTAGGTAGCTCGGAAAAATATGCCAATTTACTTGCGTGATCCTCGGATATGTACGCAACTTTCATTCAATTTGGGCATTTTCATTTGAGCAAGTCTG
This sequence comes from Lolium rigidum, assembly GCF_022539505.1. NCBI lineage: Eukaryota > Viridiplantae > Streptophyta > Magnoliopsida > Poales > Poaceae > Lolium > Lolium rigidum. The sequence continues at coordinate 70,718,125 of NC_061509.1, forward strand.
GTGCCATTTTAAAATTCGTCTTTACGAATCGTTCGTTTTGACAGATTCTGCCTTTTATTTCGCATTGCCTCTTTTGCTATGTTGGATGAATTTATTTGATCCATTAATGTCCAAGTAGCTTTGTGCAATGTCCAGAAGTGTTAAGAATGATTATGTCACCTCTGAACATATAAATTTTTATTGTGCACTAACCCTCTAATGAGTTGTTTCGAGTTTGGTGTGGAGGAAGTTTTCAAGGATCAAGAGAGGGAGATGATACGATATGATCAAGGAGAGTGAAAGCTCTAAGCTTGGGGATGCCCCGGTGGTTCACCCCTGCATATTTTAAGAAGACTTAAGCGTCTAAGCTTGGGGATGCCCAAGACATCCCCTTCTTCATCGACAACATTATCAGGTTCCTCCCCTGAAACTATATTTTTATTCCATCACATCTTATGTACTTTGCTTGGAGCGTCGGTTTGTTTTTGTTTTTTGTTTTTGTTTGAATAAAATGGATCCTAGCATTCATTGTGTGGGAGAGAGACACGCTCCGTCTGTTGCATATGGACAAATATGTCCTTAGGCTTTACTCATAGTATTCATGGCGAAGGTTGAATCTTCTTCGTTAAATTGTTATATGGTTAGAATCGGGAAATGCTACATGTAGTAATTCTAAAATGTCTTGAATAATTTGATACTTGGCAATTGTTGTGCTCATGTTTAAGCTCTTGCATCATATACTTTGCACCTATTAATGAAGAAATACGAAGAGCTTGCTAAAATTTGGTTTGCATATTTGGTCTCTCTAAAGTCTAGCTAATTTCTAGTATTGAGTTTTGAACAACAAGGAAGACGGTGTATAGTCTTATAATGTTTACAATATGTCTTTTATGTGAGTTTTGCTGCACCGGTTCATCCTTGTGTTTGTTTCAAACAACCTTGCTAGCCTAAACCTTGTATCGAGAGGGAATACTTCTCATGCATCCAAAGTCCTTGAGCCAACCACTATGCCATTTGTGTCCACCATACCTACCTACTACATGGTATTTCTCCGCCATTCCAAAGTAAATTGCTTGAGTGCTATCTTCAAAATTTCCATCATTCGCCTTTGCAATATATAGCTCATGGGACAAAATGGCCTTAAAAACTATCGTGGTATTGAATATGTACTTATGCACTTTATCTCTTATTAAGTTGCTTGTTGTGCGATAACCATGTTCCTGGGGACGCTATCAACTCTTTGTTTAATATCATGTGAGTTGCTATGCATGTCCGTCTTGTCTGAAGTAAGGGAGATTTACCACTCATTTAATGGTTAGAGCATGCATATTGTTAGAGAAGAACATTGGGCCGCTAACTAAAGCCATGAATCATGGTGGAAGTTTTAGTTTTTGACATATATCCTCAATCTCATATGAGAACATTAATTATTGCTACATGCTTATGCATTAAAGAGGAGTCCATTATCTGTTGTCTGTGTTGTCCCGGTATGGATGTCTAAGTTGAGAATAATCAAAAGCGAGAAATCCAAATGCGAGCTTTCTCCTTAGACCTTTGTACAGGCGGCATAGAGGTACCCCTTTGTGACACTTGGTTAAAACATGTGTATTGCGATGATAATCCCGGTAATCCAAGCTAATTAGGACAAGGTGCGGGCACTATTAGTATACTATGCATGAGGCTTGCAACTTGTAAGATATAATTTACATGATACATATGCTTTATTACTACCGTTGACAAAATTGTTTCATGTTTTCAAAACCAAAGCTCTAGCACAAATATAGCAATCGATGCTTTCCTCTTTGAAGGACCATTCTTTTACTTTTATGTTGAGTCAGTTCACCTATTTCTCTCCACCTAAAGAAGCAAACACTTGTCTGAACTGTGCATTAATTCCTACATACTTGCATATTGCACTTGTTATATTACTTTACATTGACAATATACATGAGATATACATGTTATAAGTTGAAAGCAACCGCTGAAACTTAATCTTCCTTTATGTTGCTTCAATACCTTTACTTTGATTTATTGCTTTATGAGTTAACTCTTATGCAAGACTTATTGATGCTTGTCTTGAAGTACTATTCATGAAAAGTCTTTGCTTTATGATTCAGTTGTTTACTCATGTCATTACCATTGTTTTAATCGCTGCATTCATTACATATGCTTACAATAGTATGATCAAGGTTATGATGGCATGTCACTCCAGAACTTATCTTTGTTATCGTTTACTCGCTCGGGACGAGCAGGAACTAAGCTTGGGGATGCTGATACGTCTCCGACGTATCGATAATTTCTTATGTTCCATGCCACATTATTGATGATATCTACATGTTTTATACACATTATATGTCGTATTTATGCATTTTCCGGCACTAACCTATTAACGAGATGCCGAAGAGCCGCTTCTTGTTTTCTCGCTGTTTTTGGTTTCAGAAATCCTAGTAAGGAAATATTCTCGGAATTGGACGAAATCAACACCCAGGGGCCTATTTTTGCACGAAGCTTCCAGAAGACCGATGGGGAAAGGAAGTGGGGCCACGAGGTGCCAACACCACAGGGCGGCGCGGCCTGGACCCTGGCCGCGCGGCCCTGGTGTGTGGGGCCCTCGTGTGGCCCCCCGCGTTGCCCTTCCGCGTACTTAAAGGCTTCGTCGCGAAACCCCCAGTACAGAGAGGCACGATACGGAAAACCTTCCAGAGACGCCGCCGCCGCCGCCAATCCCATCTCGGGGGATTCAGGAGATCGCCTCCGGCACCCTGCCGAAGAGGGGAATCATCTCCCGGAGGACTCTTCACCGCCATGGTCGCCTCCGGAGTGATGAGTGAGTAGTTCACCCCTGGACTATGGGTCCATAGCGAGTAGCTAGATGGTTGTATTCTCCTTATGTGCTTCATTGTCGGATCTTGTGAGCTGCCTAACATGATCAAGATCATCTATCCGTAATTCTATATGTTGTGTTTGTCGGGATCCGATGGATAGAGAATACTATGTTATGTTGATTATCAATCTATTACCTATGTGTTGTTTATGATCTTGCATGCTCTCCGTTATTAGTAGAGGCTCGGCCAAGTTTTTGCTCTTAACTCCAAGAGGGAGTATTTATGCTCGATAGTGGGTTCATGCCTCCATTAAATCCGGGACGATGACGGAAAGTTCTAAGGTTGTGGATGTGCTTGTTGCCACTAGGGATAAAACATTGATGCCATGTCTAAGGATGTAGTTATTGATTACATTACGCACCATACTTAATGCAATTGTCTGTTGTTTACAACTTAATACCGGAAGGGGTTCGGATGATAACTCGAAGGTGGACTTTTTAGGCATAGATGCATGCTTGGATAGCGGTCTATGTACTTTGTCGTAATGCCCAATTAAATCTCACAATACTCATCATATCATGTATGTGCATGGTCATGCCCTCTCTATTTGTCAATTGCCCGACTGTAATTTGTTCACCCAACATGCTATTTATCTTATGGGAGAGACACCTCTAGTGAATTGTGGACCCCGGTCCATTCTTTTACATTGAATACAATCTACCGCAATACTTGTTCTACTTGTTTTCTGCAAACAATCATCATCCACACTATACATCTAATCCTTTGTTACAGCAAGCCGGTGAGATTGACAACCGCGCTGTTTCGTTGGGGCAAAGTACTTTGGTTGTGTTGTGCAGGTTCCACGTTGGCGCCGGAATCCCTGGTGTTGCGCCGCACTACATCCCGCCGCCATCAACCTTCAACGTGCTTCTTGGCTCCTCCTGGTTCGATAAACCTTGGTTTCTTTTCGAGGGAAAACTTGCTGCTGTGCGCATCATACCTTCCTCTTGGGGTTCCCAACGAACGTGTGAGTTACACGCCATCAAGCTCTTTTTCTGGCGCCGTTGCCGGGGAGATCAAGACACGCTGCAAGGGGAGTCTCCACAATTCAATCTCTTTACTTTGTTTTTGTCTTGCTTTATTTTATTTACTACTTTGTTTGCTGCATTATATAAAACACAAAAAAAATTAGTTGCTAGCTTTACTTTATTTACTGTCTTGTTCTCTATATCAAAACACACAAAAATTAGTTGCTAGTTTTACTTTATTTACTATCTTGCACTCTATATCAAAAACACAAAAAATTAGTTACCTGCATTTGCTTTACTCATTCCAACATGTTTCCTTCTAATTTTACTGTAAAAGATATACCTGTGGGACAAGGGTCTATAATTGGAAGAGATAATATAGAAGAAATTTTCACCCATGTTAGTATGCATGAAGATCTTAAAGATATACCCTTGCAAAAGTTGTCCCTACTTATGAAGATGCCTCTGTTTGTTTGGTACGCATGATGGAAGCTAGATTTATTAGTCTCAATCCCATGATACAACACATGTTTCTTACACTTTCTGATATGGAGCGGGGAGAGAAGAGAGATTTTGTTCTAAAAGTCTTAGTGCGAGAATTTGAAGATATAATTAAAGAAGCTAGAAAAGTTTTTATTAAGCACAAGAAACTTGGTTCATTCCCAGATTTTAAAAGAACACTTGAAAATATGGACATGGATAGAATAAGGTACACTAATAATATTAATGATGGTGGGGAGATTAAAGCACCAATACCATGTAAGCTCCTAGCGATGCACGAAGCTCTAGATGATAATTATGCTTGGCTTGTTCCTGAAAATTTGTTTGATAAGAGTAGCAAGCCCAAGACTAATGAAAAGGGAGCCGCTGAAACTTATGTATCCAGCATACTATGCATGGTTGAGAAAACTCCAAACCCCGCTGTTGATGCTTCATCTCTTGATAATACTTGATACACACTTTCTGAGCCTAGCTGAAAGGCGTTAAAGAAAAGCGCTTATGGGAGATAACCCATGTTTTTACTACAGTACTTTTATTTTATATTTGAGTCTTGGAAGTTATTACTACTGTAGCAACCTCTCCTTATCTTAGTTTTATGCATTGTTGTGCCAAGTAAAGTCTTTGATAGTAAGGTTCATACTAGATTTGGATTACTGCGCAGAAACAGATTTCTTTCGTCGTCACGAATTTCGACCTACCTCTTCGTAGGTAGCTCGGAAAAATATGCCAATTGACTTGCGTGATCCTCGGATATGTACGCAAATTTCATTCAATTTGGGCATTTTCATTTGAGCAAGTCTGGTGCCATTTTAAAATTCGTCTTTACGAACCGTTCGTTTTGACAGATTCTGCCTTTTATTTCGCATTGCCTTTTTTGCTATGTTGGATGAATTTCTTTGATCCATTAATGTCCAGTAGCTTTGTGCAATGTCCAGAAGTGTTAAGAATGATTATGTCACCTCTGAACATATAAATTTTTATTGTGCACTAACCCTCTAATGAGTTGTTTCGAGTTTGGTGTGGAGGAAGTTTTCAAGGATCAAGAGAGGGAGATGATACGATATGATCAAGGAGAGTGAAAGCTCTAAGCTTGGGGATGCCCCGGTGGTTCACCCCTGCATATTTTAAGAAGACTTAAGCGTCTAAGCTTGGGGATGCCCAAGGCATCCCCTTCTTCATCGACAACATTATCAGGTTCCTCCCCTGAAACTATATTTTTATTCCATCACATCTTATGTACTTTGCTTGGAACGTCGGTTTGTTTTTGTTTTTGTTTGAATAAAATGGATCCTAGCATTTATTGTGTGGGAGAGAGACACGCTCCGCTGTTGCATATGGACAAATATGTCCTTAGGCTTTACTCATAGTATTCATGGCGAAGGTTGAATCTTCTTCGTTAAATTGTTATATGGTTGGAATCGGGAAATGCTACATGTAGTAATTCTAAAATGTCTTGAATAATTTGATACTTGGCAATTGTTGTGCTCATGTTTAAGCTCTTGCATCATATACTTTGCACCTATTAATGAAGAAATACGAAGAGCTTGCTAAAATTTGGTTTGCATATTTGGTCTCTCTAAAGTCTAGATAATTTCTAGTATTGAGTTTTGAACAACAAGGAAGACGGTGTATAGTCTTATAATGTTTACAATATGTCTTTTATGTGAGTTTTGCTGCACCGGTTCATCCTTGTGTTTGTTTCAAACAACCTTGCTAGCCTAAACCTTGTATCGAGAGGGAATACTTCTCATGCATCCAAAGTCCTTGAGCCAACCACTATGCCATTTGTGTCCACCATACCTACCTACTACATGGTATTTCTCCGCCATTGCAAAGTAAATTGCTTGAGTGCTATCTTTAAAATTTCCATCATTCGCCTTTGCAATATATAGCTCATGGGACAAAATGGCCTTAAAAACTATCGTGGTATTGAATATGTACTTATGCACTTTATCTCTTATTAAGTTGCTTGTTGTGCGATAACCATGTTCTCGGGGACGCTATCAACTCTTTGTTTAATATCATGTGAGTTGCTATGCATGTCCGTCTTGTCTGAAGTAAGGGAGATTTACCATTCATTTAATGGTTAGAGCATGCATATTGTTAGAGAAGAACATTGGGCCGCTAACTAAAGCCATGAATCATGGTGGAAGTTTTAGTTTTTGACATATATCCTCAATCTCATATGAGAACATTAATTATTGCTACATGCTTATGCATTAAAGAGGAGTCCATTATCTGTTGTCTGTGTTGTCCCGGTATGGATGTCTAAGTTGAGAATAATCAAAAGCGAGAAATCCAAATGCGAGCTTTCTCCTTAGACCTTTGTACAGGCGGCATAGAGGTACCCCTTTGTGACACTTGGTTAAAACATGTGTATTGCGATGATAATCCTGGTAATCCAAGCTAATTAGGACAAGGTGCGGGCACTATTAGTATACTATGCATGAGGCTTGCAACTTGTAAGATATAATTTACATGATACATATGCTTTATTACTACCGTTGACAAAATTGTTTCATGTTTTCAAAACCAAAGCTCTAGCACAAATATAGCAATCGATGCTTTCCTCTTTGAAGGACCATTCTTTTACTTTTATGTTGAGTCAGTTCACCTATTTCTCTCCACCTCAAGAAGCAAACACTTGTGTGAACTGTGCATTAATTCCTACATACTTGCATATTGCACTTGTTATATTACTTTACATTGACAATATCCATGAGATATACATGTTATAAGTTGAAAGCAACCGCTGAAACTTAATCTTCCTTTATGTTGCTTCAATACCTTTACTTTGATTTATTGCTTTATGAGTTAACTCTTATGCAAGACTTATTGATGCTTGTCTTGAAGTACTATTCATGAAAAGTCTTTGCTTTATGATTCGAGTTGTTTACTCATGTCATTACCATTGTTTTGATCACTGCATTCATTACATATGCTTACAATAGTATGATCAAGGTTATGATGGCATGTCACTCCAGAACTTATCTTTGTTATCGTTTACCTGCTCGGGACGAGCAGGAACTAAGCTTGGGGATGCTGATACGTCTCCGACGTATCGATAATTTCTTATGTTCCATGCCACATTATTGATGATATCTACATGTTTTATACACATTATATGTCGTATTTATGCATTTTCCGGCACTAACCTATTAACGAGATGCCGAAGAGCCAGTTGTTGTTTTCTGCTGTTTTTGGTTTCAGAAATCCTAGTAAGGAAATATTCTCCGAATTGGACGAAATCAACGCCCAGGGGCCTATTTTTGCACGAAGCTTCGAGAAGACCGAGGGGGAAAGGAAGTGGGGCCATGAGGCGCCGACACCACAGGGCGGCGCGGCATGGACCCTGGCCGCGCGGCCTTGGTGTGTGGGGCCCTCGTGTGGCCCCCCGCGTTACCCTTCCGCGTACTTAAAGGCTTCGTCGCGAAACCCCCAGTACCGAGAGGCACGATACGGAAAACCTTCCAGAGACGCCGCCGCCGCCGCCAATCCCATCTCGGGGGATTCAGGAGATCGCCTCCGGCACCCTGCCGGAGAGGGGAATCATCTCCCGGAGGACTCTTCACCGCCATGGTCGCCTCCGGAGTGATGAGTGAGTAGTTCACCCCTGGACTATTGGTCCATAGCAGTAGCTAGATGGTTGTATTCTCCTTATGTGCTTCATTGTCGGATCTTGTGAGCTGCCTAACATGATCAAGATCATCTATCTGTAATTCTATATGTTGTGTTTGTCGGGATCCGATGGATAGAGAATACTATGTTATGTTGATTATCAATCTATTACCTATGTGTTGTTTATGATATTGCATGCTCTCCGTTATTAGTAGAGGCTCGGCCAAGTTTTTGCTCTTAACTCCAAGAGGGAGTATTTATGCTCGATAGTGGGTTCATGCCTCCATTAAATCGGGACAAGTGACGGAAAGTTCTAAGGTTGTGGATGTGTTGTTGCCACTAGGGATAAAACATTGATGCTATGTCTAAGGATGTAGTTATTGATTATATTACGCACCATACTTAATGCAATTGTCTGTTGTTTACAACTTTATACTGGAAGGGGTTCGGATGATAACTCGAAGGTGGACTTTTAGGCATAGATGCATGCTGGATAGCGGTCTATGTACTTTGTCGTAATGCCCAATTAAATCTCACAATACTCATCATATCATGTATGTGCATGGTCATGCCCTCTCTATTTGTCAATTGCCCGACCGTAATTTGTTCACCCAACATGCTATTTATCTTATGGGAGAGACACCTCTAGTGAACTGTGGACCCCGGTCCATTCTTTTACATTGAATACAATCTATCGCAATACTTGTTCTACTCGTTTCTCGCAAACAATCATCATCCACACTATACATCTAATCCTTTGTTACAGCAAGCCGGTGAGATTGACAACCTCGCTGTTTCGTTGGGGCAAAGTACTTTGGTTGTGTTGTGCGGGTTCCACGTTGGCGCCGGAATCCCCGGTGTTGCGCCGCACTACATCCCGCCACCATCAACCTTCAACGTGCTTCTTGGCTCCTCCTGGTTCGATAAACCTTGGTTTCTTTCTGAGGGAAAACTTGCTGCTGTGCGCATCATACCTTCCTCTTGGGGTTCCCAACGAACGTGTGAGTTACACGCCATCAGAGCTCCAGGACGATGCAAAGGGAATCCGGTCGCTGGCCCGGTCCGACCGGCCTCACCACCGGGCGATACGGTCTGTGGTCCGGTTGACCGGGTTTGTCGAGAGAAAAGCTGAGGTGGCAAGTGACCAACGGCCATATTTCGAAGAACACTATAAATAGGCCTTCTCCTACCTCTGAACAGTTAGGCACTACACTACAAGCTGTTCTTGAGCTCTCTCTCTCTTACTCCATTGCTAGAAACATCAAAAGCCTCAGATCTCCCTCCTCCTCGACCCAAACTCAAATCCTTCCGGGGAATCGTTAGAGGAGGACCCGATCTACCGTTCTACCAATCCAAATCTCATTCCCCCTTGTATTCATCGAGAAGCTTGCTTCCTAGGGTTCCTTGGAAACCCTAGGTGGGCAAGAGGAGTCCAGAAGCATCCGGGCTGTGGATTTGCTCCGGGCAAGATTGTGAAGGGTTGGAGGCTACCTCAAAGTCTACCACAAGTGAGTGAGTGATGCGTGTAGTTGACACGTCCGTTGGGATCCCCAAGAGGAAGGTGTGATGCGCACAGTAGCAAGTTTCCCTCAGTAAGAAACCAAGGTTTAATCGAACCAGTAGGAGTCAAGAAGCACGTTGAAGGTTGATGGCGGCGGGATGTAGTGCGGCGCAACACCGCAGATTCCGGCGCCAACGTGGAACCCGCACAACACAACCAAAGTACTTTGCCCCAACGAAACAGTGGAGGTTGTCAATCTCACCGGCTTGCCGTAACAAAGGATTAGATGTATAGTGTGGATGATGATTGTTTGCGTGAAAACAAGTAGAACAAGTATTGCAAGAGATTGTATTCAATGTAAAAGAATGGACTGGGGTCCACAGTTCACTAGAGGTGTCTCTCCCATAAGATAAATAGCATGTTGGGTGAACAAATTACAGTCGGGCAATTGACAAATAGAGAGGGCATGACCATGCACATACATGATATGATGAGTATTGTGAGATTTAATTGGGCATTACGACAAAGTACATAGACCGCTATCCAACATGCATCTATGCCTAAAAAGTCCACCTTCAAAGTTATCATCCGAACCCTTCCAGCATTAAGTTGTAAACAACGTACAATTGCATTAAGTATGGTGCGTAATGTAATCAATAACTACATCATCGGACATAGCATCAATGTTTTATCCCTAGTGGCAACAACACATCCACAACCTTAGAACTTTCCGTCACCGTCCCGCATTTAATGGAGGCATGAACCCACTATCGAGCATAAATACTCCCTCTTGGAGTTAAGAGTAAAAACTTGGCCGAGCCTCTACTAATAACGGAGAGCATGCAAGATCATAAACAACACTTAGGTAATAGATTGATAATCAACATAACATAGTATTCTCTATCCATCGGATCCCGACAAACACAACATATAGAATTACGGATAGATGATCTTGATCATGTTAGGCAGCTCACAAGATCCGACAATGAAGCACATAAGGAGAAGACAACCATCTAGCTACCGCTATGGACCCATAGTCCAGGGGTGAACTACTCACTCATCACTCCGGAGGCGACCATGGCGGTGAAGAGTCCTCCGGGAGATGATTCCCCTCTCCGGCAGGTGCCGGAGGTGATCTCCCGAATCCCCGAGATGGGATTGGCGGCGGCTTCTCGCAAGGTTTTTCGTATCGTGGCTCTCGGTACTGGGGGTTTCGCGACGGAGGCTTTAAGTAGGCGGAAGGGCAGGTCAAAGGGCGTCACGAGGGGCCCACACCACAGGGCCGCGCGGCCAGGGGCCAGGCCGCGCCGCCCTGGTGTCTGGCCACCTCGTGGCCCCACTTCGTCTATCCCTCGGTCTTCTGGAAGCTTCGTGCAAAAATAGGACCCTGGGCGTTGATTTCGTCCAATTCCGAGAATATTTCCTTACTAGGATTTCTGAAACCAAAAACAGCAGTAAAATAGCAACGGCTCTTCAGCATCTCGTTAATAGGTTAGTGCCGGAAAATGCATAAATACGACATATAATGTGTATAAAACATGTAGATATCATCAATAATGTGGCATGGAACATAAGAAATTATCGATACGTCGGAGACGTATCAGCATCCCCAAGCTTAGTTCTCGCTCGTCCCGAGCAGTAAACGATAACAAAGATAATTTCCGGAGTGACATGCCATCATAACCTTGATCATACTATTGTAAGCATATGTAATGAATGCAGCGACCAAAACAATGGTAATGACATGAGTAAACAAATGAATCATAAAGCAAAGACTTTTCATGAATAGTACTTCAAGACAAGCATCAATAAGTCTTGCATAAGAGTTAACTCATAAAGCAATAAATCAAAGTAAAGGTATTGAAGCAACACAAAAGAAGATTAAGTTTCAGCGGTTGCTTTCAACTTGTAACATGTATATCTCATGGATATTGTCAATGTAAAGTAATATAACAAGTGCAATATGCAAGTATGTAGGAATCAATGCACAGTTCACACAAGTGTTTGCTTCTTGAGGTGGAGAGGAATAGGTGAACTGACTCAACATAAAAGTAAAAGAAAGGCCCTTCGCAGAGGGAAGCATTGATTGCTATATTTGTGTTAGAGCTTTGGTTTTGAAAACATGAAACAATTTTGTCAACGGTAGTAATAAAGCATATGTATCATGTAAATTATATCTTACAAGTTGCAAGCCTCATGCATAGTATACTAATAGTGCCCGCACCTTGTCCTAATTAGCTTGGATTAACACAGATTATCATTGCATAGCATATGTTTCAACCAAGTGTCACAAAGGGGTACCTCTATGCCGCTTCGTACAAAGGTCTAAGGAGAAAGTTCGCATTTGGATTTCTCGCTTTTGATTATTCTCAACTTAGACATCTATACCGGGACAACATAGACAACAGTATAATGGACTCCTCTTCTATG